>NW_023425460.1:45776285-46271285 GCF_014108245.1 Pipistrellus kuhlii
TCCTCTCTGAAATCAATACAAATATATATATATTTTAAATTAACAACGCCAGGGGAGATGTCCTTGCTGTACTTGTATTTCTGGCAGAGAGTTCACAGGACCAGTTTGCTACCACAGGGACCGTACCAGCTGGTCAAATCCATCTCAGCTGCTGTCATTGCTAAGTTCATGAAGGCACTCCACCCAAGAAGCATTCACTTGAGGAAACAAGCCAAAACCTTAGATTACACGGACTCCAACAGACGCCAAAGAGCTTGGGCCTGGCCAATGTGGCTCAGTGGTTGGGCATCGATCTATGAACCAGGAGGTCAACGGTTTGATTCCCAGCCAGGGCACAGGCCTGGATTGCAGGCCTGGTCCCCAGTGTGTGTGTTCGGGGGGAGGATGCAGAAGGTATTGGATCTCTCTCATCATTGATGTTTCTCTCTCTCCCCTTCTCCTTTCCTCTCAGCCAATAAAAAATATATTTTTTTTAAAAAAAGCTGTTGAGGCAGAGGTCTCCCTCCAGGTGGTCCCCGCAGTTTGACTGACCTGTGATGCTGGTACGGTCCCCATGGTAACAAACTGGTCCTACCAGCTCTCCACCACTATCAGATGCCTGGCAACTGGAGGCCCGAGGCTTCCTTTTCTAAGAGAATCATGTTTACTGGTGACACTGGGGATGCCCACGGCTTCAGTGGGAAACGATTACACTGTGGCCTCCCGGGCCCGGTCCTCCAGGCCTCGGACCAGTGTCTCTGCCACTGGGTTTCGGCGTTCGGGCCAGAAGGAGGCTTCACGCACCCCGCCTCTCCGGGACGTGTCATAAACGAGGAAGGGCGTCAGTCAGTGCGGGGATTGACAAGGACGGGGCCCGGCCAGTCCTGGGGGACCGTGTCCTCAGGGAGGCAGGAGTCCGGAGCAGCCCCCCGCCCTGACTGGCCCCGGCCCCGGGCGGCGGCCCCACTCACGTGGAACTCCTCGCGGAACATCTTGCCGTCGTCGGCCGAGCGGGCCCGGATCTCCTCCTCCAGGCGGCCCACCGGGATGGGGAAGTACTTCGTGGGCCCCGACGGGGACCGGCTGAGAAGCATCACCCGCTGCTGCTCTGCGGGAGCGAGAGACACAGGGGCCGCTCAGCGGGACTCGGTGGGCGGGCGAGTCATCAACCAGACTGGCCGGCAGCATGGCCGGAGCAGCTGCAGCTGGAGGACCTGTTCCTGTCGGGCCTCAGGGCCTGGCCCCGCGGCCTGAGCAGCTGAAGGCAGAGGTCCCAGGCCAGAGGACACCGCACCCCTTCTAAGGGCCGGGGTGCCCATCGCCCGCTCTCAGAAACCATAGACGCCTTCTCTTCCCTACGCCCCACCCCTCTCCCCCACCCAGCCACCCGCCTTCCCTCCAGCCCCTGCCCCTCCATGGAAGGTCCAGCAGCTGCCCCGCAGCCTCCGGGCCGGCACGAGGGACGGTGGTCCTGGGTTTTGGAAGCAAGCTCAGCTCAGACTGGAATCAGCAGGCCAGGCCCTTCCTCAATCCTGCTGGTCAAACCCCCAGAGCTCCAAGTTTTGGGTTTTAAAAAATATGTATTTTTTATTGATTTTTCACAGAGAGGAAGTGAGAGGGATAGAGAGTTAGAAACATCGATGAGAGAGAATCATCAATCAGCTGCCTCTTGCACACCCCCTACTGGGGATGTGCCCACAACCAAGGTACATGCCCTTGCCCGGAATCGAACCCGGGACCCTTCAGTCCGCAGATCGACGCTCTACCACTGAGCCAAACCGTCCTGGCAAAATATGTATTTTTTTTTTATTATTGATGTCAGAGAGGAAGGGAGAGGAGAGACAGAAACATCAATGATGAGAGAGACTCATGGATCGGCTACCTCCAGCACACCCCCTACTGGGGATCGAGCCCACAATGCAGACATGTGACCTTGACTGGAATCAAACCTGGGACCCTTCAGTCCACAGGTCGAGGCTCTATCCACTGAGCCACACTGGCTAGGGCGGTTTTGATTTTTTTTGGAGGGAGGTGGTGGGTGAGGCAAGGGGCATTGGGAAGGAGAAGGCTGCCGGCTGGTGTGGCTCAGGGGCTGAGCATCCACCTATGGACCAGGAGCTCACGGTTTGATTCCCGGTCGGGGCACAGGCCTGGGTTTTGGCTGGATCCCCAGTGTGGGGCGTGCAGGCGGCAGCCGATCAGTGATTCTCATCATTGATGTTTCTATCTCTCCCGTTCCCTTCCTCTCTGAGGTCCATATAACCATATATTTAAAAAAAAAAAAAAAAAAAAAAAAAGACAAGGAGAAGGGTGATGGGCAGCAAAGGGCACCCACAATTTGGAGCGAGACAAGGTCACCATGGTAACCTTGCTGTTTCGCTTGCTCAGGGCCTGTCCCTACCTGCCCGCCTGCAGGGCAGCGGCTCTGGGCCCAGCCACGGCCTGCCCCAGGCTGTTCCCGACACCCAGGCTGCAGAAGGACCCACACCTTCCTCCCTCCCACAGCCTCCTCCCCCACACGGCCTCCCCCCCCCCCCAAGACCTCCTCCCTCAGCCTCCTCCCTCCCTCAGCCTTCTCCCCCCAAGGCCTCCTCCCCACCAAAGCCTTCTGCCCCCACAGCCTCCTCCCTCCCTCAGCCTCCTCCCCCAACAGCCTCTTCCCTCCCATGGCCTCCTCCCTCCCTCAGCCTCCCCCTCCACAGCCTCCTCCCTCCCTCAGCCTCCCCCTCCACAGCCTCCTCCCTCCCTCAGCCTCCAGGAAGGTGACCTGGAGGCCACATTATCACCCACCCAGGTCACGCCCCGGCACTATCCCTGCTCAGGCAGGTCCTCTCTGGGGGCTGGGGGAGGAGGGTGCTGGGGGCTGGGGGAGAAGGGGGCTGGGAGCTGGGAGCAGGGGGAGGAGGGGGCTGGGGGCTGGGGGAGAAGGGGGCTGGGGGCTGGGGGAGAAGGGGGCTGGGAGCTGGGAGCAGGGGGAGGAGGGTACTGGGGGCTGGGGGCTGGGGGAGGAGGGTGCTGGGGGCTGGGGGAGAAGGGGGCTGGGAGCTGGGAGCAGGGGGAGGAGGGTGCTGGGGGCTGGGGGCTGGGGGGGGAGGGGGCTGGGGGCTGGGGGAGAAGGGGGCTGGGAGCTGGGAGCAGGGGGAGGAGGGTGCTGGGGGCTGGGGGAGAAGGGGGCTGGGGGCTGGGGGCAGGGGGAGGAGGGGGCTGGGGGCTGGGGGCTGGGGGAGGAGGGTGCTGGGGGCTGGGGGAGAAGGGGGCTGGGAGCTGGGAGCAGGGGGAGGAGGGGGCTGGGGGCTGGGGGCTGGGGGAGGAGGGTGCTGGGGGCTGGGGGAGAAGGGGGCTGGGAGCTGGGAGCAGGGGGAGGAGGGTGCTGGGGGCTGGGGGAGAAGGGGGCTGGGAGCTGGGAGCAGGGGGAGGAGGGGGCTGGGGGCTGAGGGCTGGGGGAGGAGGGGGCTGGGGGCTGGGGGCTGGGGGAGAAGGGGGCTGGGAGCTGGGAGCAGGGGGAGGAGGGGGCTGGGGGAGGAGGGGCCTGGGGGCTGGAGGAGAAGGGGGCTGGGAGCTGGGAGCAGGGGGAGGAGGGGGCTGGGGGAGGAGGGGGCTGGGGGCTGGGGGAGAAGGGGGCTGGGAGCTGGGAGCAGGGAGAGGAGGGGGCTGGGGGAGGAGGGGGTTGGGGGCTGGGGGAGAAGGGGTGCTTTGCAATCCCCCTTGAAGCCTGACAAGCTGCACGCTTGCTCCCCAAACCACAGAGCTTCCGCAGCCGCCGGCTGAAGGAGCCGGGCACCCACGGAGAAGCCTCACTGCTCTGTGCACCTCGAGGGGCGGCCAGACAGCCAGGCCTCTTAGTAGCAGTGACCCCTGAGGCCTGGGCGGAGGGAAACGCCCCCGGACCCATCCTTCCGGTCTGACACCCCCTGCTGGCCCCTCCCGGCGCGGCCAGGAGCCCCTCGGAGTCTCCGCTGAGGGCCCCCCCCCAGCAGGACTGCGAGGCGCTCTGAACCGGTGCCCGCTAAGCCCAGAAGCCACCAGCCACAGCCCTCAGAGCCCCACACCCCTCAGAGCCCTGCCCGCAGGGAGGGGGCTTTGAAACGGCGCCCCGGGGCGCTGCCTCCCGGGCCCCCAGTACCACGGCTCCCGGAGGGAGGGCAGAGTGCGGGAGGGAGCCCCTGGCTCGGCGGGTCCAAGCACCGGACCCTGAACCCCGGCTTGTCCGCGTCTCCCGGACCACAGCCCCCGGCATCAGACCCCCCTGGGCTCGTCGGGCACCGGGTCCTGGCGTGAGGCCCCGGGGTGGACCCCGGGACCCCGGTCCGCGCCCCGTCAGCCCGGCCCCGTCAGCCCGGCCCGGGGGCGAACCTTGCTCCTCCAGGATCCCGTTGGGCATCTTCCTGTCGCCGCCGCTGACCGTGGCCTTGCGGTGCTTCCTGAACCTGGGACAGACAGACAGACAGACAGACAGAGGGACGGGTTAGGTTTCCGCCCAGCGGCGCCCCGCCCGCCCCCGAGGGAGGGCACCCACCAGGTGAGCCGCGAGAAGCTGCTCCGGGAGCTCATGGCCCCGCGCCCTGTGCCTCCGGGCCCCACGCCCGTCTCCGCAGCCCTGGGCGCTCATTTCCTCCCGGAGACGACGGGGCGGCCCGTGGGGAGGGACCCGGGGAGGGACCCGGGGGAGGAGGGACATGGGGAGGGGGAGGGACACAGAAGGGAGGGACACGGAGGAGGAGGGGCACAGGGGAGGGACACGGAAGGGGGGCAGGCGGGGAGGGACACGGAAGGGAGGGACACAGAGGAGGAGGGGCACAGGGGAGGGGCACGGCAGGGGGGCAGGCGGGGAGGGACTCGGAAGGGAGGGACACAGGGAGGAACACTCCTACCTGAGGAAGTAGCCGGCCAGGAGCAGCAGCAGCAGCAGGAGCAGCAGTGGCAGCAGCAGCCAGGCCAGCAGCGGCCGGGCGCCGGGGGCCTGCGGCTCTGGGGGCGAGAGGAGCGCCCGTCAGGACCGGACTCGGCTGGGGGGAGCGGGGGTCCGGGCCGGGAGAGCCCCAACCCCGGGCGGTGCTCCTGGCTCCCAGCCCCCCACCGGCCTTCTCCCCGGGACATGGCCTGGCTTTCCAGTTTGCCTCCCAGCAGCCCTTCCCCCACGCCAGACCCCTCACCCCGGTCACCAAAAGCTCCCTGCTTCCCACCAGCCCCTCCTCCCAGGCACCGCCTGCAGTTTGCCAAGTACCCCCCCCCCCCATATGCCAGAACCACGCTCTGCAGTCTGTGACGCAGCCCCTCCCCACGGGCCTTCTTCTCGGACCCGGGACCGCCCGGTACAGTCCTACAGCCTCCTCCACCCGCCTCCTCCCTGCACACAGCCCCCCCCCCCCCTTCACAGGTGCAGCCAGCCCACTCCCGTCCACAGCGGCCACGAGGGCCCCCACTGCACAAGTGGCGGCGTGGACACTGAGAAGAAGTGACTCGTCCAAGGGGCTCTGATGCCTCCGGGCACAGATCTGGGGGGGGGGCGGCCTTCTCCTCCACGGCCACCTGGGCTGCTGCCACCTGAGCTCAGAGCACCAAGCATGACCCTGAGCCAGGGGGCTCCCCCCAACCCCCCTCCGCAGCCTCCCGTCAGCCTGCACCCCAGGTGTGAGCTCCGGAGCAGCCGTCCAGCCCGCTCCCACCCGGCCCCTAGGGGCCACGGCCTCTGCCTCTCACAGTGGCCGCTAGATGCAGCGCTGCACGGAGGGCAGCTGGGCTGGGAGGAGGAGGCCAGGCCACCATCAGCCTGGCCTGCCCAGGACACATCCTCGCCCAGGCTGTGCCAATGCTGCCCCCTCCTGGCCAATGTCAGGCTGCAACCTAAGGCGGGGGGCAGAGCGGAGGCCTGAGACTGGGCTCCATCTCCGCCTGGCTGGGCAGCCCAGGGCTCCGGCGGGCCCCTCCCCTTGCTGCCACAGAAATGCCCACCTCTCACCGCCCGGGGCCAGGTTGCCCGGCTCGGCAGTGACCAGAGGGCGGTGGGCTAGGGGAGGACACAGCCTGCCCCGGGGCTTCAGGGGCACCTGGACCCCAGACAGCCCGCCCCGGGGCTCTGTCAGGGGCTGGGAGGTGGGGAGGGCTGTGCACAGGGATAGAGGTGGGCGTGGGGCAGGCGGCCCCCCTCGGGGTGTCTGCTGTGTGCCCACGGCGGCCTCTGGGGGCAGAGGTCAGCAGGAGTGCCCGTGGGCCGATCTGCTGGCCGCTTCACAGCCCAGCCCATGGGGGCCAAGTGGACAGTGGCCAGAGTGTCCACTCCTCTCAATTCTGCAAAAGAAGAAATCTAGCCGAAACTGGTTTGGCTCAGTGGATAGAGCGTAGGCCTGCGGACTGAAAGGTCCCGGGTTTGGTTCCGGTCAAGGGCATGTACCTTGGTTGCAGGCACATCCCCAGTGGGGGGTGTGCAGGAGGCAGCTGATCGATGTCTCTCTCTCATTGATGTTTCTAACTCTCTATCCCTCTCTCTTCCTCTCTGTAAAATAAAAAAATCAATAAAATATATATATATTTTTTTTTAAAAGGAGAAGAGATCTACTCCATCGTCCTCTGAAGCTAGCTGACATTTATACGTTGGAATAGTTCAACCGGAACACAACTCTGAGGAAGAAATGGGCCCGGCTAGGCTGTCCCGGCCAGATTCGCTCAGAGGGGGAGTCTACGAGGAAATGCCGAAGCCGGTGTCTGCTTCATTCACACGGTGTGCTCAGACAGGGAGGGGGATGTCGGGGGGGGGGGGGTCAGGGGGGCCCCAGATGGTCACCTTGGAGCAGCCTTCTCCCCAAATTCCGGGTGTGTGGTGCGCGTGCACACTCCGTGCACGTGTGACCTGCACAGTGTGTGTCTTACATGGAGGCTGGTCCTGGACATGGAAAGTGGGGGACTTGAGCCCGGCCGGTGTGGCTCAGGGGCTGAGCATCGACCTATGAACCCGGAGGTCAGGGTTCGATTCCCGGCCAGGGCACACGCTGGGGCTGCCGGCTCGATCCCCAGTAGGGGGCGTGCAGGAGGCAGCTGACTGGTGAGAACATCATTGGTGTTTCTCTCTCTCCCTCTCCCTCTGGAATCAATAAAAATACATATTTAAAAATAGGCGAGAGAATAGAATGATGCACCCACGGGCCACCCGGCCTTCTTTCAGGACAAGGCTGAGCACGCTTATCTGTAGCCCCGCCCACTGGCTCTTTTTCAAGTCACTGCTGAACGTGTGAGCACTTTAACATGTGTCTCTGAAAGGTAACGGTTCTTGTTTTTAAAAACAGTCCCACCCGGTAAACCAACATCTTATCTAAGCATTAACAGGCCTCCATCCCACTGCTGTGTCCGTATTTGAGGACTGGGTGGCTGTCCCTGGGTGGCTCTGGCAGGGGCTGGTCTGAATGGGCTCCCACGGGGTCTCCTGCTCCCTCAGCAGGGGCTTCTGTCTGCTGCCTCCTGAGCCCGGGGCTGGGCTCCGGGCAATGAATGAACCCGAACCACCGTCGATCCCAGGCAGCCTGCTTTTCTAGGCGTCCACGCCCACACACCTGACCCCTAACCCCTGACCCCTGACCCCTCACACAAGCCAGCCCGCCCCCCTCCTCCCCTCTCAGCCAGGCTAGCCCCGGAGGCCCTGTGAGCTCCTGGGCGGGGCGGCGGGGTGCTGTGGGGTGGGGTGGGGGGCAGCTGGGAAGGGCGGAGGGCGCTCACCTGCGGTTGTGGAGGTCCAGTTGCTGTCGGCGGGGGTGCTCTCGTTGACCGTGAAAGCCCTGGCGAGCCGCAGACTAAAACCCGCCAGCAGGAGCGGGCAGAAGGGCTCCATGGCGGACCTGGAAGAGGCAGGCAGGCTCAGGGGACGCCCCCCCTCCCCCAGGTGGGCACGGGAGGGCTGGGACTGGTGACAGTGGGGTGCTGCGGCAGCACTGCCATGTCAGTCTGAGCATTAAAATCCTGCTATTGCCAAAACCGGTGTGGCTCAGTGGATAGAGCGTCAGCCTGCGGACTGAGGATCCCGAGTTTGATTCCGGTCAAAGGCATGTACGTTGGTTGCAGGCACATCCCCGGTGAGGGGTGTGCAGGAGGCAGCTGGTCGATGCTTCTCTCTCATCGATGTTTCTAGCTCTCTATCCCTCTCTCTTCCTCTCTGTAAAAAATCAATAAAAAATAAAAAAAAACACACCCTGCTATTGAATATGGCTATTATTGATTTCAGTGAGGGAGGGAGAGGGAAAGGTAGAAACCTCAATGGTGAGAGAGAATCATGGGCCAGCTGCCTCCTGCACACCCTCTACTGGGGATCAAGCCCACAACCCAGGCCTGTGCCCTGACGGGGAATCAAACCGTGACCTCCTGGCTCATAGGTCGACACTCAACCACTGAGCCAGGCCAGCTGGCACCATACTTTTAATACGTTGAGTAAACGATAGAGGAATTGAGTAGGGAGGGCGTATTCATTGGCTTAACACAGAACTCCTAGTCACACGCATTCATGTGAACCCCCCCCCGCATGTGGACCAATCAGAGAGGAGGCCAGCACCCTTGACCCAAAGGACATTTTCTCCAGCATCTAACACTGGGTGATTTTCCTGGTCCGGCCAGCAGAGGGCACTACACTTTGCAGCCTTCAAGCCCGCCCACCATCCAAGTCCCTTTCCTGGAGCAATTATGCTTGTTGCCAGACCAACCAACTTGTCAGGCCCCGGACATCCGCCCTCCCAGGGCGCTCACTGCCACCTGAGAAGCACAGAGAGGAACCAGCACAAAAATAACATGTGGGGTGGCCATGGACTCCAAGCTGAATGTTCACCATGTTACTGAGCCAGCTTACCGGACCTGACACCTTCTCTGTTCCCGGCATAAAATACACTGGATCAAACTACACCGAAGATTTACTTGGGTGAATGATAGAATTATATATGTAAATCACAATGTTGAAAACAACCTCAAATTCATATTGATAATCACTGACTTAATAATCTTATTTTCTGTTTTTAATATCACAAATATGTTCTGTACTTAAAGGCCTAAATATACCACTATTTATTAGTTGAAGTAGAAGTGACCATGTATACATACTATCTTGCTTGAAGAAGTCTTTGACAAAAAAGCAATATCTGTCATTTGTAAATTTTCTTGTTTTAAAGAAAGCAATTATGTTCTACAGATATAAATCATGTAAGTAAAAGTTATTTTATATATTAAAAAAAAAAATACACCGGCTCTCCGGAAGGGAGACCAACACAGCTCATTTGCAACAAAGCAGACTTGCCTCTGGCTCCCAGCGAAAGCCAGCCAGCTGCCGTTCAGATTAGAATCGCCTTTTTCATTCCACTGGACGAATTTTAAAATACGTTTTACTCTCGTTGATTTCGGAGGGACAGGGAGAGGGAACGGCTGGGTGAGCTCTGCCAGAGGCACTTCGCACCCCAACAAACGTGAGGAAGACGTGCCGTCTCTCTAGAAACTTCCTCCCTGTCCCGTTTCAGCCTGGTCTTCCCGGCCCCGGGAGGCAGGTGCTGTTCTGACTCCTGTCTGCAGAGCCGGTGAGCCCGGCCTGCCCTTGACCCTGACCTTCCTGGGCATGGAACCACCAGGATGCACCCCATGTGCGGGTTTCTGGCCTTTGGCGGGCTGCTGAGGCCCTCCCTGGGGCTGGGCACTGGCCTGCTCCTCCTGGTGCTGAAGGCTGCCCTCTGAGCGGCCACCATGACTGCCCGCCCACTCGCTCCTCCCGGCACTCGTCCAGGTTGTTGCTGTTTTTGTTTTGTTTTTTTCCATGATGAGCAAAGCTGCTCTGAACTTGGGTCCCAGTCTTTCTGCGGACAAATGTTTCTCATTGCTCAGGGGCAAACGCCTACACGCGGAATTGCTGGGTTTGAGGAACAGGCAGGTGTATCCTTTTTATTTATTATTTATTATTATTATTATTTTAAAAATATATTTTATTGATTTTTTTTTACAGAGAGGAAGGGAGAGGGATAGAGAGCTAGAAACATTGATGAGAGAGATACATCAACCAGCTGCCTCCTGCACACCCCCTACTGGCAACCAAGGTACATGCCCTTGACCGGAATCGAACCCGGGACCTTTCAGTCCGCAGACCTACGCTCTATCCACTGAGCCAAACCGGTTTCGGCTATTATTAATTTTTAAATCCTCACCCGAGGATATGTTTCCCATTGGTTTTTAGAGATAGTGGAAGGGAGAGAGGGAGACAGAGAGAAACACTGGCGTGAGAGAGACACTCTGGTGGCCTCCCTCCCGCACAGCCCCTACCAGGGCTGGAAGCCCGCAACTTGAGGAATGTGCCCTTGACCGGAATCGAACCCGGGACCCTGCAGTCCGCAGGCTGACGCTCTGCCCCGGAGCCACAGCAGCTAGGACGCATATGATTTGGGAAAGGTTTTAGATTAGTTTGAGATGATTAAAAAAGGGGAGCGGCCACGCACAGTCTGGAGACGTGGCTTCTCTTAGGACAGCCGGGTGCCGCCTGCGTGCCCGCATGCCCGGGGCTGGCCCCACGGCTGGAACCCGGGCTCGCCGAGGGTCAGGCGGCCCCAGCTGCCCGGTGCTGCTGGGCCGCCCTCCTGCCTCCTTCGTCACACGGCCCGTGGCTGCCTTTCCCGGGGGCCAGGCCCTCCGTCACCCACACCCGCACCCACACCCGCACGCACAGCTCAACAAACAAATCTGAAACAGGAGGGGCTGCTGTGAGACGTGTTAGTGATTCCGAGGGAAGCCAGGCCTTCGCCCACCGCTCCCCACGGCTGGGGAGGGTTTTGATCTGGCTCCATCTCCCTGCGTATGCTTCGGACACACTGTTTTTAATCTTCTTTTATCAAAAATAAATCCACCCTCTCGCCCGGGCCTCTGGGGTGAGTAGCTAATTAGGGCAGAAGCCGGGCCAGCCCAGCAGGGGGTGTCGCTGTCCCTCAGGAAGGAATCGGCTACCCCTGCCCCTCGAACTGGGCCAAACAGGGAATCTGACGTACTCAGAACCAACCCCGGCTCCGGAAGAAGATGCGCCTCCATACTGCAACGGGGACAACAACTCACCGCGGGCGGCTGCTCAGGCCGCCCCGGGCACCCAGCGTGGTGGGGGACACCCACTCCTGCCAGGAGGGGTCGAGGGGCCCGGGTCCCTGCTGAAGACCTGGCCCACCTCGTGCCGGAAGCAGGGTCACATGTGGATTTAATCTAAGTAAGTCCGTGGTAGCTCCATTCATTCATGCATTCATTCATTCATTCATGCATTCATGCATTCATTCATGCATTCATGCATTCATTCATGCATTCAATCATCCATCCATTCATTCATCCGCGGGCACTTCCTGCATCACGGTGAACACAATGAACAGGCCCCGCCCTTCATGACCTCCCTTCACGCTCTCCCTCTGCCCACGAGGACTCTGCTTACAGGGACTGCTTTTCCCAGCAGGCTCCGCCTCATCATGCTGGCTTCCGTCTGAGTCCTCGCTACCACCAGCCCCCAGGGACCCTCAGAAACAGGATGCACCCCGTTTCTATCAATAAATCACCCCCACAATCGCTTCTCGGCCTTTTGGCTAAGATCAAGTGTCTAAATCACCCCCACAGGCTTCCTCGTAGAGATCCGCCCAATCTTTGACCAGGAAAAGTCAGATCTGCGGGGCCTCTCCAAGATCCCTCTCCTCGCTGTCTCCGGGGAGAACATTCTCTGTGCCCGTCTGACCCGCTGACCAATCAGCTGCCGCCCGGTGCCACCAAACCCCTGGGGTGGCCGTACGGGGCCCAGTGCTCCTCGCGGCTGCCTCCAGTAAACTACAACCCGCGCCACCCATTCTGGGGTGAAGACAGCAGCACAGCGGCACACCGAGGGCCCCCCTCGGGGAATATTAATAAATCGACATTCTTTATACCTGTTAACCGAGCGGGACCTATAAATACGTCAAACGTAAACAACATCGGGAACGGGTAGGACGTATGAACATGTCCTTGAAATATATGTTGCGCCCTGAGAGGGACGGTATATATTTTTTGTAATCTTTATAATTGTTTGTAAAATTTATAATTTTTTAATTCCATGTTTCCATTTTTTTGTTGGTATTCTTTTCTATTTGTTTGTAGCTTTCTATTTTCCTTTCTGCTTTATATATAAATAAACAAAAAATATATATTTCATTTATTTTAATTAAGAATAAATTAAAAAAAATAATAATATGAAATTACATCCTCCGGGCGTGACATACTGACACGTCCTAGTGAAAGAGTATGCGCCCGTTACAGGTTGCGGAATTGAAAAGGGAACTCCCCGGTTAACAGGTTAACAAAGAGTCAGGCCTGGTTCCTCCGGTGGTCTGGTCCCACCCAGGGACACGTCAGGACACTCAGGAACGTTTACAGAAACACGACTGAGTCCAGCCAGGAGCCAGAGATTTGTTTTGTTCGTCCGTCCAGCAAATATACACAGTGCCTTCCGCACACAACACGGAGGGAGGGCTCGCTGGTCGTCAGGGGCGGACGGGGCTGCGGCCGCCGTGGAGGGGTGTCTGCTGGCCCGGGGAGACCAGCCCCTGGGAAGGATGCCTGCGGGTCACAGTGGGGTGGGCTGGGAGGGGCTGGCATCAAACCCCTTGGAAGTGTGTTCCCTTCCTGGCGTCCAGCCCAGGTCCGGTGCGGGAGACCCACAGCCAGGGAGCGATGCCTCTGTCTGTCCCGCGCGTAGTAGGTGCGCATGACGACCCCCGGGTTGAGCAGAAACCCGGATCCCAGCATGGCTGCTCGCAGACGGCTGCAGGCCCCCTCCTGAGTGCCCAGGTCTCTGCCCTCCTGCTTCCGAGGAGCTGTCCCCGGTCGGTCTTCAGCAGAGCGAGGCGGGAGGGGCAGCGTTTGGGCGCCTGGGCCCCTGAGCGATGGTGACCCAGAGCGTCCCCAGGGCACCCACTGTCCTGGAAGAGCCCCTGGGACGCAGGAGGCCGCCAGCCGGTGAGGAGAGAGGCGTGGGTCCGGGTTCACGCCTGGGCCCCCGCCTTCGGGTTCCTCCTCTGTGGCTGCGGCCGGGCCTGCCGTTAGGCGCCAGGGGGCACAGGCGGCTCTCAGGCCCCGGCTCTGCGCTGAGCTGGTGGGAGGAGCAGCGACACCCACTTTCCTGATGCTCAGGGCGCCTCCTGTTCATCAGATGCATCCAGACTCGCCAGGGCATCTCCGTGATTCCTCTACTTGCTGTTTTTTTTTTTTGTTTTTTTGGGGGGAATGTTCTCTTTGCCCGTTTGACCCGCCTCGGGCTGGGAGCCCACCGCGGTCTCTTGGGGTGCAGGGTGTCCCCCGATGCTCAGAGCCCATCGGGGCAGACAGACATAATAGCTGCTGCAGAAAGAGGAAGCCCAGGGCGGCAGGGATGTCCAAGGAGGGGTTTCACGTGATGGGAGCATTGTCATTTCACGGTCTGTTTTCTGGGCTCAACTTGCGCCCGAATTTGGAAGGCGACGGGGGCGGGGCGGGCGTTGTCTCAGGCATGCGCTGTCCTGGAAGCCCGGGGACAATGCCAGAGGAGACCAGCAGGTGGCGCCCTCGGGAAGCCATAGGATGGTCCATGCACACCTGCTGGGACTCTGGGACCCAAACCAGAGGGTTCCTAACTCCACCTCCTCCGAAGGCGGCCCTCCCCGCCAGCCTCTTCCCCGGGCCCTGCACCCGCCCTCCCCCGCCAGGCAACCTCCCCGCAGGACACACGCTTACTAACCATCGCCTTCCCCGTTCATCAGTGGAAGCCAGGAGCTGGGAGCAGCGTGGAGGGATGCAGCGTCCTCACGCCGGGTCCCAGCTTGGAGTTTTATTTCCTAATCTGTCCGTCCGTGACCTTGACCCACGTCAGGAAATTCCGCACCCGGTGGGCTTTCCTGGCCCGAAGCGAGAGAGGAACTAGAAAGCCAATGGCATCTCCCGTCCAGGAGGCGGGCGCGGTGCCCACGTAGCGATTCTCGCACACGCATGAACATGGATGTACTGGGGACGGTGACTCGGAGTGCACACGGAGCGGGGTGCCGGGGCAGCGGGGGCCACGGGGCAGCTGAGGGCGCGGCAGACGGCCCGGCCACGCCTGCTGTCGCCTGTCTCCCCGCACGGATCACTGTCAGCTCTTAACAAACCCACTGCTGACACGGCTCGGCTGTGACATCTGTGTTCCGGGAGACTGAGCTGGGAGAGAGGAGGAGAAGGGAAAGGAGACAGCGGGGCAGGGAGGGGCGGAGGGCAGGAAGTGGCGGGGGGGGGGGTGCTCAGCCCTTCCCCAATGTGGGGACACCTGCTGCCCAGGGTTTTAAACAATTTATTTTTATTGACGTCAGAGAGGAAGGGAGAGGGAGAGACAGAGAGAAACATCCCTGGGGAGAGAGAATCATTGGTTGGCTGCCTCCCGCACGGCCCTACTGGGGATGGAGCCAGCAGCCTGCCATGTGTCCTTGACCAGAATCAAACCCAGGACCTCCTGGTTCATAGGTAGACGTTTAACCACGGAGCCGCACAGGCCAGGCCGGAGGGAGAAGATCTTTCACGCCGGTTCCCCGGGCCCAGCTGGGCTCCGTGCTCTCTGGGGAGGACCTGCCGGGGCTGCCTGGGCCCCGCCCGCTGCGGTCAGGGGGACCCTCCGGGGAGAGACTGGCAGAGGCCGGGTGGCAGAATGCTGCCAACCATGGGTCATCCCGGCCGGACGGGTGGCCCGGTCCGGCCAGCAAAGCCCTGGCGCCTGGGGCTGCCTGAGAGGGTGCTGCCCAGTGAAGGGCCAGCGGGCGGAGGGCGGCCCTCATTCCCGCGGCGTGTGGTGAGCAGGGGCCATACGCCTGGAGGCCCGGGCAGCCTCGGTCCTGCACTCAGTGGCCCTGAGGGAGCCCTGGCTGCCCCACCTCTGTGCCGGGCGCCCGTGACGCCGTGGCTGGGGGAGGTGAGGCTGCGGCCGGGGGAGGTGAGGCTGCGGCCGGGGGAGGTGACACTGTCGCTCTCCCCGAGGAGCGAGGCCGGCTCAGCGAGAGTCCGTGTGAGGAAGAGCCGGGACCTTCTGACCTTTGCTCCCGCGTGTGCGCCCCCTCCTGCTCCCTGTCCCTGACCGCAGCCCTTCCCTCCCCTCCCCCGGGCAGGTGCCAGGGCAGAGCGCCCAGGGGATGGCCTCGGCCTGCAGGAGCTGGAACGACCAGCAGGTGGCACCTCCCCACTCGGAGACCAGGGGAGGGGCCTCGCATCCCGCCAGCCTGGCTGGTGGCTGAGGGCTGCCAGCCCCTCCAGAACCGCGGGCAGCAGGGACAGAGGCCACGGGCCCAGGTGGTTCCGAGATGGAGAGCTGCGTTTTGAGGCCTTAACACCCTTAACACGGAGCGTTACCTGTGGCTCCTGGACTTCTGCTAAGAGCCGCTAGCTTTCTCCCTTCCTCCCGAGGCGGCCCTGGGACTCCGGGGCTCCCCCAGGGAGGGGTGCGGTACCGAGGCGGAACCCGCACCCTGATTCCGAGAAGCAGGCGAGCTGATCGTCACAGGAAAATCGCAGACACTGGCCGTGGCCGTGGCCGTGGCCGCTGGCCCACCCCTTTCACACACACAGCGGCCCTCACCTCCCACAGCCTCCGGGACTGGCCCAGGCCCTCCCCGCCTGCCTTCCTGCAGGGAGCTGGAGGATCAGAGCCGTCACCTCCCTGCCCAGGGCCGCGCCGCTGGCAAAATGGCAGCGTCTGGGCTCAGACCCGGGGGTGGGTCTGAGACGCGGTGAGACAAACGTGGCGAACACGGGACTCTGTCTAAACTGGGTAACGTATCATTTTTGGACGAAGGGACACAACTTCGTAAATTCCAAAAACGTACTGAAAACATTTATTTACCCCGCCTCCTCCCCAAAGACCTCCACGCCCTGCGTGGGCACGCACAGACGTCAGCATTCTGGGGCTTGGATTCCCCGTGTGAACGCGGTCTCACCTGGGAGGCACCCCGTATCACAGACTGAGTGTCCAGTAAACAGTTGTCCACCGCGCGGACGGCCGGCTGGCCGGACGGAAGCTTTGCCAGAAAGGGCTGCCTTGAGCTTTCTCTCCGCCCCCCCCGCCCTCAGCATTTCCCCCAAACGCCCCGGTTCCTCTGCACACACCTCTGCATCTCCTCAATATTTTTTTAAAATTTACTTTTATTTAATTTCATTTGTTTTATTTTTTAAAATTAAATTATTATCTGTGTACATATCTTATCATTGCCCCCTCCCATACATGCCCTCCCTCCCCAGAGTTTTGTGTCATTGGTTGTACTTATATGCATGCATACAAGTCCTTGGGTTGCTCTCTCATCTCCCCCAGATCTCCCTACTGCATCTCCTCAATATCTATCAACAGTCACAGAACTGTGGCCTTCGAGAATTCCCAGTTCTAAGAAAAACAAGAAAGGAAGGAAGATAAGAAACCTCCAAGGAGAGGACTGTCAGGCCGGCTGGGACGTCAGGTAAGAACAAGGGGACTAGGCCGTATGCGTCTGAAGTTTCCATTCTGTTCAGAAACGTTCAGGGCAGGAAGGGGCTGTAAGGCCTCGGAGCTGCGTCCCTCTCTGAATCCCTCAGGGCTAAGAGCCTCCTGTGTCTGAAACCGAGGACAGCGAGGAGGAGGAGGAGGAGGAGGAGGAGGAAGGAGGAGGGAGGAGGAGGAGGGAGGAGGAAGGAGGGAGGGGGAGGAGGGAGGGGGAGGAGGGAGGAGGAAGGGGGAGGAGGGAGGAGGGAGGAGGGAGGGGGAGGGGGAGAAGGGAGGGGGGAGGAGGGAAGGGGAGGAAGGAGGAGGGAGGAGGGAGGAGGGAGGAGGGAGGAGGGAGGAGGGAGGGGGAGCGGGGAGGGAGCGGGCAGGAGAGCCCCTTCCCGCTGAAAGAACGCTTTGTGGTCCGGGCACCGTCTCCGGTGTCGGCTTTCTCCCTCCTTTCACCGCCCCGGTGACTGCTGACCTCCCTGCTGGACGGCGGCCGCCGAGCCCGAAAACGCCAGGGAAGGGCAGGTGCCTCCCGGCTCCGACTCCGACTCCGGGCAGGGAGTTCCAAGTGCAGCTCGACTGCCTGCAGGCTTCAGAGACAGCGGCTCCTGTGTCCGCGGCTCAGCGCTCAGGAGCAGAGGCTTTTCAAGTCAAAGGCGGGTCAGTCCCCGAGAGGCGCCTTGTGGTAATCACGCACATCGTCCTCGTGCTCTCACTTTCACCTCAGTTCACTTCATTTCTATGCTCTGACTTCCCAGGCTCTCCTACGTCTGTGCCACGGTGGCCTGGGATCCAGGGGGCGCAGACTCCAGCGGAGGTCAGACTCCAGAGAGGAGGTGGGTGGGCCAGGTGTGGTCTCGGGAGATCCACCAGTGTCCTTGCTACCCCGAAGGCCTTCGGTGGAAAGGGAAGGCCAGCCAACTGCCACGGATGCTGAACGGGGCTGAACGTGCCGCCCCAAGTTCAAGTCCACCCGGGACCTTACAAGGCGACCTGCTCACGGGTTCTCGCAGGGGTAGCTGTCAACACGAGGTTCCTGGACCAGGCAGGACCTCGATGCAACGCCTGGTGCCCTTACGAGGCAAGAGGGCCACGTGGGACGCTGTGACTGAGGGCCCACCGGCCGGTGTGGTTCAGTGGATAGAGAGTCGGCCCACGGACTCAAGGTCACGGGTTCAATTCCAGTCAAGGTCACGTAGCTCAGTCGCAGGCTTAATCCCTGGCCCTGTTCGGGGCGTGTGAAGGAGGCAATCAACTGATGTGTCTCTCTCACATGGATGCTTCTCTCTCTCTACAAACCAATGGAAAAACACCCTCAGGTGGGGATTAACAACAGCAACAAAACCCCGAAAGTATCTACCTGACCTTCTTCCCCGTTCCTGGCGCAGAGCACCCAAACCCCTGGAATTTCCTAAGCGATGAGAGCGCTAAGGGCACCGTTTGTTTTAACGTTTGGCCTTTGACCCCAGTTCCTGAAACCCTTGTAACGCGCTGGCTGAGCGGAGTGTTTGTTCCAATGAGGAGGCTCCCGGTGGCTCCCGGGTGAGGGGCTTTGAGTAACCCCCCCATCTTCCATCCCCGCCCTCCAGATGCACATGCATCTCTCTCTGGCCACCGTCCGTGTCCGTCATCACATCCTTCTGTTCTCCCAGGGTTCCTCTGAGTCCTGTGAGCCCTGCCAGCTGGTGCAGGGTACTCGAGGGGGATTGTGGGAACCTCAGGTGGACAGCCATCAGTCAAAGCACAGAGACCGGCTGGGTGTGGGATTGGCGTCTGAAGTGGGCGGGCCGTCTTGTGGGGCTGAGACCTCACCTTGTGGGGCCGGAGGCTCTCCCCAGGGAGACGGGGTCAGAATGGGGTAACCTTGTGGGACGCCCAGCCGGTGTGGCCGAGGACGGCTTGGCGGGGAAGACGCGCAGACCTGCGGTGGCCCTCGGGCGGGGAGTGACGAGCTCTGTGTGAATAAAGGAGAGCCTCCGGGAGGAAGGACGCCGGGTCTTCCCAGGACGCTGTGCAGAGACGCAGACGCCCTGACCTCCGACCTCCAGCCTCCCAGAGGCGGAGGATGATCGCCTGTGGTTTGAGGCCCCGAGGCGGTCCTCGTGGCTGGAGCGGCCACAGGAAACGGTTCCGGATGCTGAGCTAAGACAGGTGTGGCGAAATCTCTAGGAGGCCTGCGTCCCCCGCCTGCCCGTCTTCCCCTTCGTTGACTACGGGGTCCGGTGGGACCTTCTCTCTCCGCAGGTCCCACACCCATCGGCCACCACGTCCCCACATTCCTCTCTCAGACACCTTCCACTCCTCTGTCAGGTCTTCGCCCAGTCTCTCGGGGCCCAGTACAGCTCCCGGGACACACCCAGGACTCACCAACGGCCGCCCCGTTGCTCCATCGAGCCGGCCTGCCCAGCACCTCCCAACACCCGCTCCGCGGCCCTGCTCAGGGGGCCCGGGGCCTCCAGCGAGTTCTCACATTCCAGTATCTTCTGACCACCTTCACCGGCTCTGAAACGTCGTTCACTCATTTCGCTAAAACATTCAATCGCGCGTGTAGTATTTAAAAGGACACTCTCTCCTTAGGGTAAAATGGGAAAGCCAGCATCACCAGCCATGTAGAGAGATGACCCTGACATCACTAGCCACACAGAGAGACAGCCCTGACCATCAGCTCAGTGAAGATGGGGAAGGTGAATTTTGAAATTCTTGCTCAACACCGGGCCTGTGCAAAGCTCGTGGGCTAACGTCTGCTAAAAAGCTGCCTGAGCGAACGCTGAGCCGTGCCGACGTGCCAGGGGCACGCCGAGGGCCTCCCGTGAGGGCGAGGAGGGCTGGCGGAGGAGGATTCGGGAGGCGCCTGCCTTCCCCGCGTGGCTCAGGGTCCACCCAAACCTGACAGGCGTTTGTGCGCCAGAGGACGCCCTCCCGAAAGCAGAAAGCGGTGTCGCTGGCGAGTATTTCCTCCCACGCACTGGGTCGTCTTCTCGTGCTGTGGATGGTTTCCTGGGCTGTGCAGAAGCTCCTCCGCTTGGTGTAGTCCCATTTGTTTATTTCCCCCTTTTGTTTCTCTTGCCCGCGGAGACAGAGCAGAAAAAAAAACCAACCCATGTGAGAAACGTCGGAGGTTGTGCTGCCGATGTTTCCTGCCAGGATTTGTATGGTGTCGTGGTTTCAGTCTTTGGTCCATGTGGAGTTTCCTCTTGTGTAAAGTAGGTGGTCTGGTTTCATTGTTTTGCAAGTGTCTGTCCAATTTTTCCAACACCGTTTATGGAATAGACTGTCTTTTTTTTTTTTTTTTAAATATATTTTATTGATTTTTTACAGAGAGGAAGGGAGAGGGATAGAGAGCTAGAAACGTCGATGAGAGAGAAACATCGACCAGCTGCCTCTTGCACACCCCCTAACGGGGATGTGCCTGCAACCAACGTACATGCTCTTGACCGGAATCGAACCTGGGACCCTTCAGTCCGCAGACCGAAGCTCTACCACTGAGCCAAACCGGTTTAGGCTGGAATAGACTGTCTTTATCCCATTGTACGTTCTTGCCTCCCTTGACCATGGAGGTAAGTGTTTATTTCTGGGCTCTCCATTTTGTCCCATTGATCTCTGTACTTGCTTGTATGCCCATGCTGTTTTGATTCCTGTGGCCTTGTAGTATAGTTTGATATCAAGTAGCAGGATTTTGCCAACCTTGTTCTTTTTACTCAAGACTGCTATATTTGGGGTCTTTTGTAGTTCAATATAAATGTTTGGAGTATGTATTTGTTCTAGTTATGACATATTCCGCTGCCATTTTAATAGGGATCTCATTGAATCTATAGACTGCTTTAGGTAGTGTGGATGTTTTTATGATGTTAATTCTTCCTATCCATGAACACGGTATATGCTTCCACTTACTTGTATTGCCTCAGTTTCTTTCTGCACCATCCTATAATTTTCCAAGTGCAAGTCTTTTACATCCTTAAATTTATTCCTAGATACCTTTTTTTGTTGTTGCTGCAATTATAAGTGGGATTATTTTCTTAGTTTCCTTTTTGGATAGTTCATTATTGGTATATAAAAAGGCCACTGATGCCTTTTGCCTCGTTGCTACCGAGTGAGCAAGATGGGTCACCAGCAACTCCACTGGAGCCACCGGAGGAAATTCGGCAGGGCTCTCGCTCTTGCCGCGTCTGCTCCAACCGCCACGGCCTGATCCGAAAGTACGGCCTCAACATGTGCCGCCAGTGTTTCCGCCAGTACGCGAAGGACATCGGCTTCATTAAGTTGGACTAAGGGAACTTCTGTGAATGGGTCATTGAAGACATCTCTCTACCTTACGACAATGCTATCTCTTTGTACATAAAATAAAAAAAACACTTCAAAAAAAAAAAAGGCCACTGATTTCTGAATATTAATTTTGTATCCTGCCACTTTACTGAATTCATTTATCAGTTCTAGTAGATTTTGGTGGAGTCTTTAAGGTTCTCTATGTATAGTATCATGTCTTCTGCAAATAAAGACAGTTTTATATCCTCCTTTCCAATTTGGATGCCTTTTATTTCTTCTTCTTGTCTGACTGCTGTGGCTAGAACTTGCAGTACTATCCTATCTAATAAAAGGGTAATATGCAAATTGACCATCACTTCAACACACAATATGGCTGCCCCCAAGTGGTCAAAGTTGGCTGCCCCCATGTGGACTCAAGATGGCTGCCACAAGATGGCTAGCAGGGGAGGGAAGTTAAGGTTGACCAGGCTGGCAAAGGAGGGCAATTAGGGATGACCAGGCCTGAAGGGGAGGGCAGTTGGGGGCAATCAAGCCAGGAGGGGAGGGCAGTTGAGGCAATCGGGGTGGCAGGGGAGCAGTTAGGCATTAATCAGACTAGCAGGGGAGTGGTTAGGGGGTGATATGGATGGCAGGCAGAAGCAATTAAGGGCAATCAGGCAGGCAGGCAGGCAGGCGCGTGATTGGGAGCCACAGCTTTGGATTGTGAGAGGGATGTCATCCCTTGAGGGGTCCCAGATTGGAGACGATGTAGGCAGGGCTGAGGGACACCCTCCCCGTCCTCCCATGCATGAATTTTGTGCACCGAGCCTCCAGCGTTGAATAAGAGCAGTGAAAGCAGACATCCCTGTCTTGTTCTTGATCTTAAGGAAAACACCTTTGGCGTTTGCCCATGGAGTAGGGCGTTGGCTGTGGGTTTGTCACATGTGGCTTTACAATATTGAGGTATGTCCCCTCTGTTCTTACTTTGCTGAGAGTTTTTATCACAAATGGGCAAAGAACCCGAACTGAGACTTCTCCAAGGAAGACATCCCGACGGCCCACAGACGTCCAAAAAGATGCTCCACACCACTCGTCGCCAGAGAGATGCGAATTAAAATCACCATGAGCTGTCCCCTCACTCTCAGGTACGGGCCCAGCAGAACTGAAACCAGGCACTGAAACACAGACCTGTGCGCGGATGCCCGCAGCAGCACTGCTCACCGGAGTCCAGAGGCAGAAAACCACCGAACGCCAGCGGCCGATGCGCTGCCAGCCCTCGAAACGTGGTCGATGCAGACACCGGTGCTGCTCAGCTGTGCAGAGAAGGGAGCGTCGCACGTGCCGCACACGGCCCGGCCTCACACGCACTGCCGGTGAGAGAGCCAGAGCCAGCGCCCCTGTGCCGTCTGAGTCACCGCTGGGGCACATCCCGCTCATGTAAGTCAACAGGGACAGGAGCAGAGGGGTGCGGGGGGGGGGGGGGGGACGGGGACTGCTTACCGGGTACAGGGTGTTCCTTCGGGATGAGGAACGTGTCAAGACAGTAGCTGCACAACACGGGGCGTGCCCTACGCGCCACTGGGTTGTCCTCCTGAGCACGGCTCAGACGCTGGATGTGATTTTCCCTCCGCAGCGAGAGAGCCCCTCAGGAGGACCACAGACGGGGCTCTGGGACGACAGGCCCCGCTCCTCCTGGCTGCCAAGACCTTCACAGCCCTAACTCCCTTCCGCTCTGAAGTCAATACAAATATTAAAAAAAAACAACATATTGTCCACAAACATTACAAAAGGAGTTGATGTCATGTCATCCGTTGGTTCATACCACGTATTCAGAAGCAACAGCCTGACCACCTGCCATGTGCCAGGCAGGGTGCCAGGCGGGGTGCCAGGAGCTGGGAAGACAGATGAGCAGGTGCAGGCACCACCTCCTACATCCAGGTTCAAGCATCACCCACTTCCCTGCCAACCCCCCACTGTCCCCCTCCCTTCCCGCACAGTCTCCATCCTGGGGTCCCTGGAGTTCAGGGCGGGACCCCATCCTCACTCTCCTGAGGCACCTCTCCTATAGGGTCCCTGGGGAGCTCCCAGGTGGCCGTCTTTATCCCAGCTTCCGGGAAACACCGTCCCGCCCAGCTCCCGGGAGGGCCCTCTGCCCTGCTCCCCCTGCCGCCCCTGCTGCCCCTGCTCCCCGCGGCACCGGAGGCCACACCACAAACAAACCAGCGGGGACAGTCCGGATGGAACATCCAGTCCCCTTCCAGGACACACCCGCTCCGGGGTTGGGAGCATGGCCGCCGGGGCACGGCCTGGACGCCCTCGGGAGGAGGGACCAGCTCCTCTGTGAAGGTGCTGGCGCCCGGGCAGGAGAGGGGATGGGCTGAAGCCACAGCCCCTCAGCCCGGATCCTGTGCGGCTCTATAGGACTCCTTCCCTCAGGTGAGGACCAGGCTGCCTCCTGCTGCTCCGCGAACAGGGGGCGCCTCTCCCAGCTTCTGCGGGCCCTCCTCGCTCTAAGGGCGTTCCCAGGCGGTCTCCCCAGGGCCTCACCCGCCCCCTTCCGTCCCCCTCACCTCCCGCCCCGGCCCTGCCTGGGAGCACCGGGGGCCGGACACAGAAGGCCCGTCCTCAGCTTGCCTCCATCACCAGGGCGGCTCCTCAGCGGAGCGGGACCAGGATTTGGGGCCTGATGCACAGACGCGGGAGCCCCCAGAGAGGAAATGGCAAGAAGACACTGAGAGACAGTGCGAGGACTTAAAATCTGTGAGATCCAGTGACATTTGAGCTGCCCAGACGGCGCTCTGCAGGGTGGGAATTGAATTACACACGAGGAGGCTCCAAGCTGCTC
The DNA here is from genome assembly GCF_014108245.1 of Pipistrellus kuhlii. Lineage (NCBI taxonomy): Eukaryota > Metazoa > Chordata > Mammalia > Chiroptera > Vespertilionidae > Pipistrellus > Pipistrellus kuhlii. Next base: position 45,799,808 of record NW_023425460.1, read on the forward strand.
CCCAGGACCTTCTCCCGATCCCCAGCCCCGCCCCGCCCCGCCCCGCCCGGCCGCGCAGGGAGAGACCACAGCCGCAGACCAGCCTCCCGGGCTCCCACGTCCCCCCGGAGCCCGTGCATACGACACGCAAACGGACGACGTGTCCCCAGAGCTTTCCTAACAGCAGAGCCTCAGCTTTCAGGAGAACACACCAAGCAAACACGGAGGTGAACTCCAGACCTCTGCGGCTGTCTGGGCCAAACCCACACGCCCCTTCCAGCTGCTCCGAGTGGCCAGGCTTCCTGCCCGGGGCACCGGCACCGCCCAGACCAGGGGTCTGACCACAGCCGAGCCTCTGGGGCGGTGAGCTGACAGAAACCCCCTTTTCTAACGCGGGCTCACGTTTCTCCCCACCGTCGGCCCCAGAAACAAGATACGGACGGGGAGCTTCCTCTGGGTTCACCGCGTCGCAGATGAGCCACGGACAAGCGATCTGAACGCGCACACACACATTCTCCGAGAACACGGCTGGTCCGTGTGACAGCCTCAAGCCCGGCAGCAGCTCGGGAGAGAAAGGAGAAAGCAGGAAAGCAGGGCGAGCCTCCCGTCCGGGGGCCACGGCGGCTGCTCGCCGAGCCAGCCCGCCTGCACACGCTTCCCAAACGCCCGGAGAATCTCCGGATGAGGTGAGAGATGCACGGGGAAAAACGTTGAGCACGATCTCTTTGATTCAAGGACATTTAGTTAGCTCAATGGCTAGACCCGTGGTTGGCAAACTGTGGCTCTCAAGCCACATGCGGCTCTTTGGCCCCTTGCGTGTGGCTCTTCCACAAAATACCACGGCCTGGGCGAGTCTGTGTTGAAGCAGTGGCATTAGAAGAAGCTGAAGTTTAAAAAAATGTGGCTCTCCCAAGAAATGTCAATCGTTTTACTGTTGCTATTTGGCTCTGTGGACTCGTGAGTTTGCCGACCGCTGGATTAGATCATCAGCCCGAGGACCGAAGGGTCTCAGGTTCAATTCCCAGTCAAGGGCACAGGCCTCAGTTGCTGGCTTAATCCCTGGCCCCAGTCGGGGTGCGTGTTCGGGAGGCAACTAATGGATCTGTCTCTCTCACATCGATGTTTCTCTTTCTCTCTCTTCCCCCTCCTTCCTCCCCTCCACTCCATCTAAGAAAATACAAACTAAAAATCAATGGGGAAAAATATCCTTGAGTGAGAATAAGAAAAAGGGACTTTTAGTTATTGTATTTTTTTTTTTAAATATATTTTATTGATTTTTTACAGAGAGGAAGGGAGAGAGATAGAGAGCTAGAAATGTCAATGAGAGAGAAACATCGACCATCTGCCTCTACCGGGGATGTGCCCGCAACCAACGTACATGCCCCTGACCGGAATCGAACCTGGGACCTTTCAGTCCGCAGACCGACGCTCTACCGCTGAGCCAAACCGGCTGCCTTAGTTATTGTATTTTAAGCGAAAGAAAAAGTACTTACACGTTAAATCGCAACTTAAGAAGAGGAAGACATGAGCCAGCCTAAGTCACCTGCACAAAACCGCCAACCCACCTCCCACCTGGACGTGGCCGGCGGGTGGGGTAATGCACACACAAAGCCGACAGAGCGGACCGCCGTGTCCCGCCCGCGTGCTCAGTGAGGCGCAGCACGAGATGGGAGCGTTGAAAAGCCTTTGGAAAATGCACTTTTCTCACAACCTAATCCAGCGACGGAAGGAACATTCTGGAAGTCTCCCTTCGTGTCGGTACTCTGCATCCATGCACACCCCCAGAGCGCGGCTTTCGGGGAGCCTCTAGGTGACCAACTCCTTCAAACCCGTGCCCAAGTTGGTCCGAAGGTTGTGGGTTATTGTTAAGCTGATTAACAAACCCGTGCCCAGCACAGTCCCCGGGCGGGTGAGACGGCCACATGGGAGGCAATACGTCATTCCTGTGCGTTTCCTGCGTCACCCCCTCCCAGGCCGGCAGCTGCCCGCCCTCAGGCGATGCCCTCACACGCCAGACCCAGCACCGGGGCAGAGTGATTGGACAGATCACTCATTTCTTTTCTCTCTCTCTTTTTTTTAAATCAGATCACTCATTTCTAGCTGAAATGCATACTCAACGGAAATTTATGATTCCCAGAGGTGGAGTGACTTTTTAAAAAAGTATTTTTTTATTGATTTGAGAGGGAGAGGTAAAGAGAGAAACATCAATGATGAGAGAGAATCATCGATTGGCGGCTTCCTGCTCGCTCCTTACTGGGGATGGAGCCCACAGCCCGGGCACGTGCCCTGGACTGGAATCGACCCGGGGCCTTCAGTCCACAGGTTGATGCTCTATCTACTGAGCCAAACCAGGGAGAGCGGGACTTTTTTTTTTTAAATTCTAAATAAACCTGTGAGAAAGGAGGCATAGGATCCAGTCCGGGTCCTGGGAGCCATGCAGGTGGGTCCCTGGCCATTGCTGCCAGCATCCCAGCGGGGCAATCAGAACCCGGCGCCCTGGGCCGGGGGGGAGGGGGGAAGGACAGGAGGGGAGCCCCCAGCACCCACAACCCTGACTCCCCTGGGCCCCGTGTTTGTCTTCAAATATTACTGGTGGTTAATGTTGCATTTTCTAAAGAAGCTTTCAAGGCAAAGCGAAGTTGAAACGTAAGCTGAATTGAAAAAAACGAAGGACACCTATTATTAGTGCCTGTCCCCAAACGGGCTTTAAAGATAAAATTCTTCTGCCCGGCCCTCGTGGCTCAGTGGTTGAGTGTCAACCTATGAACCAGGAGGTCAGGGTTCGATTCCCAGTCAGGGCACCTGTGCAGGTTAGGGGTTTGATCCCCAGTAGGGGGCGTGCAGGAGGCAACGGATCCGTGAGTCTCTCTCGTCATTTATGATTCTACCACTCACTCCCTCTCCCTTCCTCTCTGACATCAATAATAAATACGTATCCATATAAGATGAAAGTCTTCTATTCCGGCTTTTTCTACTCAGCAGAAGGAGCCGTTCTATTTCTGGCGTGCGGCTGCTTGGAAGTGTGGAAGTCTCATATCAAAAATATCTGTTTCCTTTTTCCCCACGGCGCTTCCTAAAGCACACAGGGAAGCGTGCCCTCACGTTCCCGCTCAGGCCTGCTCTCCCCACACAGGCTCCGCGGCAGCCTCGCTCCCCAGTCCCCCTCGCTCCGGGCGGAGCGGGAGGGCGCCAACAGCTTCTTTACTTTGCATTCGGCGGGTCGAACACCGTGGCAGCATGGCCGTGGTTCCCGGTGCAGGCACCACATGGGTACGCCCCCCCCCCCCCAAAAAAAAGACAAGGTTTTGCCAAAACCGGTTTGGCTCAGTGGATAGAGCGTCAGCCTGCAGACCGAAGGGTCCCATGTTCGATTCCGGTCAAGGGCGCGTACCTTGGTTACAGGCACATCCCCAGTGGGGGCTGTGCAGGAGGCAGCTGATGGATGTTTCTAGCTCTCTATTTCTCTTCCTCTCCGTAAAATAATCAATAATATATATATATATATATATATATATATATATATATATATATATATATATATATATATATATTTTTTTTTTTTTTTTTTTTTTTTTTTTAAAGATGCGGCTTCAAGTGTGCCCAAAGGAAGCCCGGGGGGAACGCCCTGGCAGCCGCAGCCTGGAGCGCAGCTGGCGGCGACGCCTGCCTTCTTGTTCACCGCCGTTCCATCCCAGCCCCGGCCCAGGCGCCGGTGTCCACGCTGCCCTGAGGGTGTGAAGTGCGGTGGGCTGGGCACGTGCTTTGTGCCAAGGACGGTGCTAGGGAGTGGCAGCCGCTGTGCCAGTCACTCCCCATCATTCCTGCCTCCTGTGAAGGCGCACCGGCAGGTCCCAGGGATGAGTGTCCGAGCGGCTCCTGGCCCCATGGTGCCTGGGCACCACCCTCCGGGAGAATGGACACAGACCAGGCGGGTCCGCCATCGACAGCCTCTCCAGGTGCCGCCTGCCCGGACTGAGTGACTCCGATGATACTCTGCAAACCCGTTTCCTTTCTCAAGAGGCCGCTTCTCGTTCATTTCCTGGTGCCAGAGAATGTCTGAAACTATCACCGAAAACCATCTCCGCCTGCAACCGGAGCTGCGATCCCTCTTAGGCTCCCGGGGGCCTTCGTTCCCCGTTGCCGTGGTGATGCTGCAGCGTCACTGCCGGCTTCCACTGGGTCCCCCGGCAGCCACGGCACTCGCTTCCATGGAACCATGTGCTGCCCGAAAACAAACACCTGGCCGTGCTGTCTTCCCAGGGAACTCACAGCCGATGTGGAGAGCAATTTTTTAAAATTGACTTCAGGGTAGCAGGGAGAGGGAGGGAGAGAAGCACCAGGGATGAGAGACTCATCCATCAGCTGCCTTCACGGGCTGCCTCCTGCACACCCCACACTGGGATCAAGCCCGCAACCCGGGCCTGTGCCCTGACCGGGAATCGAACGGCGGCGACTGCCTGGGTCATGGGTCACGAGCACCACCAGCCAGCGGTGCAGTGAATTAACACCAGAAGAGACACCTTAAAATACCTCCATTCACGCCCTTCCAGTAACGTTCGGGGAGTTTCTTACTATGCCCAATGACCTGAGAAATGCTTTTTTACAAAAAGCGAAAGTAAGAGGCCTGGGAGTGAGGAACTGAACGCGCTCACGCCGGGAGTTCCCGTGAACTGACCGTTTCTGAAGCAACAGCACAGTTCCGCCTCGCTTTTAACGTGTGAGCAGTGCACACACACCGACAGGTGCTTACACTCATTCCATAGGCCTCCCACTGTGCGTCTGGGTTAAAAAGAAAAGACAGCCGGAACTGGTTTGGCTCCGTGGATAGAGCATCGGCCTGCGGACTCCAGGGTCCCAGGTTCGATTCTGGTCAAGGGCATGCACTTTGGTTGTGGGCACATCCCCGGTGGTCACCCTTCCCTCTCACCCCGCTCCTTTGCGGACCCTGTTGTTTCTACCAGGCTCACCCCATAGAACAGGCCGCCTCCCTGCCGCCCCCCACACCTTCCTGTGGGCCTCTGGCTGGCACCATCTCCTGCCCCATGGACCTCTCCATCTGCGTGCCCACCATCCCGGGGGCCTGAGCCAGGCTGGGCGGGACGGGTCACTGGAAGGGTGGACGGATGGCCATTCCCTCCTCCAAGGGGCGGGGCTGAGGGGAGGGGATGCCTGAGATGAGCTAACAGCTCCTGTAGCCAAGGCGACTGTCGGCCCCCGGGGGCGAATGTCCAACGAGGCCGTGCACCAGACCCCAGCTGGGCGGAGCGGGACACACTCGGCGTGGAAACTGACTGTGTCCGGCGGCCGCTGGGGAGGCCACTGCTCGGCGCCTGAGTGGAACGGGCTCTCCATGACGTGAAAAAACGGTAAAAAATCACACAACTTTCAAAACCATCTCGATAGAAAGCAACATTCGGGGTGTTTGACGGGGCACCGGCTCCCCAGGGGGAGCAGGGGGGTTACGGGAGGAGACTGGCATTGCCGCCTCCCAGGAGCTGGAAATGTCCCCATGGCCCCGCGCCCCCACGCTCAGAGGACTGGGGCGCTCAGGTGGCTCCCGAACCAGGTCACGTTCGACTCCCCGTCAGGGCACAGGCCTGGGCTGTGAGCTCCATCCCCTGGTGGGGCGTGCGGGAGGCAGCGGTGGATGATTTTCGTGCATCACAGACGTTCCTATCTCTCTCTCCCTCTCCCTTCCTCTCTGAAATTGACAAAAATGTATTTAAAAAATAATACAGGAAACATGACTTAATCCTCAGCTCAAAAAAACAGACAGCCCTGGGCGGTGAATCACTCATTAAAAATTCAATGAATCCGCCCCCGGCGGGAAACTGCATCCCGGAACGCCAGGGGGCTTCGCCCCGGGAGGAAGCAGCCGTGGGCGCTGGAGACGGGGATTCTGGTGGATCCCGCTCCGCTGTGAGCCCCCGGCCGGCCTGTCTCTCTCTCACTGAGCGCTCCGGGAAGAGGGGGCGGCTCTGGGGTTTCCATGGTTTCCGACCAGATGAAGTACTCTGCCTTCGCGGGGGCCTTCCCACTTCCTCACGGCCGAGGACACCCTCCCGGTGCCCCAGGTCCCCGCGGGCAGGACCTCCGAACGGCGGGCAAAGAGCTTCGTTCCATTAACAGATGCGCCTGCTCACGTGTTCACATCAATGCCCGCCTGGGGACCCCAGCCGTCCCTCCCCGCCTTCCCGCCACATCTCAGGAAGTGTGACTGCCTTCCAAAACACGCCCCTCAGCAAGCCCTCCCTGCCAGGCCCCTGCCTCTCCTGGACGGAGTGGGCAGCCCCTGCAGCGGAGAAACAGGGGCGAGAAAAGGCCCGGGGGCTTTCGGAGTGGGGCGTACACAACAGGGCCCTTCCACGGACACGGGGCACCCCACCGGGGAAGGCGGCAGCACGTGGCCCCGGACACGCGGCACACACAGCCGTGGCTGCCTCGGGGCTGCTCTGCCGTGAGCTCAGAACCAGGAAGCATCCCCCGGGCTCACAGGACTGCCAATGTCCACGCCGCCTTTTACTGTATAGGCAGAGGAGGGCGGGCCTGAGTCACTCAGCGCTGGAGAGCTGAGCTCTGTTTTAAAAAAATATTTTATTGATTTTTTTTTTTTTCTTTTTTACAGAGAGGAAGGGAGAGGGATAGAGAGCCAGAAACATCGATGAGAGAATCATCGGTCAGCTGCCTCCTGCACACCCCCCACCAGGGATGTGCCCGCAACCAAGGCACGTGCCCTTGACCGGAATTGAACCTGGGACCTTTCAGTCCCCAGGCCGACGCTCTACCCACGGAGCCACACCGGTCAGGTCTGAGCTCTGTTCCGCCCACTCCTCCTGCTAGGCTCCCGTGCAAACACAGGATCAGAACTGGGACCTCTGACCGCAAGAGCGTGCGCAGCCCCGAGCCTGCGGGAGGCGCGCCGGGCGGGCGGGCGGGCGGGCGGTGCACAGACCCGCCACCGGCTGGCGGTGGGAAGGAAGCCCGTGCGTGTGTGCAGAGAGATTAGGAGCGGGATCGGCCAGCAGGTCACACGCGGAAACAGAAATGGAAGCCTGGCCAAGATCAGCCCGGGAACCGGGGAAATGGTCCCAAAACACAGCTACTGCCAGGGAGCGGCGGGCAGCGGCGTCCACGGGACAGGCCCCTGCTCGCCAGCACGCTCTGTGCCTGGAATGGCTGCGGGCGGTGCCTTTCCTAACGGAGGTGCTACTTTCTTCCGGCCGCGGCACCCCCTTTGGGGGAGGAGAGGACCGGAGAGGTGCGGGGGACACCGGGCCCACGGCTCCCCACCGTCAGCACGGAGGTGAGATGGACACGCCCACGGCCTCGGGCGCCTCTGAGGCCCAAGCCATTCAGTGTGCGTGGGCGGCCCGTAAGCCCCCAGGCGGCCCCTGCCCCGTGGGTCCTCAGCGCGGTTTATCTTTCAGCAGGAGGCCGCGCACTCAGGCTCGCTGGGAAAACAGGAAGGAGACCAAGTCCTGTTTTTCGTGACTAAATCTTTCCACCAACATGGCGTTTTTGAAAAATTGATTTCTCTGCGGCCACATGGTAAAAGAAGGACCATTTCTGACGGCAGATCCATCCATTAGCGTTGTCTGAGCTCATTGGAATACGTCAACGTATCGTCTTTAAGTTGTTAGCATTCAACAAGCCCCATCATAAAATAACACAAATGCAAGTTTTGAGGTTTTTTTCCTTTCTTTTTTTCTTATCCTCACTTGTATTCAAAACCAAGAGGAGAAAAGCAACTCAGGGAATCGGTCATGCCACTGGCTCTAGTGCAGTAAGGCCACTGGGGTCTTTCCTTTCCCCGCATTTTAGACACATTACACAAAACTCTGCATCATAATGAGCAGGTTTAATATCTATAACTCTATCTATCTATCTATACGCACGCACACACACACTCAGTGGCCAGATTATGATGGTCTCTGAACACATAATATTCTGGTCACTCAGTGTATATCCTATAGAATAAAAGGCTAATATGCAAATTGTCCTCTTGATCAGGAGTTTGACCAGCAGGCAGGCCGGCCAATCACCCATGTCCCCTCTCCCTGGCCAGGCTGGCCGGACTCTACCCATGCATGAATTTATATATATGTATGTACACACACACACACACACACACACACACACACAATGAGTGGCCAGATTTTTATGTGTTCAGAGATCTTATTATCTGGCTACTCAATGTATATCCTATATAATAAAGAGCTAATATGCTAACTAGACAGAACAGCAGATTGGCTGTCCAGGTGACCTTCCAGAGGAGGCGGGGCTGTGAGGGGCTGCCAGGGCCGAGCCCCTTGCACGAATATATATATATTTGTATTAACTTCAGACAGGAAAGGAAGGGTGATAGAAACATCAACAATGACAGAGAATCATGGACCGGCTGCCTCCTGCACGCCCCCGACTGGGGATCGAGCCCACAACCCGGGCCTGTGCCCTGAGCGGGAATTGAACCGTGACCTCTTGGTTCATAGGTGAACCCCAACCACTGAGCCACGGGGACGGGGCCTAATAAACAGTTTTATAAAACCATTTCCAGTCGGCGGTTTTGAAGCCGAACGCGTCTAACATCCCGAAGCTCCATTCCCGGTGCACAGGGGGACGGGGCCGGAGCTGGGAGAGCCCCTGCCGCCCAGGGATTGGCTCGCACCCCTTCCCTTTGCCCCGGAACGCATTCTGAGCCCGTGTCTCGGCGGGCCTGAGAAGCCTTTCTGTGGCCCACACCGAAAAGGCTCCATCAATCCCTGCCCTCCCGCAGGGTGGGTGGGTGATGCCGCTGCCTGGGGGTCGGCCGGGCCTGCAGCTGAGGACGCCATCTGCTCCCGCCGGGTGAGGACAGCCTTGCCCCCGGCCCGCCGGCCCCGCCCCGTGGCCCCGAACACAGGCTCCCGGGCCCCCGGCCCCCGGCCCCCGGCCCCTCGCACGTTCTCGACACGTCCCGGGGCCCACAGGGCACGTCACGGGTCCTGTTGCTAAGGACAATGGGCGGCGTTTGGAGGGTAGAAACAGGAGAAGCCGGGCTTCACGGGGGTGGGGGTTGGTGTGTGCGGCCGGCCCGGGGCCCCACAATGGTCGGGGCCTGTTTTCCTCCGAGGCGGGCCTGCCCCCGGTTCCTGGCGGCCTGACCGCCAGCAGCCCAGGCGCTGCCCGGGGAGCGGGGACCACGGGGTTTCCTGCGGCCACACCCAGATTTCCTGCCGGGCTGGGCCAGTTCCCCCGCTGCCAGCCAGTTTCTCCCTGCCCCGAGCTCCCGGCCGGCGTTCGGGAGCCCAGGTCTACATGCCTCATCACCCGTGACCACCGTGTACACCCGCACACGAAGGCTCTCCTCGGAGCTCCCGTTACCTCGCGTGCTCCGGGGGCGGCCCCAGGGGACCGTCCTGGCTGGCGGCAATCCATGCTTTCGGGCCTGTGGCTCCTCGGGGCTCTGGAAGGAGGATTCCGCTCGGAGCTGGGCCTGCTGGGAGCTGGGGCGGCCGTGGGTTTTATAGGGAAGCTGTGTCCTGTGTCCCCCCGCCCCCCGCCCCCCAGGGGAAACTGTGACTCCCGTGCCCAGGCCTCGGTCCTTTCGGGGCGTCTGGGAAGGACGTGGGGACTTTCCTGGGGGCGGAGTGGGAGTGGAAGGAAGAGGATGAGTCTGTCGCCAGCAGATCCAGGAACAGCCTCCTCGGTGGCTGGCGGCGGCTCCTCACCGTCTCCAGGCGGCTCACCGCTCTGGGGGAGAAGGCGTGTCGCTCAGAAAGGAAACCCGTGGGATCCGAGGAGGCTAATAAAAGCCGGGACCGGCCGGGGAAGGAAGTGGGGCCGGGCTTCGTGGCGTTTTCAGAGCTTCGTGCCGTGCACCTCCCACGCGTCTCCGCGGACTGCGCGCAGCACGGAGCCCTGGGGCCAAGGGGGCGCGGGCCAGTGGCCCTGCGGCCGCTGCAGAACGCGCCTCATGGAAAAACTTTCAGATTTATTTTTCTTTTCCTGACGTGGTGGCCATGCAGACCAAGGTCAAGGAGGAAACATGACTCAGAGGACAAAGGTCACCGTGTTGAAACGGATGGAGGGGGCAGCATGGGGCGTTCTGGAGGAAGGGCTGGCGAATGGACGTTCCTGGTTAAATTTAAAGTCAAATCCGTGTCATTTGACAGTAGCCCTTAACTTAGTTTTCTTTTATTCCTTTGGTACTGCCACGAACGAGAGTAAAATAGTCAAGACACCCTTTGGGATAACCATGTAACGCCTCAAATAGCCTGGAGCAAAGATCTCAACCTGAATCCTGGGCCTTCCATGGAGTCTTGATTCTGAAATTCCATCGCATTATTTAAATACCATGCGACGGAGCCGCGGACTCGCAAACCGTCTCCCCATGAGGGACCATGGTCATAGAAGGTGATCGATAAGAACTATAGCATTGCCAAAACCAGTTTGGCTCAGTGGATAGAGCGTAGGCCTGTGGACTCAAAGGTCCGGGGTTCGATTCCGGTCAAGGGCATGTACCTTGGTTGTGGGCACATCCCCGGTGGGGGAGTGGGGGGTGCAAGAGGCAGCTGATCGATGCTTCTCTCTCATCGATGTTTCTGACTTTCTATCCCTTTCCCTTCCTCTCTTTAAAAAATCAATAAAATATATATATTTAAAAAATATATATATATTAAACTTCTGAAGTTTATTTTTAAATACAGATTTTTTTTTTAAAGGAAAAATATGAGAACGGGTGGCTGTGCTGAAAAGATTCCCCTGAATCCAGTTTAAGTGGGAACATTTTTTACTCTGAAAACATTCAATTACCAGCGTAGCACTCGTTTATTTAACGGAAGATGAGGGATCACTGCTCAGAAGGGAAAGCCCTATGCTCTCCACGGTGCCCCGGCACGCACACCGCTGCCCAGGCAAACGCCTCCTTTAGCAGCTGACAGCGACTGCCATGCTTTGGAGCTGATGTTAATAACAGCAATGTTCCGTGCTGACTTTGAGTCACCTCCCTTCAGCGTCACCATGATCCTGGGACGCGATGATTGACAGATGGGAGGGAAGGGGGCGGGCCCAGTCTGTGGGCTCCCTCTGCTGCCGGCCGGCCACGTGGGTCAGAGGCGGGACAGTCTCCATCCTCAGGATGCTTACGCTCTCCCGTCCTGCTCAGGGTCAGATGTTTTTTATCTTATTTTATTGACCTCAGAGAGACAGGAGGGGAGAGGGAGAGAGAAACGTCAGTGCTGAGAGAGAATCAAGGACTGACAGCCTCCTTCACATCCGGTACTGGGGACTGAGCCCTCAGCCCAGGCATGAGCCCTGACCGGGAATCGAACCTGCTTCGTAGGTCGACGCTCAGCCACCGGGCCACCAGCCAGGCCAGGTGAGCTAGTTGACTCAGGAGCAAGTGGCTGGTTCCACGAATTGGAAATAAACCCTTTCCTGCTGGTTGACATCCAGACGCTCTGGGCCGAGTCTCGAATGCTGAGCCGTGGCAATGCCCTGGGCTGAAGCCCAGTCGGACGCTCTGTCCCGACGCCCAGCAGGCAGATTCCAGAGGCAGCGGGTCAGGTTCCAGAGAAAGGTTCCCGGGACCGGAGCACCTTCCCTCCAGCTGCTCAGCTCCCCAAAGCAGGAAGCCCCGCTCGGAAACGGAGGCGAAGGAGGGGCCCGAGGATGGGTGCTGCCCGGAGCTGCTCTGGCTCGCGAGGGCCTGGGTGGGAGCAGCGGTCAGACGCGGACTCCTGGGTGACGCTCAGTGACTCTGCTCCGTGGCCGGACTGTGAGTCTGTTTCTGGCTTTGGTACGACGCAGGAAGGTGGACAGGCCTGGACGCACAGGTCCCAGGCTCACAGCGAGAGGACACCTGCCCACTCATGGCCACGGGGCAGCCCGCCGACAGGCCAGGTGGTCCGAGAGGGCGGGCGGCAGGTGGGTGGGTGTGGAGGGAGCCACGGTGAGACCCGGTGAACCATCAGGATCCGTGCCTGCGTGGCGGAAGGAGACCTGCCTGTGGGCCTGACTCTCCGGAAGTTCACCTCAGCCTGGGGGGGACCCGCCGCTCTGGATGAGCATGTTATCCAGCCATTCGAACCCGAGCGGAGGAGCCGGTTTCTCTGGCTTGGGACGCGGGGGCAACAGGGACTGCCGACTCCTTGTAATGAGTCTCTAGCCCATGGGTATGGCTGCAGTAATGACCCTTCTCTCTGACCACACGGAGAGCATGTCACCCAGAACAGACAGCACCAATGAGGATGCGACAGCGACGGTGGACAGCACAACCACCGAGAGGCAGCACAGGCGGACGTCTGTCCTCGCTCCTAAGTCACTGACTATCACTGCCGCTCCTTCACGAGAGCAGCCGCCACCCATAACCATCACCCAGGAATGACCAGTCCATCATCCAGGAAAGACCAGTCCATCACCAGGAATGACCAGTCCGTCACCCAGGAAAGACCAGTCCATCCCCCAAGAAAGACCAGTCCATCCCCCAGGAAAGACGAGTCCGTCACCCAGGAATGACCAGTCCATCCCCCAAGAAAGACCAGTCCATCCCCCAGGAAAGACCAGTCCGTCACCCAGGAATGACCAGTCCATCACCAGGAATGACCAGTCCGTCATCCAGGAAAGACCAGTCCGTCACCAGGAATGACCAGTCCGTCACCCTAGGAATTACCCGTCCATCTCCCAGGAATGACCAGTCCATCACCAGGAAAGACCAGTCCATCACCCTAGGAATTACCCGTCCATCTCCCAGGAATGACCAGTCCATCACCAGGAAAGACCAGTCCATCACCAGGAGAGACCAGTCCATCACCAGGAAAGACCAGTCCATCACCCAGGAATGACCAGTCTGTCTCCCAGGAAAGACCAGTCCATCACCAGGAATGACCAGTCCATCCCCCAGGAATGACCAGTCCATCTCCCAGTAAAGACCAGTCCGTCCCCCAGGAATGACCACAAGCGTTCGTGCCTGGATGGACGAGCACTGCGGAGGGCCTGCCCCCCGAGAGACAGCCAACCAGGCACAGACGGGCCCCCCGGCCGCAGGCCCATCGGAGCGGAGCGCGGGCGTGTAGGACCCGGGAGGCGTTAGGAAGGAAGGACCCCGGGCTGCCCGCGTCTGTTCCCTCTGAAAGGTCTCACTGAAAGCGCGTCTCCTCCACGCAGACGCTCCTCCTTCAGCCTCCCGAGGGGACGGGACCCCGTTCCGCGGGTCGACTGGAACACAGAGGGGCTTGGTGCTTCTCTGTCTAAATACAAGGACACCAGGACCCTCGCTCTGGCCTGGACGCCGAGAGGCACAGGATGACGTGACCACAACCCCTTTAACAGCAAACAGGCGCAGTGCAATCCAGGAAGCTCCTTGTGGGCCGCCCCACCGCAGAGCACGGAGGGAGCCCTGACCCCCGATGGGACTGCGTGCCTGGGCTCCCAACGGCCATCGGAGGGTGCCCCCGGGGTAAGACAGGCCCCTTTAAGAGGGTGGACCAGGCAGCGAGAGGAAAGCTGAGGAGACGGCGTTCTCAGCAACGCATTCCGGGCCCGAGCAGCGGAGCCAGACTTTAAATGCAAACAACAACAAGAAGAGTAAGAGAAGTGGATACGAACCAGTCCGAGCCCGATAAGGCATAGAACCCAGTCCCAGCACGCGGCCCGATGGCCTTCTTTCTCCGGAAGAGGGAGTTTCTCCGACAGGGAAACCCTCACGCTGTTTTTAGGCAGCGGACGCTGTCCACGTCAGAAATAGGTTTGATAAACGTGGTACTCACCCCGGGCCCAGCGCGGCTATAGTCTGAAAAAGAGAGAGAGACAGAGAGAGAAAGGGTGAGTTTCGGCCACTGCTTTCTCTACGTCAGGGGTGGAATGTGCCCACTTCTGCTTTTTATCTTCAGGACCATCGATGCCTCTTGCTGAAACCATCAGCTTTCCAAAGGGTCCATCCTCCAACTCTCCTGGACTCGCTGTTTGCTGGAGGAGGGGATGGCTGACCAAGACCCAAAAAGAGTGGCCGCTAGCCGCCAGGGCAGCCCACCGGTCAGCTGCTCCCTCTGCAGCCCACAATGCCCCTCCCCGGAGGCATCCCCTAAGCCCCCCCTCCCCAGAGACACCCCCTTAAACCTGCTCGGGGTATCCCCTCGCCCCAGCTCGCCCCAGTTAATCACCGTTGGGCTTCCTCATTCCCCCACTAATGTAACGCTAATGCTCTTGTAAAGACAGTTTTATGGAGGTGTAATTTACACACCATAAAGCCCACCATTCAAAGTATACAATTCAATGGGTTTTAGCGTATCCTTGAGTTTCATAACCATCACCGTTATCTCATTCTACATTTTCATCACCCCCCCAAAACCCATGCCTTTTCACCCACAAACTCCCAGCCCCACCCCCCCCCCCCGCTCCCCAGCTCCTCTTCTCCCCAGCCCACGAGCCCTGGCAACCACGAATCTACTGGCTGGCCACGGACCCGCCTATTCTGGACATCTACAGCGACTGGTTGTTCCGCTGTTCGATCTATTTCCATGTTAGCCTTTTATTACACAGGATTGTACTGGGCGTCGCAGTCTATGCAATAAGGCGGGAAAAATAAATAGAAGACACAGAAATTGGAAAGAAAGAAAATAGTACCACTTTAATTCTCACATGGCAAGAATGCCTACATAGAAAACTCCAACCAATCTACAAAGAGCCGGTGGGCCTCTGCCTGTGGAGTGACATGGAGCCCAGGGGAACACAGCACGTGGCAGGAAGGCGAGGGGCGCTGTGGTGACCCCCGGGGGACGGAGAACTGCTTTTTTGTAAGAACAACTTATTGTAAGAGTCTTCCCCTCTCGTCCCCCAGAAAGAATCCGGGAAGATGCTGGAGGGGGTCTGCCTGGGACCCAGCATGGGACAAGCCAGAGCGGAAGGAACCCTGCACACTTCAGGATCCCTAGAAATGCTAACGGCGACCTTCCACACGGTGCTGAGTCACGTCAGCATGAAACGCTGAGTCATGTCAGCATGGAAGAGGACCAGTGACGAGCAGAAGCCTGTGACAGGCAGAAGCAGGGCTGCAGGCTGGGTCAAGCCAGACTGCGACCCCAAGGACAACCCCGGTCGCATGGGAACCAGAGGGCCCTCTGTGGACGCCTGGCTGAATGGGTGAGTGGGCACCATCGGCCACCTGTCAATCAAACACAGCTGTGCTTTTCCGTTAAACCTGGAACGAACGCTGTGCTGTTCTCATTCTCTCCCTTTCTATTGCCTGTCGAGGGGTGACATGGTGAATACAACTCCATGGGTTTCAGGGGTACAATTCTGCACCCTCCCCTCTGTACACTGTGCTGTGCGCCCCCCCCCCCCCCCGGTCAGGTCTCCTTCCATCACCACGTCCGTGCCCCCCCCTTTGCCCTCTCCTGCCTCCCAGACCGGTGTTGTTTGGTTAAACAAAGCAAGAACACGCGGAACCGCGGGCTCTACGAATAGATCGCACAGGGTCTCGGCTTGGGGCGCGCACATGTTGGCGTGAAACCACAAGCGGCAGCTTCTCTCAGCAGAGAAGTCGAGAAAAACCACCAGCCTAGGGGGCCCGTGAACGCCAGCTGGGTTAAAACATATTTTAAACTCACAACTCAGGGGCCTGGTGCAGACGGCGGCATGCAATGGAGCGAAAGGCTGAAAAAGGTGAAATGAGCACATTTCGAAATTGGGGGGACGGGGGTGGGGGAGAGGAGCGTGGGCCTCGTGGACACACGGCTCCTGGGGGGAGGGGTGGCCCTGAGGCGCTTGCACAGTGTCCTTCCGCCACGGCCCCGGCCCCGGTTGTACTGGGGCAGCATCGTCCTCCAAAAACGGGAAGCAGAGAAGCCATTAGACTGACGGTCAGCCAAGTGCCTCGGTGGCCGCTGAGGCCGTCCCTCCCACAGCCCACAGTCAGCCCGAGGACGCTGGTTGAGTCCTATTTTTTTAAAATTATTTTTATGTTTTAAATATATATATATTTTATCTCAGCGAAGAAGGGGGGGAGACAGAGAGAGAGAGAGAGAGAGAGAGAGAGAGAGAGAGAGAGGGAAACATCAATGATGAGAGAGAATCATTGATGGGCTGCCTCCTGCACTCCCCACCTGGGCATTGAGCCCACAACCCGGGCATGTGCCCTGACTGAATGGAACCGTAACCTCCTGGTTTATAGGTTGATGCTCAACCACTGAGCCGCACCAGCTGGGCCAGTTGAGTCCCATTTTAAAGAGAAGATGGAGACTTGATTAGTGTCGCACAGAACAAGGCAACGGGCAGCGGGCACCCCACGGCGGGTCGCTGAGACCACGCTTGGCTGGGCCGAACGGGGAGCCCACACTGTGGTGACATCTGTCCGTCCTTTCCCCTGAGAGAGTTCCCTGTAACCCTTCACTCGGTGGCGGCACAGCCTGCTCAGGGCGAAGCTGCCCCCGGAGAACCCGAACTCTAGGAAGGGCGCCCTGCGGTCTGTGCGCCAGAAGGATCTGGAAAGGCCCGGTGGGCCACACACTCCCTGCGGAGGTGGAGCGCGCAGGAGAGGCCTGGCTCACAGAGGCCTGGGCCAGCTGGCCGCGGGGGTCTGGCTGGGCACACCGGCACCATCACTGGCTTCCCGAGACCAGACCGGGAGGATGCCCAGCTGGACCGTGGAGAGGCGAGGTGAGTGCACAGAGCCTGGAGATCCACCTGGGGCGGGGAGGCCAGCCCGGGGGTGGCTGGGGGTGGCTGGGGGCGGGGAGGCCAGGCCGGGAGGTGGCTGGGGGTGGCTGGGGGCGGGGAGGCCAGGCCGGGGGTGGCTGGGGGTGGCTGGGGGCGGGGAGGCCAGGCTGGGGGTGGCTGGGGGTGGCTGGGGGCGGGAAGGCCAGGCTAGGGGTGGCTGGGAGTGGCTGGGGGCGGGGAGGCCAGGCTGGGGGTGGCTGGGGGCGGGGAAGCCAGCCCGGGGGTGGCTGGGGGTGGCTGGGGGTGGCTGGGGCGGGGAGGCCAGGCCAAGCGCTGGCTGGGGGCTCTTGCAGGAAGTGGCTGCACTGCAGGGTCTGGTCCGGATCCCTCACCAGATAAGGAAAGACCACATCGCTGTGCGGCCAGGCCTTGCAAAGAACAAAACAGACTCCAGCACTTAGCCCCGCCCCTCCACCTCGGACCTGCAGCTCTTCCTGGTTTGTCCGGTGCTGAGGGGGCAGAAAGGGCAGACTCCCGCATTAGGCAGGAGGCAGGCCTCTGCTCACCCAGCCGCGGGTGCAGCACCAGCCATCCTGTGGGCGGTGCCTGCCTCTGCCTCTCCATTCCAATGATGGCAGCAGCGTTAGGAGGTCTGGGGACGCACACTCACATTCAAAAGGAAGTCTGCGGGCATGCTTCCGAGTGCCGAGTGCACCTCGAGTGATTTTATAACACACACACACGCACACACACACACACACACACACAGGGCATGTCACACCGGAGAGGAATGGCCAGGAGCACAGAGCAGCGCCTGGCCCGGGAGGCGTCCGGAGCCCCAGGCTGACGGGGGGATGACCTCATGGTGCCGTCAACAAGGAGCAAAAACGCTGCGACTCCGAGCCTGCTGTTGCCCACACCGCCCGAGGCCCATGCTCCTTCCAGGCGGTTCTGAAACTCACCCTCGAGGGGGCGCCCGCATGGAGGGCCCTGGTGACCAAGCCTGACACACCCGCCTGTCTCCACCGCCGGGCCAGGCAGGAGAGAGGCTGGAGGAGCAGCTCAGGGGGCAGCGACCTCCCCCAGGACCGCTCTGTCTGCAGGCCCTGCGCCTCCGTGCTGACCTGTGCCAGCACCTTGATCACACTCTACCTGACACTGTCCTCCTCGCCCCGGCAGGGAGGGTTTCTGGAGAGCCAGACCTGCCTCACGCCTCCTGCTGGGGTCGCTGTGAAAGGTGCCAGGACGGGCTTCCAGGCCCATGTGCTCTTGGGAACTCAGCTGTGAGCCTGATTCGGAATCCTGTGTTTTTCTTTTAATAAATGTTCCCTTAGCCTCAGCGAAAAGGATTTCTCTCTCATCCTCAGGCAGTGAACCCCCGTTCATAGGTGTCGTTTTCCAGGGCGTCCATTTGAGGAGGCCGAGGCCCGCAGCCAGGCCGCTGAGCCTGCAGTGCAGGGCTGGGTGGGTGGCTGTCCTACCCTTAGCTGTGACCAGCAGCAGCTCAGAGGCCAGGGCGAGGCCACGGTGCCAGGGCCTCTCACCACGAGCCACGGCCCCCTCACCACGAGCCACGGCATTGAGTGACCATTCAGGAGGCCCTGGACTCCCCTGGACCCAGAATGAGAGGAAACGCACATCGAGCTTCTTAAATTAAACGTAACAACTGATGCTGCTGACTCAGACGCCAGTTCCCACAGCCCCGGACCACGGGCAGAGGCACACCCGGCTGCCTGAACATTTCGGCCTAATGCCTCCCTCCCCCTGACGGCTGAGCTGACCCCAGTTCTCTCCTGAGAATCCGTGTGAGACGCAGGAAGGGGGGCTGGTTCTAAAATGGGGGGGGGGTGAGCATCACCTGTGTCCTAATGCCTGAAAGAGAAAAGCCGGAGTCTCCCCTGAACACGGAACAAAACCGTGTTACAGCACAGACGTCACAGTTCTGGACAGGCCCGGGCCACAGGCGCGCTGTCTGCTGGCGGTCTGTCCGTCCACCTGCAAAGCCAGCCCTCCTCCTCGGGGTGGGGGGGAAGGTAGGGGAGGGAGGGCGCGGTGGTGCACTCAGCATTCTCAAGGAAATTGTTGTTGTTTTTTTAATCCTCACCTGGGAATATTTTCCATTGATTTTGAGAGAGAGCGGAAGGGAAGGGGAGAGACACACAGAGAGAAACATTAATGTGAGAGAGAGGAATCGATTGGTCGCCTCCTGCATGCTCCCAGAAAATCCGGGGCCCTTCAGTCCGAAAGCCGACGCTCTAACCACTGAGCAAAAACTAGCCAGGGTTGTTTTCTTTCTTCACAACTCAAGGAATCACCTTAAAATGTGTGGATCTGAGCAGCTTCCACTATCTGCATCATCCCAGGCATTTAGGTCCACCAACATGCAGATGTCAGAGGGGACAGACGTGGGTCTCAGAATGGGGGGGGGGCACCCCAGGTCCTCACCTGCCTCAGGATGGCCAGTAGTCTGCCCAGTGATCCAGGTCCGAGGGAGCGAGGAAGGCAAGGGGTGGGCGCTCCCCAAGCCAGAGCCCTGCCCGCTGCCCCTGGGGCAGGCTGGTGACCCTGCCAGCTGGTGACCTTGGGCAGGCCCAGCAGGTCCCTGGACTCCGATGGCCTCTGCACACGAGTTCCTGTGAACTCCGAAGGTGTGACCCTGAGATCCTGGCCAGGGGCGGGCGTGGTGGGCGGGGATGGGGGGCGCAGGAGCGGTGGAGGGGGAAGAGGCGAGGAGAAGGGGGCGCCAGGTGCCAGGACTCAGAGCGGCACTGACGTTCTGCCGGGCGCCACGTTGGCCACACTCCCGCCAGGGCCCGGCTCCCAGGATGGCCTTTCCTGTCCTCGATGGGAATGCGTGATAACGGGACTGGGCCTGTCACGCGTCCGCACGAAGGTCGCGCACGGGAGGAGCGCAGTCATGGCGAAGGGGAAGGAACGCTGGGAGCGGCGAGGCCGAGATCAAGCCGGTCACATGGCCAGGAAGGCGGAGAGGACCCCCAGCAGCTGGCCCCTCAGGAGCTGACACCCCCCACGTTCCAGGGCCCCTATGCTTCAGTCAGGGGTCACTTCCGGGGAGACAGGCTGTTGGGGAGCAGCCCGGGCCAGGGGAGGGGGGCGCCGTGGCCCAGCGCCCGCGGGAAGGACACTGGCCGGCCGCTCCCTCTCCCACATCCTCCATGGCCACCGCACACCCCTTCCTAAAAGCCAACAGTTTATGTGACATCTCAGCCGGGGACTCGCCATCCCATCCTCCTGCCTCACCCCAACGGGGATCCACCAGCCAACTCCAGGACCAGAGCGGCTCCTGACCCAGGCGGGGTCTCCCCGAAGGCGGGGCTCCGGAGTGGAACCCGGGAACCGGCCTGGAGCTGACGGCCCGCCGGAATCTGAGGAGGCCTCAGAGATCTCGGACGCGCCCTCCCGGGCTCCCCGCCACCCCACGGGGTCCCAGACCGGCTGTCACCAGCCACGCCCTCCTGGCCTGCCCTGTGGAGAGTGGAGAGCCTCATTTCAGAGCAGCCCCGTGTCTGACAAACCCCCTTTCATTTACACTAAGCCGGGCCTGTCCCCAAGTCCTCTGAGATGAGGCGAGAGATGGCCAGGCCCCAAGCCGGCCGTGGTGTGCACGCCCTGCGGTGGGTGCCGGCTCCCGGGGAGGGGACCCCGCGTAGCCCACACGGAGCCAGTTCTGTCATTTAACTTCCGGCCACTCCAGCGCGTGCACGTGTGCTGTGTGTAACCGCAAGAGGAATCGGGGCGCAGCCGCGCGGTGTGTATGGTGTGATGTGAAGTGTGAGAGGAAGGCCGAGGGGAGCGAGGCTGCACCCTGGGTTAAGGTCTCTGAGCACGCCGGCGGGGAGCGGGCCTCCGCCCTCTGCAGACGCCCGGCAAGGGGTCAGAGACCACGTTTATCCCCGACAAGCCCGCATCCGAGGAGAGCACAGCTTTTTTTTTTTTTTTTTTTTTAGAGAGAGAGAGAGAGAGAGAGAGAGAGAGAGAGAGAGGGAAGGGAGGGGGAGAGGCAGAGAGACACAGCGATGTGAGAGAGACACAGAGACCGGCTGCCTTCAGCAGGCCTCGACCGCGGCCAGGGATCGAGCCTGCAACCAGCGTATGTGCCCTTGATTGGAATCGAACCCGGGACCCTTTAGTCCTTGGCCTCAGCTCTAGCCACTGAGCCAGGTGGCTGGGGCCGGCCATCCTTCTGCACATTGGCACTGGGGTGCAAGTCGGTGTAAGGACTTAAAATAGCCCCGAAATGGGGGTGGTGCTCATCAGTTACCATGGGGATCCCTAACTGAGCGCTTCCCTGGGTTTGAAGGGCTCCTGCCAGGCCGGTGACATTGAGGAGGATGAGCATCAGGGGGGCAGCACCCATCTCCTGCCATTGGAGGTGACAAACATGTCAGCACGCCAGTCCCAGCTGCAGAGGCTTCGCAGGACGTGACGCCGACGTCGCGTGGCCGCGGAGATCCACTCTGACCCCACACCCGGAGTCAGCCCATGGACTTCCAAGGGTCCCGAGGAACAGGGACGGGGGTGCTGAGGGCCACATGCTCCCCAGCGTCCGGGCAGGAGGGCGCCCAGGCGGGCTGGACGGACCCACAGAGGCCTCCGGGAAAGGAAGCACTTCCATTCTCCATCCGGGGCCACGCTCCGCACAGGCCCACACTGTTCTCCCTCACCCGCCCGCGGGGGCTGTCACCGCCGCCGGGGGGATGGGGGGGGCAGGCTGCAGCTGGGTCGCCCCTGAATGCTAAGCGTCCTCGCCGTGGGAGCTGAAGAAAGCACGTCTATGCCCTGAAGAAGGCCACACAGAGGCCGGGCAAGTGGGGGCGGGGCGGGGGGATCCCCCACCCCCACAGCTCCGCTTCAGAGGCCACACGTTGGCACCGGCTGAATGCACGCTCACAGCGAAGAGGGGGGCAATGGGGACCCCTTGTTTCCCTCCCAGAGAAAGTCTCCCATTTGGGGCTGATGGAGCTACATGATCACGAATTCCTGTGACGTCTGGCCGATGGCAAATCCCCAAGTGCACGCCCTGACGGACCTGCTGCAGGGCCTGGGGGCGCAGCGCGAAGCGGTGAACGGGCGAGTGTGTGCGCGTCTCCGGGAGCTCAGGGCCAGAGGGGACCCGGCGAAGTTGGTGGTGAGACCCCAAGGAGCCACCACAGCTACGGCAGGCACAGAAGCACACCTCGCCACACACCTGGCCTCTCAGAAACCCCGGAGCCTCCAGGGGGATGTCACAGTCCAGGTCCAGCAGCTACTCTGACTGGCAATTTCCTTCTCATCTTCAACTACAGTGTAGGGCCAGGTAGTAGCCCACCAATGGCGAGACCCTCCAGGGGTCAGCAAGGCCAGAACCACCAATGGTGACTACCTCCAGGGGTCAGCAAGGCCAGAACCACCAATGGCGACCACCTCCAGGGCTCAGCAAGGCCAGAACCACCAATTCCAGGGGTCAGCAAGGCCAGAACCACCAATGGCGACCACCTCCAGGGGTCAGCAAGGCCAGAACCACCAATGGCGACCGCCTCCAGGGGTCAGCAAGGCCAGAACCACCAATGGCGACCACCTCCAGGGGTCAGCAAGGCCAGAACCACCAATGGCGACCGCCTCCAGGGGCCAGCAAAGGCCATGGGCAGAACAGAGAGTGCATTTCTGCGGTCAGGTGTGAGGGAGGGTGACGAATCTTGCGGAAGGAAATGCCTCGGTCACAGGAAAACACGCCCTGTGGAGCTCTGAGAAGAAGCGAGCCCGTTCTCAGGCCCAGCGCTCACTCCCTGGCCCCGGCGCTCGGTCCAGGGACACAGCCCCTCCCCGAGGATGAATCAGCAGCGCGTCTGCTTCATTGACAAACGCGGCTCCGGGAGGGAGGCCACACACGCTGCATCCGCACAGCTTCCTCTGCAGCCGCGGCAGTCAGAGCCGCTGCCATTTGTCACGGGAAAGGGGCCTCCCCGACAGGAGCAGAGCGGAGAGGGGGGCACACAGGCCAGGGGCGCGGAGGGGGAGGCCTGGGAGCTCGGTGCACGGGGCTGGACACGGACACGGTCCCCACTGCCGTCCATGCCAGGAGCTCCTCCGCGGCCGCCGGCCGGCTCCTCCAGCCTGCTCTGCCCCGGCTATGTGTCTCTGATGACACTGTCTGACCCAGCTCCGTGTCCAACAACATCACCCGGCAGCTCGCACCCGGCACGGGCAGAGCACTGGGGCGCGTCCCGGCCCACGCTGCCCACCCAGCGGGCAGGCCCCGCTCTGCACGGCCACTCCCACCCGCCTGTCCACTGGCCGAGGTGAGGCTGGGAAGCCTGGAAGTAAACGTCCGGGAGGACAGACAAAATCCCTGTGGGAAATGCTGACCCCACCCCCACCCCCACCCCCGAATAACAGGGTACGAGGCCCCCAATTCCAGGGCCTGAGAACATGAAGTGCGGGCGCCTGCCCAGGGGGCCTCCCACCATTCAAGGCAGCACGTCTTTGGGGCCGGGCCGTGGAGGAGGGTCCTCGGGTTGCAGGCCCCACACTGGGGCTCTGAGGCCACAGGAGGCCGAAGACCACCCCCACCCCGCTGGGATGCGCTGCGACAAGAAGCTTCTGGAACCCAGAGTTCTGGAAGCCCTCGGGGCCGGAGGGAGAGAGGCCAAGAGAGAACTGGGAGGTGTGACTCCTCCGGTCCTCAGAGCGGCAGAGACCGTCCGACCTGGGAGGTGGGGGCGGCTTCCTCAGGGACAGCTCAGGGGACAGAATGGAATCCTCTCCACAGAGGCCGTCCTGAGGGATGAATGCACCCCCCGCGGAATGCAGGAGAGCCGGCGTTTACGTAAAGGTGAGACGGACAGGGGCCATGGTGCTCTGAGCAGCCGTGTGGAGACTTTCCCGAAATGAGCCTTCCCTCTCCAGTTCACGGGCGAGTTCACGGGGCCTTCCTGGCAGCGTGCCAGGCGAAGGGTAAAGTCATGAAAGCGTCGTTGGATTTGTTAGAACAGTGGCTGGCAAACGTCTTAGTCCGCAGAGCCAACTATCAACAGCACGATGGACATTTCTTTGGAGAGCCACATTTTTTAAACTTAAACTTCTTCTAAAGCCACTTCTTCAACACAGACTCGCCCAGGCCGTGGTGTTTTGTGGAAGAGCCACACTCAAGGGGCCAAAGAGCAGCAGGTGGCTCTCGAGCCGCAGTTTGCAGACCGCGGAGCTAAAGAATCAGGTTGAGACCCCACAAAGGCGTAGGTTTCTTAGTGGATTGGCTTGTGGGATTTTTGCTTGTTTGTTTTTTACAACAAGAACTTCAGACAATTTAAGGGAAAATGTTATTTTATGGAACCGCATTTTAGGCAGGTAGGTGGTCAGCACCCAATCCCAGACGACCTCATTGCTTCTGACTGACCTCAAGTTTCCTGATTGGCTGAATAGAGCTGGCCTGACTGGCTGCAGGAGAGCTGGCCTGACTGGCTGCAGGAGAGCCGGCCTGCATTGGAGCCATGCTGACCTCATTCATTTCTGCGAGATATAACAAGTCGCTCACCTTTGCCTGTTTTCTTTGCCTTTTCTCCACTGGTGACACAGCCTGGGCTGCGCTGGTGAGGTCAGAGCGTGACATTCTCACAGCGACCCTGGGCTGGGCCCTGAGGGAGGCCTGGGCTGCCCTGCCGTCCAACCTGTTTGCCACGCTGCGAATCAGCTGGCTGTCGCTGAGGCTCTGGGACCTGTGTGCATGAACGAAGGAAGCCGGGACGTAGACACAGAGCCTTTGGCAGTGCCCATGGGGACGGGCATGTGTCGCTCTCGTGAGATGGAGGAGTGGAGCTGGGTTGTAGAAAGGGCAGGGGGGTGGAAATGCATTAATTCAGGGGAAGCTGAGTGCCCAGAGAGCAAATGCCATCAGGAAACCAGGAAACATATCCCGTTCAGCTCACCAGGTGTAAGAAAATAGACATTAACGTAAAGTAAGCACATGTGCACACACATGTGCAGTGTGCATACATATATATTTGTGCAGTTGTTCACATTTTAAAATTGCACATTTCACAGGAATAGCTTGATGCCCAGCCTCTCCTGACAAAACTCAGAAGGCATGTCCCCTGGGCTGTGTTCTCGGCGTCTGCCTGGGCTCACCCTGCCTGGGGTGCTCACCCTGATGAGGGCGCCCCCTGTGGCCAGGGCAGGTCCTGCTCCTGCCGGCTCAGGCCCACCCGGCTCTTCTGGTCCACGGCCTGGGGCTGCTGTGCCAGCGCCCAGCACAGAGCGGGCAGTGTGTGCTCCCCCCTCGACTGCCACGTGGCGGCTGCCCAGGAGCCGGGGAAGGGGGGAGGCGGAGGGTTCAGGTTGGAAGGGACATTTCACGTGACATTCATCAGAGCACCCTCTGCAGCTTTCGGCGGCTGACCTTGACCTCTCACCCCCTCACTCTGCTCTCTCCGCCCCACCCCGCCCCACCTCTGCTTCCATGGCACAGGGTCCTGCTGTTCCTCCGGGCACAGCCCTGCCAGTGCCAGCGTGCTCCGCAGCTCCGCGCTCTGCTCCGCTCCGGCTCACTGGGGAAGCCCTGCATTTCTCCTTTCCCCAGGCCCGTGCGGGGCCCTCGGAGGGCAGGGCTGCCCGGCACCAAGAGCGTTTCCGGAACGAAAGCCCAGGGCTGCGTCTGCAGGAGACGGTGCCCAGGAGGACGTGCCGGAGCGGGAAGGGGGTCTCAGATCCATCCCTCCCTCCGCTGCCACCCAGGCAGCCGAGGCCCTGGCCGGGGTCAGCACTCATGGCCTCGAAAGGACGCCAGTGACGAATGTTCGGTCATTTTAAAAATTTTAAGCTTTTAAAAATTTCTTTAAGTTAAATCTTTGTTGTTGAAAGCATTACATGTGTCCTCTTTCCCCCCATTGGCCCCTCTGCCGCCCCCCCCAGGCCTTCACCCTATTGCCTCACTCGGTCATTGTAGAGGGACGTGGCATTAGACAGGAGCAGCCGTTGCCTGTGCTGAGCTTCCCGGAGCAGGAGGAGGGCTCCTGGGGGTCACAGCACCCACTTTTCCTCGTCGTTGTCCCTTTCCGACGGAAAGACCGAGTCCCCGGGAAGGGCTTTCATTGCGTTAAAATGAAACGTTATAGCAAGACCTTCCCATGCCTCATGTTCTTCCCGTGTTCCCAAACAGGAGCTGCACAGAACAAAACGAATATAGTGATCATAAGGAAGCATGGTCGTTCCTGAAAGCGGTGACCATTGGCGCGTGTACGGAAACCGCACTCACGGCTTCGGTCATGACTAAGTCAAAAATTCAGCTGCGCATTTACAAAGCTTGATAAGAGGCTTAAAATACATATCTCCGCCCGCCGGCCTGGCTCAGTGGCTGAGCACTGATCTAGGAATCAGGAGGTCCCGTTCGGTTCCCGGTCAGGGCCCAGGCCCAGGCTGCGGGCTCAATCCCCAGTGCGGGGTGTACAGGAGGCAGCCAACTGATGATTCTTTCTCAGCATTGATTTCTCTCTCTCTCTCTCTCTCCCTTCTTTTCTGAAATATAAATATATATATGAAATTGATAAAAAGCATTCGTTTGGAGGTGAGTGCTGACGGAGAACTGTGACAGAGGCCAGAAGTCAGGACGAAGGAACGTGCCATCCACAGAGCTGTGGCCCCAGATGGCGATCAGACACGCAGTCCTGCTCTCGCTCTGAGGGAAGAAAGCTCCTGCCTCTGACGGTGGGACGGGCGCGGCCGCCTGGAGCAGGCTGGCTCACATGCTTTCCTGCGGTGAAGGAGTCCTCCCCGTGGGCAAAGACTCAAAGACAGCCGAAGAGTTTCCCAAATAAAAACAGAAGAGAGAGAAGGGGAGGGAGGCGTATGGGATCCCGCCCACGTGGCAGGGCGAGGCTCTGCGATCCCGGACCACACGCTCTCCGGGAAGCGGCTGCCGTGGCGAGGGTGCGGGGCAGCCCCTGAGCAGGGCGGACCCGCCGCACAGAAGGCAAACTCTCAGGACTGAAGGCAGTCCACAGACCGACGCTCTATCCACTGAGCCACACCGGGTAGGGCACTATGTTTTTCTAAGAGACCATACACAGGTAGAAGCTAAGAATCTTTCTCAACATCTCTTGTTCCCCACACCAGAAGCACGTAACACGCGGTAGTCCTGCAGCCAGGGTGTCTCCCGAGGGCTCGTAACCTTTTGGGCGATGCGGGTCCCGCTGGCAATTCTACGCAATGAAATAGAATGGAACCAGCAGCCCGGCCTTTTAAAAGGACGAGGAGCTGGGAGCAGACACCACCCAATCAGCTCACGGAAAGACACTCAACACCATCGGGTCACAAGGGAAACACAGACTAACACCGCCCCGAGATACCACTGGACGCCTGTAAAAACGGCAGAAATCAGAAAAGGAGAGAACTGGCGATATTAAACGCCGGCAAGGACGCAGAGCCACCGGGACACCCCCGGCCGCCGTGGGAAAGCCGGGGGCACACCCGCTACGGGAACCGGTGTGGGAGTCTCTCAGAAGCGAAATATACTTAACACTTCAGAGAACCTCAGTTCACACAAACACCTCCGTGGGCCTGTTGTAGCCACTTTATTTGTAAGTGCCGCCAACTGGAAACCACCCAGTGGCCCCCAGGTGGGCGGGCTGCACACACGGGGCACAGCCGTGCAGCGGAACACGACGCAGCAATAACGTGGGGGGCACTTGTGCCACGTGCCACCCCACGAACGCTTTTGACGTCCGAGTGCCGAGTGAAGGAAGCCAGACCCCAAGGCCCCGTGTTCTGTGGTTCCATGGCCATGACGCTGCAGAGAAGGAGAAAGAACGAGGAAGGAGAACCGATCAGCGGCCGCGGGGGTCCGCAGCGGGTGGAAGGGCCTGACCGCCAAGCCGCACCGTGAGAGAATCTCGCTCTGCGGAGGCGGCAGCACTGGTCTCCTTGAGGATGGTGCTGGCCGCACAGCCCTCTGCCTTCCTCCAGACGCACGGAAGCCACGTTTGCTGTGTGTTTGCTCAGAGCTGGGGTTCCTGCGCAGAAAGGAACGAGCGGAACACATCACGCCAACGAGGCACGTTCTAGAGTGGCTTTCAGTGCTCCCGTGGCCCTGGGCTTGCATTGACGCGATCTGACCTTCTGAACGGGACACCAAACGTGAGTAGATGCTATTGTGAACACGTTATTAAAAAATGAGATCTGAAATTTTTTTTTAAGGCATGAGGGACACAGATGTATAAAGGAAGCCACTTCTCTGACAATGAAGGTGCATGCTTCTCCCCAGGTGAAGGAGCCTCTCCCAGGAGGCCCAGGTGAAGAAGCTGGACTCCAGACCAAGCGGCTCAGGAGTGTCAGGAGGAAAGAGTCCGTGTGGCCAAGGCGGCTGGAAATGTCTGCGCTCCTTGCACCCTCAGGACACCTGCTGCAGGCTCCGCCCTCGCCACGCCTGGCCGGCACCGGGGCAGCGTCCGGGGACCTTTGGAAATATCTAGGTTAGCAGGCTCTTGAGGACCAGGGCCATGACTGCCAGACCTGAGTGTCCCTGGCTGCTGGCCCAGGTGCAGACTTGACAAATATCTGGATCTGTTAAATAAACAAAGCGTCTGCCTTCACTGATTTCTTAAAAATAAAAAATAAAAAATAAAAAATATATATATATATATATGTATATATATATATATATATATATATATGTATGTATGTATATATATATATTGATTCAGAGAGAAAGGAAGAGGGAGAGCAAGACAGAAATGATGACAGAGAATCGCTGATCAGCTGCCTCCTGCCTGTTCCCTACTAGGGATGGAGACTACAACCTGGCCTGTGCCCTGTCCAGGAATCGAACGGTGACCTCCTGGTTCATAGGTCAACGCTCAACCTCGGAGCCATGCTGGCTGGGCATTAAGAAAAAATAAAAATAATTTTTATAATAATAATAAAGTCTATTTGCCTTAGAATGCATAGTTCCAAGTAACTTACTTGAAATACTTTATTGCACTAATATTAAGGATTTATATAGTAAAAATAAACATTTGAAAGGATTTATAACTGTACTATTTGCACAGCACACAGCCTGGAAGACATTAACCTGAGAAATTACAGTTGACAGGAACTAACTACGGAAGCCACCTCGAATGCAAAGTCCCCCCTAATTCCATTCTATGCATATTAAACGTCTCCCCCCCCCCCCCAACACAACGGCCTAATGCTGTACCTCGGAATGTACACAATCCAAGGTGAAAGCTTGCTTCTCAGGTGAAGTGGGACACGTGTCCTTTCAAAGTGACTTGAAATAGCCATCAGGTCCTCGGGCCTCCAGTGAACGAGGATTTGACAACCGCGGGCAGAGCGAATGCATAGACGCCCACTCCCAGCCACCTCCGCAGTCCACGGACAGGCCACTGCCCACGGCTGTGCAGCCCGGTTTCCTTTTCCAGCGGGACATTGGACTCATGGTGACCTTGACCTGGGACCCAGCCCTCAGTGCCCTGTTCCTCTATACAAGCTGGGCTGGAAGAAGGACCCTGACACCAAAAGCTGCGATCGCTTCTCTGATGTGACATCACCGGCAGCCGTCACCACCACGTGCTGTGCTTTGTAAAGCACCGAGGTGGGGCGGACACACGTTCCCGGGCCCCAGGCTCGCCAGGAGAGCGTGTGTGTTTACTCAGCCGGCCTCGCAGGCGGAGTCAGGGCGGAGTCGGGGTCAGAGGGCCGGCGAGTGTCACACGCCGGAAGACCTGGCCCCGGGCGGGCGCCTGGAGGAAAACCATTGAGGTCGTGAGAAGGAAATGGCTTGGCACTGGCGACGTCAGAAGGCCAGATCGCATCGGTACAAACCCGGGGTCACATGAGCACGGAAAGCCACTTGAGAGCGTGCCTCGTCGGCGTGACGTGTCCCACCAGCTCCTTCCTGCACAGGAATCCCAGCTCTGAGCAAACACAGGGGCCTGCGGCCAGCAAACGTGATCGCCTGACGGCGGAGCGGGCCAGGAAGCAGCCAGATAAACAAGCCAGGAGCGGCCGGAGGACGGCTTCCTGGCGGAACGAGAGGGACGGTCGGTGCCTTCGGACGCCGCCCGAGACACGCTGGGCGGGCACCCGGCACACGGCACATGGCACAGGGCACCCGGCACCCGGCACACAGCA
Organism: Pipistrellus kuhlii; assembly: GCF_014108245.1. Classification (NCBI taxonomy): domain Eukaryota; kingdom Metazoa; phylum Chordata; class Mammalia; order Chiroptera; family Vespertilionidae; genus Pipistrellus; species Pipistrellus kuhlii. Next base: position 45,829,538 of record NW_023425460.1, read on the forward strand.
CACAGCACACGGCACCCGGCACCCGGCACACAGCACCTGGCACCCGGCACACAGCACCCAGCACCCCGCACACAGCACCCGGCACCCGGCACACTGCACCCCTCGGGACGGGGGGAACCTTGCAAAGACAGCGTCTGTGAGGCTTTGCTGTGGGCGCAGAGGGCACTGCCCATGCCGTGTCCGAAGCTGGAGTGAGAAAGCCACTCGAGGGTTGCCTCTGGGAAGGGAATATTTCCTCTCACGGACTTTGCTGGGAGCATCGATTTTCCCGGCCGAGCAATGAGGATGCTTTTAGTGCTTCCCACCTCCGTGAGGTACACACAATGGAAAAGCCATTTAAAAGGCATCGGCCGTAGCTCTCTAAACCGTAACCGCTCTGCAATAACAGCAAGTGCGCCAAACGCTCAGGCAGGTAGGAACCGTTATTCCCTCTTCGAGGCAAAAGCACGTCAGAGGCGCCAGCACAGCTCCCTGGACGCTCCCCTCCGTGGAGTCAGCGTCGCCTGTGCCTTGACGCCGTCCACGACTAAAAGGACCCACTCAAAATGCTACTTCCTGGGGCATTTAAAAAAACGTTTCTTAAAAAAACAACAACTTACTTTCTTAATTGATTTCAGAGAGGAAGGGAGAGAGAGAGATAAAAACATCCATGATGAGAGAGAGACTCCTGGGTCGGTTACCTCCTGCATGGAGCCCACAACCCGGGCATGCGCCCTGACCCGGAATTGAACCGTGCCCTCCTGGGTCATCGGTCGACGCTCACCCACGGAGGCACGTCCTCCGGGCTGCCTGGGTTTTCTCTGGCCACATGTTTTATTCAAAGGCGCGGCCATCTCAGACTCATGACCTGGAACACAGGGGGCACCAACGAGCTGCCCAGGTCCGCGGGGGTCTCCCAAGCTCCTGCCTCCTCCCCGTGCAGCCTGTCTCCCAGGCCTGCGGGACCCCGGCCTTGGGGCCAATGGACACTAACCCCCTCCGGCTCCCCCTGCCCCATCTCCCTGAGGGGGTGAGAGCCCGGCCTGGGGCCTGTTATGTTCCCATCCCTGCCTGTCGTGCTGACTCTGTGGGTACAGAGAGGCCGGAGCTGTGAGCACGCTGGCACACGGGGCACCTGATGGCGCTGCTAGTAGCCTGTCTCTCTGCTTCGCAGATCTCTCTCCCTCTCTCTCTCCCCCACCCCCCCTTACTGGATTAGGACAGCAGCTTCCGAAGGGTCTCTCTGCCTGCTTCTGCTGCCTCCCCTCCTGCCTGTCCTCCCGCCCGTGGCCCCCTGGGCTGTCGCGGACACTCAGCAGCTGCCCGGACGGTGAGGGCACGGTGGGCAGACAGCGAGGCCTCCTGTGCCCGCTCTCCACGCACCCCGCCGGGCTCCCACCCGGACCGGCTGTCGGCCTGGGCTCTCTGCCCTCACTTATCCAGGAAACGCGAACGCAGCTCTAGGACATGGAAGCGAACACTTCTGCCGTCCTGTGACAGCCCCTCCGCGGAGAAGGAAACATAAACCCATGTCAGCGGCGACGTTTCCCGAGTGCTCGCCGGGCGTGAGGACTCGGGATGTCTGCTTCGCCATCAGTCCGCTGCTCAGCGCGCCCGCCTCAGACAGCCTGGGGCGCACGGGGGACCGGCCCCCACACTCGGAGGCTCCGCGGCTGCGCCTCCGCCGGGGACAAGACGGGGAGGAAGGACGGAGCTCCAGCCCCCACACGCGGAGGAAGGACGGACTCGGCGTCTGGTCTCCGCGCAGCATCAGCCGCTGGGGCGGCGTCACGAAGCCGTGCGTTTCCACGAGAGCAGAGGAGGCCTGCCGCCCGGAGACGGACACAGAGTCCCGGTCTTTCCAGAGGAAAAGGGGACGGAGTGAAATCTATAGGCGCCGGCAGGCAGTTCAGGCGGTTAGTGCGTCATCCCGTTATACCCAGGTTCCGGGTTTGATCCCAGGTCAGGGCATTGGTAAGAGTCAACCAACAAACACAGGGGAACAGCCAACCCATCTTTCTTTCTTCTGGGTTTTATATTTACACGGGTTTATGGTTGACATACAATAAACTGCACACGTTTAAATGATACAATTCAAGTTTTGACATATTCATATATATATAAGACCACCATAACAACCAACATACTGAATATATACATCACCCCAAACGTTTCACTGTACATAATTTCTCCCTCTCATCCCTTCCTAGGTGTGAGGAGGGGGCATTTTCTGTCACTACGAATTAGTTAGAATTTTCTAAAGTTTTGTTTAAATGGAATCACACGATATGTCCTTCCTTTAAATTTTTAGTTTTTGCAATCCACCTTTCTCTCCCCCCTCTCTACAATCAACACCAAGCTGACTCTTTTCCTCTGAAAGGATCAGCTGCTTCAGGGGGATCTGCGGGTTTCTGAGCGCTTCACTGAGGCAGTGTAAGAGCCAGCAGTCACATAGCACCATCTTTCAGGAACCGGTGAGGCTGGGGTGCTGGGTATGGGTGGGGACAAAACGACCTTAGCTCAGCCTGTAGAGACCCCCACGTCGGCACGCAGGCTGCAACCCTCTCTTTCCCCAAATACATCCTTTCGGCGATGAAACAGCTCATCCAGTGGTCGGCAAACTCACTAGTCAACAGAGCCAAATACCAACAGCACAACGATTGACATTTCTTTGGAGAGCCGAAAACCGACTTCTGCGCATGGGTCACGAAGTTTCAGTCACACCGTCTGTGCGCGCCCGCACACGGTGTTTTGTGGAAGAGCCACACTCCAGGGGCCCAAGAGCCACAGTTTTCCGACCACCGAGCTAGCCCACCCTGGCTTCCACCGACAGAGGCCTCCTCCGAGGACAAACACCGGGAGGTAAAACCTCAGCATCCAGAGTCCCCTCAGTCCCTCTCTCTCTGTGCTTCTCTCTGCCCCCCCCCCCCGCCCGCCATCTGCTCCCGCTGTGTGTCTCTGTCTCCCCGCCCCACCCGTGCTCTCCCTTCCCCTCCGGGGTGCACAGCGGAGGCAAATGGGGCTGAGGACAGGAGAGCGGTGGAGAGGTGCGTGAGCACCTGTCCCTGGAATTCTGGGCCCAAACCCACCTCTCCCTTCCCCAGGCAGGTCTTTCTGGGATCTAGAAGGTGGGCGGGGCACTCTCTAGGGAGGGTTTGCAGGGTCTCCTGTACGCCCTCCCCCTGTAGACACCCCCTCTCCGACCCCCAAACCCCGCAGCCTTTCCCCACATGTGAGCCCTGTGCCATGGGGCTGGGGCTGGAACGGCGGAGAGCGGCCAGTCCCGGGGACAAGGATAAGGAAGCTGACCAGGAGGTCCACCAGCCCCCTGAGCCCTGCTCCTCCTCTGCCCCCAAACCCTTCGCCCCCCAAACCCCACAGCCTTTCCCCACACGTGAACCATGTGCCATGGGGCTCGGTCTGGAACAGCGGAGAGCGGCCAGTCCCAGGGACAAGGATGAGGAAGCTGACCAGGAGGTCCACCAGCCCCCTGAGCTCTGCTCCTCCTCTGCCCCCGAACCCTTCGCCCCCTCGCCCCCACAGGAAGCCAGGCAGCAGCCGCCTCGGACGTGAGCGCCCCTGAGCCAGCCTCCTCTCGGGCTTTCCACCTGCGCCCTAGTTCAGACAACGCAATGAAAGCTCTATCCCACGCCGCAGCCAGACGGACAGGCTGTGGGGGAGGCGGGGAGCCCCCAGGCCGTGACCTCAAATCGTGCAGGTGCACGTCCTCCTTTGAGGCTGGCCTCTGTGAACAGGAGAAGAAAGAGAGGCCGGCACTCCCGGCTTAACGAGGAGCCTGCCGGGGGAGCGCCACCACTTGCCTGGGCTCCCGCTCCCGCGGGGCGCCGCCCTCCACCGGAACTGTGAGCTGGGGGAGCGAGGAGTAGGGGGGGTGGGGGGAGCAAGGAGTGAGGCCAAGCCTCAGAGAGACCCTCGGAGAGACCATCGGACTCTGCCGAGCGAGCAGGCCAGCGGAGGCCCGGCCCCAGGCACAGCCGGGAACGCCACGTCCTCTGCAGTGAGAGTCCAACCCGACAGGCCAGAACCAGGTCACCGGGAGAAACACACGGTGACCAACTAAAGAAGGAAAACCGCCCACCCGCTCACTCCGTCCTACAAAAACCGGAGACCGATGTCCGGCCGCGAACATCCGAGCAGAGTGAAGCACATTCACAACCGAGACCGGCCCAGCCACGTGGCTCCGGGGTTGAGCGTCGACCTAGGAGGTCATGGTTCGATTCCTGGTCAGGGCACGTGCCTGGGTTTTAGTCTCCAAACCCCGATGGGGGGCGTGCAGGAGGCAGCTGATCCGTGATTCTCTCTCATCCTGGATGTTTCTCCCTCTCTGAAATCAATAAAAAATATTTTTAATAAAATAAGGAAGACTGGGAATTTGGAGGCCTGCCCTGAGGACGCAGGCCTGGGACACTGCCCTGCTCCCTGGGCCCCTGACAGGCACCAGGCCCGGTCTCCGGGCCCCCCTTCAGCCCACCCACCCGACACTCCGATGGGAAGGGTCATTGTCGCCATCAGGGTAACGAGGGATGGCACTCGATGTCTGACACTGGACGTTAATGGGTTATATTAACTGGGCAACGATCGATTGCATTTGAAACGGGTAAAATAGGCATCCTTTCAAAAGAGCGCTCCGGGCCCTATTTCACCAGGAATCGATGCGAAGGGATAGGCGCGCCGTCTTCCTGAAACAGCCCGGGGACTCCGTGCACCTCACAGGCGCGGCCGAGCCTTTTGAAGCACCTGAAGGGAAGGCGGAGGCCCACGCGTCTGGCTCTGATCTGGCGGCCGCCGAGTTCAAAGGGCTGAGAACCACATCAAACCACCCCACGCGGCACCTGGCCGGGCGGGCCTGGGCGGAGGAGATTTGGGGAACAGCAGCCAGAACCCCAAGAAGAAAAGGAAGCTGGCCCGGGAACCCCCCAGGCTGGGGTCTCCCAGCTCGCATCCTAGGGGAGCCCCCGCCCCTGCATGCCCCTGCCCCGCTGGAGGTCAGCACCGCTCGGCAGAGGCCGCTCCCTGCAGGCAGCGGGGCTGACACCCCAGCCCCTGGGATACCGTCCGCACACAGAGCGAACTCCCGGCACGTCCGGGGCCCGCACCTAAAGTTACCCGCTGCCGAGGTACCCGTGAGCCTCGTCTTACCCGAGGCAGCTTGGTGGGTGCCCAGCGCAGAGAGACAGACATGCCCCGGGGGCGAGCCCAGGACAAGAGCCCTGGATGGGGCTGTGCCCAGATTGCCCGGGGAAGCTGGGGAGAGGGCGGCACCCATGGGCGCACCGGAGCTGGCACAGGCTCTGAGGTGGCAAGATGCCATGTGTCTATGGCGCTCGGCGGAGGGAAAGCTCTGAGGATGTGGGGGTGGGGGGAGGTGCTGGAGTGTGGAAGCCATTCCCCCGACGGGGGCCACAGAGCAGCAGGAGGCCACGCCGCCTCCAGCGCTGGGTCTGGCTCACTGGGGTGTTTCTGGGCATGCAGCCTGTTCCATGCAGCCCATGGGCCCACGTTCCAGTGCACAAAACCATGCATTTCTGTCTCCTAAGCCGCTCTAACGCTGAAGGGCCAGCCGTGTCCAAGAACGGGCACGGGTACTCGGTAACTTATGAGAGTAAAACGCTTGGTCAGGCAAAGTCCGCCGTCATTCAAGTTACATGGCAAAAAAGGAAGTTCCCCTCAAGTCACTCCACACCGATCTGACCTAGCACTTCCGGTGGCTGGGCGTGCGGAAGGCATGTCCCTATGAACACGGATTTTGACCTTATCCATTTGCGAGAACCCCCTGGTTCTCAGTGGGGGCGATGGATTCACAGCCGGAGGTGCTGCTGGGTGTGGTGGCCACGCTGTGTGGCGCGCCGGGCCCGGGCCCTGCCCTTGGCACGGTTATCGGCCACGCTCACCAGCCGTGCCTGTGCAGACATCACTCCCATTGCCGAGAAGGAAACGCTGAGGCGTGGATGCTGAACAGGCGGCCCAGGCCACTCAGAGCTGAGACTTACGGAATTCATACCTGAACCCAGAGCTTAAGCCCCCACACACACACCTTCCGTCCTCAAAGCACGAGCCCCCGGGCGGAGCAGACGACTGTGCCAACAAGTGAGCTGGAAACGAACACCGAGCCTGGCAGCGCTCTGGGACGGCAAGCGTGCTTTTCCCAGGTGCGGGGTCAGGAGGGCTTCGTGGAGAGGGGGGCAGCCGGAGTGGGCTCTGAGGTATGAGTAGGAGCCCCTACATGGGAGATAGAGAGGAAGGCGATTCCGAGCAGAGCGCTGAGCGGGCTCCACCTCAGAGGCCTACGGCGTGTCTCCGGGCCAGGAGACAGCACGCCAGCGGCTGGCGGTGACCCTGGGACACAGCACCTTCCCGCTGATAACCGCCCATCAGGCCAGCTTCCATCCTAACGGACACAACCGTCCCTGTTGTGACAGCAAGCTGCTGGGAGGGTAACGCCAAGGTCATCAATGAAGAGGACGCATCCGGACAGGAACGGAGGGCAGCCCCGTTCAGGGTCCCCCAGCGGCTTCCGAGCCTGCCTCCGTGGGGCGAGCCGTCCTGGGCCCCTCTGGTCCAACCCCGTCATTTTAGCAGGTCTGTTCAGCGTCCCCAGAAGCACTGGCAGTGTGACCCCCACACAGACCTATTTCCCGTCTCCACGATCCAGCTCGATCCGCATCCACACAGATGTGTGGCTGCCTCCCAACCACGTTCCCGTCCACTAAAAGCACCCGGCCCGTCCACGGCAGCAGACGGGCTCCCAGCACGCGTCACTCCCTCCCACACCCGTCTGCCCCATGGCAGCGGCGGCCTCCGGGCGGGCCCGAGGCTGGGCGCCGAGGACACGGGTCCTCAGGGGAACTGCACACGGCCGCCTCTGCCGGAAGCCGGAGCCCTGAGGCGGACGAAGGCAACACGGCAGAGTGCTGGGCTGAGGGGGGAGATCACAGCTGGTTTGGGGCGTGTTGAATCGGGCGTGTTTGATATGCCGGGAGACATGTTGGCGTGGGCGGGGGACTGGGCATGACAGTGGCAGAGCAGTGGTCTGGGCCAGCCAGGCGCCTCTGCCTTGGAAGGAGGGGCTTTGGTTGGAGGGGTGTCCGGGCCTGCGGGGAGGGGGTGGGAACAGCCCCAGGGACCAACAGAGGCCTGGCGTGCAGACCTGCTGACCAACTGAAGTGCACATTTCAGCTCCAGGACTGACAGACTGTCGGCGACTGTTGCTTTCTCACACATCCACCTTCAACGCGCCCCCATGGCCACCCCCACGCCTCCCCCATGGCCATCCCCATGGCCCACCCATGGCCATGGCCACCCCCATGGCCTCCCCCATGGCACCCCCATGGCCCACCCCATGGCACCCACAAGGCACCCCCATGGCCCACCCATGGCCACCCCCATGGCACCCCCATGGCCTCCCCCATGGCCACCCCCATGGCCATGGCCACCCCCATGGCTACCCCCACGCCTCCCCCATGGCCACCCCCACGGCCACCCCCACAGTCTCCTCCACGGTCTCCCCCATAGCCACCCCCATGGCCTCCCCCATGGCCACCCCCATGGCCATAGCCACCCCCATGGCCATCCCCATGGCCACCCCCATGGCCACCCCATGGCCACCCCCACGCCTCCCCCATGGCCACCCCCACACCTCCCCCATGGCCGCCCCCACGACCCCTGCAGCCCTCTCAGGGTGATGGACGGACGTGCACAGGGATCCCTGGAGGGAGGGATTGCTCGCTGGAGCGCGGAGCCGGGACCTCCCACAGCGTCCATGGAGGCACCGGCCGGGGACACTCTCTGGGCCAGCGGTTCCCCCACAGGAGGGAGCGTGGCCTCTGTGGGTTTGTTTTTAACCCTAAAACCACCCGGGCTTACCCAACAGCCTGGACTTCTCAGAGACCATCCAGCTCCGTGAACGCGTGGCCAGTCTGGGGCTCGGAGGAGGGAGGTGCCGGCTCCCAGGCGTCACTCACCGGAGCCCTCTGGCCTGGAGGCCGGGCTCAGAGTGGGTGCCTCGAGGCGGGAGCTGGAGACCCTGCGACCCTGCAGGTCCCGCCCCCTGGGCCTGCCTGTCCCTGCAGGGCCTCTGCCCCCTGACAGCCCATAGCCTGTGCGCAGGGAGCCCCGAGCCCACCCCGGGTCTCCCATGAGCTCTGCCTGTGCCCGCCTGGGCCACGCAGGCCACCCCTTCGTGCCCTGGATTTGACAGGCACCTTGTACACACACACACACACACACACACACACACACACACACAGGTAGACGCTCACCCACCTTCAGGACATACACCTCCAGGCCCCTGGGGTCGAGGGGCACCTGAGGAGGAGGGCAGACGGGAGGGCAGACGGGAGGGCAGACCTCGCAGACGGGATGTGGACACAGGCACTCGAACGCCCGGGACCATCTCTGCTGGTTTCCAACCCTCTTCCCTCCACAGTGTGAGCACAGAGGGCTCCCTTCCCGCGGGGACTGGGCGCCGAGGGCCGGAGGTCCTGTCCCAGCGAGTGGGCGCCTTTCCAGAAAGGCTCGGTGCCAGGCGGGCCCTGGGCCATTGCGGGGTCACCAGCGCCTGGCTCTGCCCTCAGCCGCGGGCTGTCCCCGGGCTTCCCCGGTGGCCCCGGAGCCGCGGGCTGGGCACAGGTCACTGCAGGGAGGCCCCGGCTGCACCCCATGGGCTCCCCTCGCCTGGAGCCACCGGCAGCGTCCACAGCCCCTCCTCTCCCTCCGGAGTTGGCGCAACTCGGAGCCACTTTCCCAAAGGCTCCGTCTCCTCCGCAGCGCGGGCCCAGCTCCCCCGGCCCCTCCGGGTCCGCCGCCTCCGCGCCCCGCCGCCGCCCGGGCGCTGCCCCCGCGACACCGCGCCCGGAGGATGGGGGCCCGGGGGATCGGGGGCCCGGAGGATGGGGGGCCCGGAGGATCGGGGGCCCGGAGGATGGGGGGCCCGGAGGATCGGGGGCCCGGGGGATCGGGGGCCCGGGGGATGGGGGGCCCGGAGGATCGGGGGCCCGGGGGATGTGGGGCCCGGGGGATGCGGGGCCCGGAGGATGGGGGGCCCGGAGGATCGGGGGCCGCGCCAGGCTGGGGCGGGGGGTCCGGGGTCCGGGTCCGGGTCCGGGGTCGCGCGGTCCCAGCTGCGGGCACCGGCGCGCCGCGGCGGGCGGGCGGGCAGGGACCGGGCTCCGGACCTGGACCCGCACCCGCACCCGCACCCGCACCCGGCACCGGCCCGGCACCGGCTCCTCCCTCCCTCCCTCCCCCGCGGCGGCGCGTCCCCGCTGCTCCCCCGGCGCCTCCCCGGGGCCGGCCGCCGCGGGGCCAGCGCTGTGGTCCCCCCGCCCCGCGCTCACCTCGGGAGGCCGGGGCCGGCCGTGCGGGTCCCGGCGCCGCGGCTCCGCATCCCGGGCCCCTGCGGCCCCGCCGGGCGCGGAGGGGGAAGCGAGGACGCGGAGGCCGGGGCTGCGGGGCTCCCCGCGCCTCTCCCGCCTCCGCCGCCGCCGCCGCCGAGCAGGGGACTGTCCGGGTCCCGCCGCCGCTCGGCTGCCGGGCTCGGGCTCCGCCGGGCTCCGCGGGGCGGGCGGGGGCGGCGCCGGAGGAGCGGGGGCGACGCCTGGTGTCCGGCGCGGGGAGCGCACCCGGCCCGCCCGCCTGGCCGCGGCCCCGCCCGCAGGGATGGGCGAGCGCCCTGCCCCCGGGGGTCCCTGGCCAAGGCTAAGGCGCCCTAAAGAGACCCTGGCCCGGCCCCCCTGCCTCCTCCCAGGCGCGCAAGGAGGTGCCAGGATATGCCCGGCGCTCTCCCCAGCGGGCAAGGCCCTGCCCGCCCAGCCCGGCCCGGGCACCAGGAAGTGGTGTGGCCGGAGGTCATGTCAGCACAGGGCACCGAACCACCGCCGCTCCAGGAAACACCCTCCCGCTGCTGCTCTCCCAGGTGTGGGCACTGGCCCGGGGCCAGTGAGGCACCCAGGGCTGTGAGCCCCCAGCCCCTGCCCCCCTCCATCTGAGCCCCCGGGTGCTGGGTGGGAGCTGAGGGGTGAGAGGAGGGCGGGCACACAGCCCTGGCAGCCTGTCTCCCCGGACCCAGCAGGGCAGGCGCCCCCATGGGTCGCCCAGGGTGGGGGCCCAGGGTGCCCAGTGAGGTCCCAGCTCTGGACCCCCGCCCGTGAGCAGAGAGGAGAAATGGGTGTCAGGCTCTGCGGTAAGGCCATTGATGTGGAGCTCGGATGGCCCGGGTGCTTGTTCGCCCCCGGGTGCGGAGGCAGAGCTGGGGCCCTGCGGGGAGACAAGCCGCCTTGTCAGACCTCTGCTCTGGCAGGCCGCAGCCCTGCCAGGAGCGTCCTCACTGTGGGACCCGGGTCTTCAGGAACTGAGCAGTACCCGCCACCTCTGCCAGCCTGAGGAGGCTCGTCCTTGTCCCACAAAGAGGGCGTGTGTCCCGTGCGGAGGCCTCGTCCTCCTTACCCCCTGCCCTCAGCCTCTCAGGCTCCAGGCCTCTCTCAGGCCCCGCCACATGCGGTCCTTTTCCCTCTTCTCCTCCGAGGCCTGGGGGACCTCCCCCAGCCTCCTGCCATCCTGGTCCTTTGGGGCCTGGGACTCAGCCCTCATCCCACTCACAGCTTCCTCTTTAGCCCCTGGCACACTGAGAACCCCATCCGCCTCGCTCTGCCACACCCCTCCCACTCACTCTCCACCACACCCCTGCCCTGCCCCTAAACCAGTCCCTGCCCCTGCCCTGCCCCTGCCCCAGCTCCTGCCCCTGCCCCTGCCCCTGCCCCTGCCCCGGCCCCTGCCCCTGCCCCGGCCCCTGCTCCTGCCCCTGCCCCTGCCCCGGCCCCTGACCCTGTCCCTGTCCCTGCCCCTGCCCCAGCTCCAGCCCCTGCCCCTGCCCCTGCCCCTGCCCCTGCCCCTGCCCCGGCCCCTGCCCCTGCCCCTGCCCCTGCCCCTGCCCCTGCCCCGGCCCCTGCCCCTGCCCCTGCCCCTGCCCCGGCCCCTGCCCCTGCCCCTGTCCCGGCCCCTGCCCCAGCTCCAGCCCCTGCCCCTGCCCCTGCCCCGGCCCCTGCCCCGGCCCCGGCCCCGGCCCCTGCTCCTGCCCCTGCCCCTGCCCCGGCCCCTGCCCCTGCCCCTGCCCCGGCCCCTGCCCCAGCTCCTGCCCCTGCCCCTGCCCCAGCTCCAGCCCCTGCCCCTGCCCCTGCCCCGGCCCCTGCCCCGGCCCCTGCCCTGGCCCCTGCCCCTGCCCCGGCCCCTGCCCCTGCCCCTGCCCTGGCCCCTGCCCCGGCCCCTGCCCCGGCCCTGAGAGTGCGGCTGGGGCAGTTTCCTGTGACCAGGCACAGTAACTGGACTGTGAGTGTGTCTTGTTTTTCTCGGCGCTCGAGGCCTGGCCATTTGGATTTCCTCCAGGGAACCCCGGTAACGTTCCTCACCCTGAGGGGCTCGATGACAAAGTCACCGAGAATGACAACGCTCAGACCAGGCATGCAGTCCAGGAGGCTAAGCGAAACGGCAATATCGGTTTGTAAGAAAGCCCATCGGAGTTGCTTTTAAACCACGTACAGGCACACGGACATCACGTTTCTCTAGGACCATGACATTCCTCTGGGACCGTGGTCAGCAAACTGCGGCTCGCGAGCCACATGCGGCTGTTTGGCCCTTTGAGTGTGGCTCTTCCACGACATACCCCGGCCTGGGTGAGTCTATGTTGAAGAAGTGGTGATAGGAGAAGTTTACGTTTAAAAAATGTGGCTCTCCAAAGGAATTTCCATCTTCAGGCTGTTGATGTTTGGCTCTGTTAGCTAATGAGTTTGCCGACCACTGGCCTAAGAGACAAAGTCAGAGGCTTATGATGGGTGATGGGCTGAGGGTGGCAGGCCGGGCAAACCTACTTCAGGGCCGACCCCCACAAAGAGGGACCTTGGGGTGGCTATTCTGGCCTCAGGATGAACCAGAATGAATGTGTCTACTGGACAGAACGTTCTGCTTTTACCTCACTGGATTGTCCTTCCCCTGCCCCCACTCCCAAGCCACGCCCAGGGAGAAACCCTGAGTGATCCATGAAGCCCCGGGGGCGGGCCCTTCGCATAGCTTCCGGCACGTCCCAGGAAAGCAGAGCTGCTTCATCCTCCTCATCCTCAAGCCTAACTCTTAGCTTCCCTCTGGGAACACTTCCGTTGTGGAGAACGTGCCTGTCCCGGGAAGCCCTGCCCCCAGGCCCGAGGCAGCCGCTCGGGGTCTCTCTGCCTGATCCATCTCACCCCATGGACGGAACCTTCAGTGTGAGCTCTTTCCTTCCTACTTTCTTTCCCACGACAGCATCCTCTTGAGACCCATGTTTTGCTACCTACATGGAGAGCTCGGGCGACGAGTCTTTTCCTCTGGCTGTTTTCAAGGGGTTTCTCCGCAGGGTGGCTTTTTTATGGGCACCGGGTTAAAACGGGGATTTGCGTGGTTGTCTTTGTGTCTGTCCTACTTGGGATTCGTTGTGCTTTTTGCTTTATAAGCTTAGACTTTTTGTCTAATTTGGAAAAAAATTTCAGACACTATTTCTTCACAAATATTTTCCTCCTTCTCCACTGTCTGGGCCTCTAATTCTATGTACACAATATCACCGGCCGTTGCCCGGCAAGCCACGGAAGATTTTATTTTTTATTGTTATTCTTTAATCCTTCCCCAAGGTATTTTTTTCCATTGATTTTTAGAAAGAGGGAAAAGGGAGGGAGAGAGAGAGACATCGATGTAAGAGACACATCAACTGATTGCCTCCTACACACATGCTGGCCTGGGCCTGGGATTGAACCTGCAACCCAGCTCTGTGCCCTTGACTGGGAATCGGACCTACGGCCCTTCAGTCTGCAGGCCGGCGCTCTAACCACTGAGCCCACTGGCCAGTGTGGCAACCGGACCTTTTTAAACATTTAAACCTCTTTTTTTTTTTTTTTTTCCTGCTTCAGTTTTGATCCTTGTTATTGCTCTCCCTTTCCATGTATTGACTATATATCCTTTGCTAAGTTCACCTGCTGGAGATTCTCACCACAGAGAAGGAATTGTAACTGGGTGGGGAGGCATGGCAACCGGGCTTCTTGCCGTGACCGCCTCCCAGGATGGTCACGTACCAGGTCATTCCGCTGGACGCCTGCAACTGTCATCTGTCTCCTGGGCCTTCAGCGTTGAAAACCTCGCTCAGAAAGGCGGGCGCTCGGGCAAAAATGTAGCCCCCCCCCTCGCCTTCCTCCAGAAGCTGCAGACCTCGGAGAGAGCGCGGGCAGAATGAGCCGACTGCGTGGCTTTCATACATCCTCACCAGGAGCCGAGGCCGGTAACCCCGGACGCCGTCATGCGTGGAGTGATGGGCCCTGCGCCCCGCTTTGCCGCCTGCCCAGCTCCGCTGTGCTCTGGGAACTGGGGGGAAAGGGGTAACAGGATGTGGTTGCACGGCGATATCCTGAGGGAACTTGGTAAACAGGATATAGGCAGCTATTTTTTTTTATCCGTGATTAAAACAAGATAAGACGTAGCTTTTAAACGTTTGCTTTCCTAGAGCAATGGGACTTTCAGAAAGGATGTGTGTTTTTAGAATTGCCTCTTTCCTGGAAAATGTCCTTCTTGAGGTAGTTTTCCATGAAAGCGATCCCAATATGTAGGTAAACCGCACACATGTTATAGCAGGAGCATACACATACATGAGCTAATCAAAAGGAGTAAAATAAACTCCAGTGTATCTCCAGAGCTCTCTGAGTTATGAGATAAATATTTGTGGTTTTTAAAAACAACCCTCTGATATTTCATAGCTCGCAAGATAAACAAAAGGAGAGATCAGCAGCCGCCAACTGCGGTAAAAAGAAAAAGGGAGACAGCTTGTCCCATGCATTTTGGCGACACAGCGGACCTTCCTCTCTTCGTATCAGCACCTTCCAAAGCAGGAGCCGCGAGCAGCAGGTGCGGAGCAGGCAGGAGAGGACCTGGACAATGGGTAGCATCTCCTGCCACGTTTCTCTCCTGCACAAGTTACCTCTGATGGTCCTGTATTATACAAACACTAGGTGCATCCTCCGAGGGTCCTTATTACAACGTAGAGAGTGTCACAGCCAATTACTTCAGAAAGCGTTACGAAGGACTCAGAGGCGGTAACCACAGATGTAACATTTGCAACAACGGCACCCAATGACTGTTCTCCTGAGCAGAGCCACCTCCCAGCTCTGCGTCCCCTGCACCTCGGGGGTGGGTCGAGCGGTCCCCTGCCTGTAAAGGTCTGTGCTCGCAGCTGTGCTCTCTCTGAGGGGCCTCCTCACCCCAGGCTCTGACATCCCTCCCCGAGGCCGCCCACGCCCGGCCGTGGTGTGCCCTAGCCCTCCTTCCTGCCGTCCGCGCCCGGCGGGGTCCCTGGCCTCCGCTGACTCCTAACCAAGGTGCTAGGCCCTGGAATAGTCCCACTTCTGGGTGGAGGGCGTTTGGGCTTGAAGCGCCATCACAGACCTGCCTCCCCAAACTAAAAAGGAATAAAAAGTAAATTTCAGTCACCAGCAATCCTCCCCCAACTCAAGATCTATGGATGTGCTACCGTCTTAGTTCCAGGCACATCTGTGAGCGCAGGAACAGGCCCACGAGAAACACGACAGATGGAGAGAGGGCATGACGAGGCGACCCTGTTTCAGGGCCTGCACCAGGAAACGGGGCTCCTGTTACCCCCAACTTGTGGGAGCTGGACTTGGGTATTTGAGATGTGGGTACCTTGTCAAAGCTCTGTACATTCGTCCCTCCTGGAGGAATGATGACAAGGCATCTAGCTAAGCACTGAAGTTTGGGGAAGATCAGGCACACAGGGCCCAGGTAAGATAAAAGAGATGTCAGGGGGTCACTCGCAATGTCTGAGAGCAGAGCAGCGGTCGGACAGGACAGCCCCCATGAGGCAATTTGCATATTAGCATTTTATTGTATAGGATATACACTGAGTGGCCAGATTATTTTGTGTCCAGAGATCATCATCACGTGGCCACTCAGTGTGTATTACCTATGGATTTAGATGATAGTGCAGAGAAGGCCTGGGGGTGGGTGGGAGCAGGGTGGAGGGGGCCAATGGGGGAAAGGAAGACATCTGTAATACTTTCAACAATAAAGATAAAATTTAAAAAATGTCCAATCCAAAACTGTCTGCCTGAATCAGCCATTCTTCTCTAGGAATTTATCCCAAGGCTAGGATTAACAATCTCTATCTAAGTAAGGCTATGTGCGCAACAGAATTTAATAATAGCGAAAATGTCCCAAACAGAACATTGTTAAATGAATGATAGTGAGCCCACAAAACTGAATGGTATTGAGTGATATAAAATGTTGTAAACATTTATAAAAGTAGCTTTTCAATTGACTGCCTCCCCTCAAAAAAAAAAAAAAAAAAACACCAATAAAATCCAAGGAGTAAATATTGTAAGACCACAATCTTTAATCAAAATCGTCGCAAAGTAGAAATACCTGTAACTAATAAAAATAGAAACAATGCTGTCATATAATTATTTTCAAAACTTACTCCCAGGCAAGGAAGAAATAAAAAATGTCATTTCAAGATGTTGAAAGACGATTTACAAAAGACCACTCCATGGTGCCTTTGGCAGAGGCGTGCTCCTGAGGGCTCCCTTTGGAACGATGGTTAGGGCCAAGTTAGTAACCAGCCAAGCAATTGGGGGTGAGTTCAGACCCAATGTGGTTGGTTGCTAGCATCAGCAAGCTTTGGGGGCACGGACCCCCCATTCCCTCATGCTTCAGAAATTCTGCCCTGTCGTGGAAGCTGACCTTCCTCCCGCGACACTGGCCCGGGAGTTACAGATTAATGGTGAGACTGGGAGCTCTCAGGAAGATCATGCTCCCCTTTGTTCCTGCTGGTTGGCTGTCACCATAGCAACCTCCCACTCCAGACCAAAGTTCAGCTCCTGCAAATCTTTATGACCATGTTCATAGTCCAGTGCTCATTGGTGTAACCCTTCCTTATGAAGAGTGAGCGCTTATATTTTACAACTAAGGATGACTCGACTCCATTCCTCAGTTCCAGACTCCAAATGATAAGGCCCACAGACCTCCCACCAAGATACACCTGCCTTTTCCCCTAGGACCGTGCTTACCTGGGACGATGCCTTCCACTGCGAAGACACTGACATTCTTATCGAGCTTCTTCATGAGCTTCGGGGCGTTCGTGGTGATCTGCGTCATCCTGGGGACCCCTAGCTGGGTCAGCAGCACCATCGCCGTCAGCGACACCTTCTCCAACGGCAGCGTGGTCATCACCTACGGGCTCTTCAGCGGGCAGAGCACGCAGCAGCTGGACCACGGGTTTGCGGAGCCGGACAAATACTTTGAAGGTAAATGAGAACCGAATTGGAATGGGGAGCGTGAGGCTGAATGACCTGGGTCAGACGCGTGTCATCTCATACCTTAATATCTGCTCCTGGTTAATGTTTTGGCTTTTTTCTATTCATTCGACAAATATTTATTGAACGCCTGGTCCACAGGTAACGTAATGGAACCAACACAAAGGCATCTACTGTAGAGACTTAGCCCTTCAGAAGCTGACCCGGGGTTGGGAAGGGAAGACGGACAGCCGACGAGACACCAAGTGCTGGCATTGCCACCCCCTTCACGTGTCTTCACTCTTTCCTCTTCCTGCCATCCTTAGAGCTGCTGGGTTCGTTCAGGCCTTCGCCAGCTCTTCCTGCGCTTCCTCCAACGTATCTCCCCGTCCGCAGTCTTGCTGGCTTCCACTCCAGTCCTCACGGTGTGCTTCCTAGCACGCTCATCTCGTCACTCCCTTCCCTGACCCCCGGACCATTCACTATTGTCCTTGGGATAAAGCCTCCATTGTCACCGCGGCTGAGTCTGGCCTCGCCTCTCTCCCTCAGCGTTTGATATTTTTCATATCAGTTCACCCCACAGCCGCTGTGTCATTGTTTCCTCTCGCAGTGGAGGCGACTGAGAAGCGAGCTCCGGAGTTTATTGACAAGTAGATGCTAAGGAAAACGGTGTCATGGCAAGACGGTACCCATCCCCGGTACCCGTCAGCCGGGAGGGGCACAACCTGTAACCGCGTTGGCTGTGGGGTGTCAGCGGGAGCCGCCGCCCCTGCCCAGAGCTTTCTGAGTGGCTGGCCACGCAAAAGCTGGGGAGGAAAACAAAACGGGGTGCATTCCTTGTCCCTGTGCCCCACGTTCATTCCTCCAACCAATTCGAACTGGCGTTTCTGCCTCCAGAACACCCACTGCTGTTGGCCATGACGTTAAACTCCCATGAGTCCTATTAATCCTGTTTTGGGAGAACACCCATTGTTCCCTGAGCTCTCAGGGACGCATGCCCTCCTCCCTCTCACTGGGCGGGAAGTGAACATTCATTGAGAATGACAAGAGCGCTCCTGCTTGGGCTGTGGGCGTGTGAACGCCCACCTTTGTGTTGTCTGAGTGTGAGGGCAACACGTGCCACTTGCTTCGCACCCGGCGTGGGTTTCGCTTTGCACAGTGGTGCCGGCGGATCCCCTGCAGGTGTGTGTGTGTGTGTGTGTGTGTGTGTGTGTGTGTGTAAGGGGGGTGGAGGGGCTGTGGCCTCCTCCGTCCCTCCCATTCCGGGCTGGGCGTCCTCCTCTGACATTTAGTCCCTTCTATGCACCAGGGCAGGAGCTGGGGCCTGGGCACTCGCTAGCTCCCAGCTCTAGGTTGTGAGTTTATGGAGGAAATGATTGTCCTAAATCAGGGCACCGTGGTGAGGGCTCCAGGTCATCCGTGTGTCTCGGGGTGTCCGCAGCCCCGCCGCCCCGGTTTCCGCAGGCCCACCCCCTCCTCCCCCGGCCTCGCAGCTCAGGGCGCAGGATCCGCGGCGCAGCTGCTGGGAGCCCAGACTTTCCAAGATGCGGTCACACTTCCGGACGTGAACAACATTTTCAAAGCGGAGAGACGTGAACAACATTTTCAAAGCGGTGCTGGGTCTGAGTCTCAGGCTCGCTGAGAAAGTCTAAAATAGGAACTAGCACCCCGTGGGGTTGAACATTCCCCAGCGTCTGTGTGGAGCGGTGGCTCCATCTGCAGCCAATGGCTCCCTGAGCGCCGGCCCCACACACCGGGAGGCTCGGAGGAGGCCAGGGCCAGGCCGGGCCCTGCAGCCTGTGGGCGACGGAGGCCCTGCGTGTCCAGCGGCGGGACAGCGGGGTCAAGGCCAGCCCGCAGGCGGCGGGACCACGTGGGCACCCCCTGCAACGTGGGAGCGCTATGGAGCGGGGACCATGGCACTCCCTGGCCTGGCTCTCTCCTTTGATACTTTATTCGGCTTTATTCTGGAGAGCCACATTCCAACCTCCCGACGTCACTGTGGGGGACCCCCCCCATGTTGGAGAAAGTCAGCCACGCCCCCAGGAGCTGGAGGAGAGAAGCCACGCCCCCAGGTGCTGGAGGAGAGAAACCACGCCCCCAGGTGATGGAGGAGAGAAGCCACGCCCCCAGGTGCTGGAGGCAAGAAGCCACGCCCCCAGGTGATGGAGGAGAGAAGCCACGCCCCCAGGTGCTGGAGGAGAGAAGCCACGCCCCCAGGTGCTGGAGGAGAGAAGCCACGCCCCCACCAGCGAAGGTGCAGTCTCCTGCTGGTGATTTGAGCCCCAGTAGCCAGGGGCCCAGCTCTGAGGAAGGGGTGGGAGAGGGGCTGTAAGGAGCCTGTCCCGCTGCCGCTGCACCGTGGGTGTGCCCTGGATGGCAGAACCCCACGTCACCGGGACACATGCCGCTCTTCTGCTGGTGGCTGTGAGCACACGGGGCTGTGCCCGTGGTTGGCCGCCGGGGAAAGCTGCCTGCGGGGCGGACTGGGATTGCCTTTCCATGGAGGCGTGTGCTGTCAGCGTGGCTGGATGCGGTCACACTGAGCACCTCCTAGGACCTGTGGACACCAAGGGCTCAGTTCCGCTTCCCTGGGATGCGTCCCGCTGGGCCCTGTGGGCTGTGGATTTTGACACGAAAGAGCCCAAGGAAGTCACTGTGGCCGATTTCAAAGCAGCGGAGGAACCCGGTCAGCAACAGGTCACCCGGTGGGGAAGGTCGTGGGCGAGGCCTGTGCAGGCCGATGGCCGGAGCAGCTCTCGCCGGCCCGGAGCCCCGCCAGCGTCACCGGAGGCATCGCCAGAGGGGCAGGGACAGGCCTCCTGTCCACGCAAGCACCTGCCCTGGCTGCTCCTCACTCCTGTGGCAGTGAGGAGCGTGGGCACCGTGGACTGCACACACGCCTGGCTCGCGGGGCTCACTGTTCTTTCTAGAAAAAGACTCGCAGTAGTGAAAGCCAGCCTGCCAGGAGCCGCGGGCACAGAGAGAGTCTCCCCCCAACCTGGCAGCCCGGCTCCCCTGCCCACCCGCCTCTCCTCCCCCCACCCCTGTGTGTCCCTGGGGAGCTCAGACCTGTACTCTCGGCCCACGCCGAAAACAGCCCGGGAGAGGATCTGCTGCCAGGTCACCTGACTGCGGGGAGGGCACGCGAGGTCTCCTCCACGGTTTACAGAAGCCCGTCCCATGCGCCTGCCGCCTGACCACGCGGGGAAGCGGGGCGTGGGGGGCAGAGAAGACAGCACCCACCCTTCTCGCCAAGAGGACCTGACACGGTCCCCAGAGGCTGGGGACGCCGGCTGGAGCAGCCCACGCTCCGGGCCTGTGGACGTGCCATGTCCCCCACCCCCTCCCCTGGGGTTGAGACGCCGCCGGGCTCTGCTCCCAGGGGCCAGGTGCAGGAGGAGGGGGAGAGGCAGTGCCCAGCGCCCACCAGGCCATGGATGCTGAGGGTGAAGTCCCTGCGCGCCGGAGCCCGGAGGTCCTGGCGGCACGTTTTCCCGCACGGCCCGCCCCCCAGCTGCAGCGCGCTGGCCTCTCTCCCAGTTGCCGATATCCGGGCAATTAGTTCCAATCAGGAGGTGCTTCTCCGGATTTCAAAGCCTGGCCCCCGAGAGGAAGAGGGGGAGCGGGGTGCATTTGCAGATTCTGCGGGCGGAGAGCAGCTGTCAGATGCTCTGGGGCACTATTTCCCCGAGAACCTTCTCTCGGTCCCCGGCTCGCGTGGTCTGCGTTCTGAGCCAGGCCGGAGGGAGCAGGGCGGTCACAAGCGTGGGGCAAGGCGTTCAGAGGCTGAAGTATGATGGTGACGTGTAGCTGGGAAAGGACGGCGGATTGTCACGTTAACACGGGAGTGAGTCCTCAGGTTTTGGAAGGGTCCCGTCCCTGGGTCTCACCAGCAGCCACAGGCAAAGCTCGCCTGCCGGTCACGTCCCTCATTTCCTCAAAAACAGTGGTCGCCCACCTGCAGCTTTAAGAGGGCAGAGGGCAGAGGACAGAGGGCGGAGGGCAGAGGGCGGAGCGGCGCTCCAGGCACTGGGCTCAGGGCACCTCCATCCCGAAGCCCCTGTTCTCTGGTTCAGGGTCCAGTGGAGGGGGAGCTGGTGTGGAGGGGGAGCTGGTGTGGAGGGGGAGCTGGGCGAGCATGACCAGAGCAGCCCGAGGCCCCTCGGCGTCACCTGCCCCTCCAAACAAGGTGTCTTGCTGCTTCCGGTTCCTCACGGTCTGGCACCCCTCCCACTGAGTTTCCAAACAGGTGTGTGCCCGCCGCTGCAGGTCCTGGGTGAGCCAGAGACGCAGGAGGCTCAGCCTGAGGGCCTAGCCATGCCCAGCCAGGTGCCCCCCTCCACCAGCGGGCAGGCACCCCCTCCAAGAGGACAAGTGGCCCCCCCAGAAGGCAGGTGGCCCCCTTCGAGGGCAGGTGGCCCCCCAGAAGGCAGGTGGCCCACTCCGAGGGCAGGTAGTCCCTGGCACCCCACCCACCCCCACCCGGGCACCAGGTGGTGACAGGCAGGGCTAGTTTGCAGTTGAACCAATGACACCGATCATGGAGGCTGTGCAGAGAGCTGAATGGCCATGGTTCAGGGTTTCGGGGTTTCAGGGTGGCCCGCCCTGTACGCGCCTCCATAGGAAAGCCGTCGGAGCTCCGATGAAGTTGGGAGGACGCCGAGTGGCCAGGGTCGAAGGCCGGAGCTGCCGGGGAAGGCTGGCCTCTGCAGCAGCTCACCAAGGGGCACCTGCTCTCCTGGGCTTTGAAGTTGGGGTGGATCCCTAGCCGGAAGCACGTGGCTCCACCCTGCACCCTGAGGGCCAAGGACGGGCCTGGAGGGGAACCGTGGGGATCCCCAGGTCCCAGAGATGCGCCTGCCCGCAGAGCGCACGCAGGAGTGGGGCCATGGGAGAAGCTGCGTTCCTGCCTCGTTCTCACCGACCTTACTTTAGTTTCAGCGACACTGGGCCAGTCGGGCCCGAAGACGCTGCACTCGGTGGTGATCCTGTGCCTGGTCCTCAGCCTGTGTGCGGCGCTGCTGAGCGCCGGCTTCACCTTCTACAACAGTGTCAGCAACCCCTACCAGACGTTCCTGGGGCCGCTGGGCGTGTACACCTGGAGCGGGCTCAGCGGTGAGTGCCGCCCGGCTCCGGGCAGCCCCTCGCCAGCCTCCGCTCCTCTCAGTCCGCCTGCGAGTGCGGGGCCTGCTGGGGTGGAGGGGAAAGGGTGGCGGTGGGGCTGGGGGTTATTTTTGCATATTTACGGCATTTATCAAGCCTCCCCGGAAACAAGAGTCTGCATTAAACGCAGTGGTGAGAGGCAAGGAGAGGGGTGGAGGGCGTGTAGGTGTGAAAGCATATGAGCACCTCATGTGGGGGTTCAACAAGCCACACACGTCACCGAACACCCCCCGGCTCCTGCTATGGGTTCCCTCCGAATTAGGCTCCCTGTGATGTACAGAAGAGCACACGCACACACATGCATGCACACTGCTCCCCCCATGGAACACGCAAGCATACGTGCACACGTGCATACTTAGGTACTTCTCATCTCCATATCCCATCAGTCAGCCCGTCACATGACTGTGCCACGGAGAGCGTGGCTCAGGAGAGCTGGTGCCCACGCCCTCCGTGGGCGGCGGAGGAGCCCGGGTTACTGGGTATTTTATTGGCAGGGTGGGGCCGCTGCCTGCTGGGGAGGGAACCAGCTTGAGTCACAGCAGGTTTGCCTCTCTCCGTGGCTTCCGGGCTCTGCGGCCACCACCTCTGCCCAGAGGCGTGGCCCAGGGGCACCTCTCCGCCCAGCAGGCAGCCGGCGTTCTCCTGCTCCCGCCCTGGGAGCCAGCCCTGTAACATGTAAGCCAGGCGGAGCGTCTGCTCCGGGGGCAGGTGCCGGGGGCTCAGGGGAAGGGCCAGGTGCTCAGGGAGCTAGGGGTGGAGCCAGGGGCAGGTGTCAGGGAGCTAGGGGTGGAGCCAGGGGCAGGTGTCAGGGAGCTGGGGGCGGGGCCAGGGGCAGGTGTCAGGGAGCTAGGGGTGGAGCCAGGGGCAGGTGTCAGGGAGCTGGGGGCGGGGCCAGGGGCAGGTGCCATGGAGCTGGGAGTGGTGCCAGGGGCAGGTGTAGGGAGCTGGGGGCGGGGCCAGGGGCAGGTGTAGGGGAGCTGGGAGTGGTGCCAGGGGCAGGTGTAGGGAACTGGGGGCGGTGCCCTGGCCCTCCCTTTCTTGCTGAGCTTTTTCTGCCTGGTGGGGGAAACCATCCTGAGGTCAGTGGGCACCCACTGGGCCAGGCACAGGGCCAGCACAGGGAGTCCTGCTGCCCACGCTCACAGTGTGGCTCACAGCCTCGCCCAGGCCAGGGTTCCCAGGCTATTTCTGTGGTTACCTTTGGCCTCGGTTGACCAAGCCAAAGGCAACTCTCATCGGCCGGTGAGACAGATGGTCCTAACTCTGGCTCACGCCACTGCCGAGTCTGGGGCAGCAGGGGCACAGGGCTCAGCCCCGGCTGCCGCCCTCTGCTTCCCTCCCGTGGGCTGCCTCCCGATGTGCCAGCCCAGCTCCCCGCTCCCACTCAGCAGCCCCGCTGGTCCTCCCGAAGGCGCCATGGTGGCCAGCCGTCCTTGGCCCATCACCATGGAAACAACCCGGAGAAAGGCTCCCTTCCCCAAATCAGGGGGCACCCAGGGGGCACCCTCTCCCCGAGCCCCCTCCTCGTCTGCAGGGCTGAGTGCGCGGAGCTGTCCTCCCCGGGCTGCGGGCCCTGTGCACCCGGAGCGGGGCCGGGAGAGCGGGGCTGGGTCAGCGGGGCTGGGGGGCTCCGAGGGGCCAGTCGGGGTGGAGGCAGGGAGAGGGCCGAGGGTGACCCACAGCCTCCGGGCTCAGAGCCCAGGAGGCGTCTCAGCCAGAGGGAGCCCTCGTGCCAGGTGCAGGCTGTCCGCTCCTCAGCTGAGGCTGAGCTGCCTGCCAGCTGGAGGGGCCGAGGCTGGATGTGTCTTTGAGGGAAAACAAGGAGGAAGGACCCCCTTCCCCACCTACTTCTCCCAACAAAGACGTGTTTGACCGGAATGAGGCATTCCGGCCGCATTCCTCTCCCTCGAGCACTGGGTGGGCGCAAAACAATGGGAGACATTGATGTGTCCGGAGGAGACTGTTCGGAGCAGCTGAGGCCAGGACCACCTCTGGCCCCACCACCTCCTCTGAGCTCCCACAGGTCTTTCCCCTGTTTGTTTGTTTTTTGTTTTATTTTGTTTATTTGTTGTTTTTTTAAAATATATTTTATTGATTTTTAAAGAGAGGAAGGGAGAGGGATAGAGTTAGAAACATGGATGAGAGAGAAACATGGATCAGCTGCCTCCTGCACACCTCCCACTGGGGATGTGCCTACAAACAAGGTACCTGCCCTTGACAGGAATCGAACCCAGGACCCTTCAGTCCGCAGGCCTACGCTCTATCCACTGACCAAACTGGTTCCGGCTCCCCTGTTTTTTGAGACAACTGAGAGGACTCTGCTTCCAGGACAAGCAGAATCATCCTCCACCCTCTGACCCCAGCCTGCCCTTTGCACCATGAGGGGCCTGTGCCCTCTGACCCCAGCCTGCCCTTTGCACCATGCAGGCACCATCATACAGGCTGAGAGAATGTGGGAGCCGGAGAGAACCGGCTGCTCCAACACGTTTGTTCCTCCACCGGGGACCCCAAGAGCAGCAGTGAGCACTGTGGCAGGTCGCAGGCAGGTCACAGGGCGGGATGGGACAGGCAGGAGGACAGGAGCCGGCGCCCAGAGCCTTCTGTCCCAGGACGCTGAGGCACAGGCAGTGGCGGGCTCTCCTCCCGAGGGCACCCCCTCCTGTGCCCATGCCAAGCCCTGGCACCCACGTCAGGAACACGGCTCACCCCTCGGCCCCTCCCTGTCCCCCGCACACTGGGAGCTCTGCCTAGACTCCAGCTGCCTCAGTAGGTCTTTGCGTTCACCTTCATTCCCATTGGGTGAGACCACCCATGTAGTTGGCAAATGCCCGCGGAGCACACGCCCCGAGGGAGCCGTCTGTCTCCGGTGTGCCCGCCCCCCTCACTCACGGTCCCCTCCCGCAGGCTCCCTGGCCCTCCTGGCCCTGGTGCTGTTTGTGGGGAACGTGCAGGCCAACGGGCTGTCGGAAGCGCTGGTCCAGGCGCTCTACGCGCGCTACCCGCTGGCCGGGCAGCACGGGGCGGCGCACCGCTACGGCAGCTCCTTCTGGCTGCTGCTGCTGGTCCTGCTGCTCAGCGCGCTCACCGCCGTCAACGTCGGCTTCTTCGAGCAGGCCCGGCGCCGGCGCCGGCAGGAGCAGCGGAAGCCGGTGGAGCAGGCGCCGCGGGACGGCATCCTCTTCTGAGCGCGGCTCCTGGGCGGCCACTGGGCCTGGGCTGCGGGCGGCTCCCCCGCAGCGGCCCTGAGCCGGTCCGGACCACGGCCTGGCCACCGGCAGCCGGCTGACACCGAGCCCGGCTCTGGTCTCTCCGGACGCCACGTTCCTCACACGTGTTGCCCCCTTCCCACAAGGGCGGGCGATGGAGGCGTAAGCTCTCTGGTCCGCGTGGTGGACAGCGCAGCCGGACGATGGCGCGGGGGAGGGCCGTCCCGCCCGCCCTGCTGTCTGCGGTAATAAAGGCTTGTGTCCCGCTTCCCCGAGGGGCTCAGCGCCTCAGCGCCCGCCATGGCGGTCTGGTCGGGATGGCCAGGTGCTTTAATTCCCCTCATGAAGGAAGACCTCCATGCCAGAGGGACACGGACTCGCCTTTCCAGACCCCATGCTGGAGGCAGAAGGAGATCCAGGGGCGAAGGACCTGGCCCCTGGCCCCTGGGTCCTGCCATGACAGACCCAGCGGGAGGCAGAAGAGCTGATACGCATGTGGGGGTTCCAAGGTGGGGAAGAGATTAGAAAGTGAAAATATAAATGAGAGGATCTTTACCCTGCAGCCTAAAGGAGGCTCAATGTCAATTCTATACTAATAAAAGGGTAATATGCTAATTAGATCAGACGTCTTCCAGACATCCTTCCGAACGTCCTTCCAGACAAAGCCATGCTGGCGGGGCCGAGGCAGAGATGGGTAGAGGTGATCAGGCCAGCAGGGGAGAGCCCTTAGGGGTGATCAGGCAGTCAGGCAGGGTTGTTAGGGCAATCAGGCAGGCAGGCAGGGTTGTTAGGGCAATCAGGCAGGCAAGCAGGTTTGTTAGGGCAATCGGGCAGGCAGGCAGGCAGGGGAGCGGTTAGGAGCCAGTGGTCCTGGATTGTGAGAGGGCAGTTGGACATCCTGCGGGATCGGGCTTAAACCAGCAGTTGGACATCCCTTGAGGGGTCCCGGATTGGAGAGGGTGCAGGCTGGGCTGAGGGACCGCCCCCCCCCCCACCATGTGCATGGATTTTGTACACCAAGCCTCCAGTAGATATGTATTTAAGTATAGTTTTATTAATTGAAGAGAGGAAGGAAGAGGAAGAGATAGGAACAGCAGTGTTCCCGTCCCGCCCTCTCCCCTGTCACCTCCCCCTGTCCCCTTCCTCTCCCTCCTCCCCCTCTAGCAACCTTCCATGTGTTCTCTGTGTCCACGAGTCTGTTTCTGTTTCGTTTTAACAAACTACCTTATAAACAAAGCCCGTACTGACTCCCGCCTCCAGTCCTTGCCAAGAGGGGCAGGTTTTAATGTTCACCCTTGACCTCCGCGGGATGCTCTGCCCGGCCGGCTCTCTGGACCCGCGGCCACCTCAGTGGGACGTTCCCCCGTGAGTCACGCAGCCCCGAAGGCTCCCCGGTGAGCTGTCACCCAGCCCGGGCCACAGCACGCCATGGCTTATAATTAATCCATTTAACGGGGAGCTGGGGGCATGTGGCCTGGCTGGGAGGTGTGTCCGTCCTGCCGGGAGGACAGGAGACAGGTCCCACGGCGGCTCCGAGAGGCAGGGGCCGGGCGGCGGGCGCCCAGGGCGGGTGCGTGTCCGTAAAGGAGCAAAGTGTCAAGAGCACTCCCGCTCTGGACTTTGGGCTCCGCGGGGCGCCCCGGGCACGTGGCCTTTGGGGTTCGCTGGGTTTGCCAGATCCTCGGAGTGTTTGGTCATGTGACCATTCCCGTCCGGATCAAACTTCGGGCCGTGCCCACCCAGCACTGCCCTGGGCCCGCCGTCTCTCCGGGCCGGAGGTGGCAGCGTGTCTGAAGGCCCAGGGCGTCCGGCAGGGACTCCGTGTGCACGGCGGGCGGGCCCGGGCTCCTGTGGCCAGGGCCTTGGTGTCCGCAGGTGGCAGTGACCAATAGTTACCAGGCCTCGGTCTATTCTAGACGCGCAGTAAGAGCCGGAACCCAGTGCTGAGTGTGACAGCCGCATGGATATGGAGCAGCTGGACAGACAGAGGTCCAGTCTACCACCACGGGAGCAGGACGACGGGGTGCAGAGGGGCACCCAAAGGAGACCCTTCTGTCCACAGGCCGATGGTCTAACCGCTGAGACACACCAACCAGGGCACCTGCCTTTCTCCTCTGGGAGCCGAGGGGATGCCCTGGACCAGGCTCAGCAGCCGTCCTGTGGGCGAGCACCGCCTTCACCAGCTGCTCCGCCGCACACAGCCGCGCCGTGCGGCACTCCCTCCAGGCCGCGGCGTCACCTGTCACGCTCCCTCCACCTGCCCGTGGGTCACCAGGCAGAGCCCAGCCCCAGCAGCCAGTGGCCGCACAGCCTGTGCATTCCTATCTGACCGGCTCTGGAGCCTCAGGGAGAGCAGCGCTGCTGCCTAGTGGGCAGTTTGGAAACTGTGCTTCTGGCCAGTCCCCGAAGGAATCATTCCACAGGTTCCCTTTTGTTCTGAGGGCTCTGCTTTATGTCAGTGTGCCGGCGTCCCACCCCTCTCTCAGGGGTTTGGAGCATCAGCAGGTTAGGCCTCTATGGAGTGAGTTAGGGGGGATTCTGAGGCGGCGGGGACAAGGCCCTTAGGGAACCTGGGCGGCCCAGGCCTGCAAGGCAGCACCAACGGGCCATTTCAATGGGCAGCCACTGGAGGGCAGTAGAAGCCCGTGGACCAGGGTAAGACAGGAACCTTTCCAGCAGGGAGATGGGGGCAGACCCAGCTGCCTCCTCAAAGCCTGTGTGAACCCTGCGTTTCTGGAAGCTCCTGAGCTCAGAGATGCCCCTCCAAACAGGGCCCTGCTCCCCCACCCTCCTGCGGGCCGCGACGGCCATGACCTTTGGGTGCCTACCATTTTGGGAGGTCTGCCAGAGATATGCCCCTCCGGCCGCACACCTTCTCCGGATCATTGGACATGCGGGACTTTGGTGTGAGCGTGTGTGTGTGTGTGTGTGTGTGTGTGTGTGTGAGAGAGAGAGAGCAAGGGCGAGAGCAAGGGCGAGGGGGAGAGCGAGGGCGAGGGGGAGAGCGAGGGGGAGAACGGGGGAGAAGGAGGGGAGAGAGGGGGGGAGAGAGAGGGGGGAGAGAGAGGGGGAGAAGAGAGAGAGAGAGAGAGAGAGAGGAGGGAGGGAGAGAGAGAGAGAGAGAGAGAGAGAGAGAGGGAGGAGGGAGAGAGAGAGGAAGAGGGAGGGAGGGAGAGAGAGAGAGAGAGAGAGAGACTGTCCTACATGCGATGCAGCCACTTGCCTTTGCAGGGTGCTTGTTGTTGTTATTTTCAGGTGCATTTGTGCCCGTTTGGAGCTGATTCTGGCCGTGACCGGAGGCCGGTGTTCAGGAGCCTCCCGGCCGGACTGGGAGGCACAGACACATTTCCGGTGCCGGGAGGAGCGGGGCCCACCCCCTCTCAGTGCCCCAGGCCCCCACCCTGCCTGCCGGCCCGATGCTGCGCCCACCCCGAGGCCCCCAGTCTGCTCGCTCCTCTGAGAGACGAGGTGCCGGGGAGCCGGGCGCGTGGCTGACTCCGGAGGCGGTCACCACACCCGCTGGGAAGGAGCAGCTCTGCCGTCCAGGCGGAGTCAGCACCACCTGCGGGTGTTTCCCTCCGGGCCCGCGGGCCAGCCCTCCCCTGGGGACGGGCCCTCCCTGGGCCTGAGGCCCTCCCCGGCCTCCGGGCGCCCTCTCCATGCCGAGGGCCGGCCTGTCCTCTCCCAGGTGGGTCCCCGCTTCCCGGACTCAGGAAGAGAGGGAGGAGCAGGGGTCCCCCGTCCCCGCCTCCCCGAGCGTCTCCCTGTGGCCTGGCCTGTGGGCACAGCTCCCCCGCCTCCTGCTCATGCCCCGCAGAGCAGAGCCTGTGCCCTCCCCGTCCCCGCCAACGCCCCAGTGAGACAGTGAGGCCCCAAGGAGGGGCCTGGGGAAGAGAGCGGCCCTTCGCACCCAGGCCCCCCAACCTCTCCCACCTGGCTCCCCTTCCCTCCCCATCCGTCCCCACCCCGCCCCGCGACCGGCTCCTCACCTGGGAGCTCCCTCCAGGCCGGTCACTGGGGGAAGGTCTCTGAGCAGCCCCCGGCCTCCCTCTGCCTCCTCCCCGGCTGCTTCCGGGGCAGCACCAGCTGCCTCCACTCTGTCCTCCCTCATCACACCACGTGGGGCGCTCTCCGCCCCCCACACCTGGCCTCACCCTGCCCGGCCTGCCCCCACCCAGCCCACCAGCACCCTGGCTTTCCGGGACCCACCGCCTTCACCCCACAGCCCAGCCCGGCCGGCAAGTCCCCGCTGCCTGGCCCCGTCCCACTGAGCCTCATGGACAGAGAGCAACGCGGGGGGTGGGGACCCCAAATCACCGGTGGGCTTGTGGGCCCCACTCAACTAACTCGGACGTAGCGTCTGTTCCGGGGCCTGGGGATGGACTCAGATGATGTCAGAGAGGAGGGGAGAGGGAGAGAGAGACCTCAATGATGAGAGAGAATCATTGGTCAGCTGCCTCCTGCACGCCCCCTACTGGGGATCGAGCCCATGACCCCAAGCATGTGCCCTGTCTGGGAATCGAACCCTGATTTCCAGGTTCATGGGTCAGCGCTCTGGATCACTGTTGAATGTCCACACGGTCCATCTCAGTGATTTTTATAACAATTTCCCCTCTGACCTCAGACATGGCGGCCACAGGGGACCTGGCCTGCCTCCGGAGACCGCCCTCCGGCCACAGAGCCTGCGCGTCCCTGTGGGGGCCCACGCTCGCCGTGGCCGTGGCCCGGCCTCCCTGCCCACGTCCACGTGTGTCCACGTCTCTCTCCACCCAGAGCCCCTGCCCAGGGCCCTGCCAGAGACACGGCTCCGACCGTGGAGGTGGAGGGCGGAGGGAGCCGCTTACTGGGCTTTGGAGAGAGAACAGCCCACGGCGAGCCTGCGCGCCCTTCCTCCTTTACTTCTAAACCGGTTTCCTCTGCGCAGTGGCTGCCGCGGGCTGTGGGCCCAGGCCGCCCCTCTGGAGGCGGAGGGCGTGGAGGCCACGTCTCCTGGCTCCATGACTAATCCGAGCTCTCAGAGCCGGCAGTCGTGCCCGTGGCCGAGTCTGTGAGGGGGGCCTGGATCCCAGACGCTGTAAATAGAGAAGCATGGCCGTGGCCGGGTGGTCCAGTGGTTAGAGCACCGTCCCAGGCACCAAAAGATTGTGGGTTCAGTCCTTGGCCTGGCGCTTTTGGGGGGCAACCGATCGATGTTTCTCTCTCAAATCAATAGACACGCGTCTTGGGTGAGGACAAAGGAAACGGAGCAACCAGGAGGAAGCCCTGTCTTAGGAAATGCCCCTGCGCGGAAGGTTCCAGGGCAGAGCCAGCTTCCTGAGGGTCTGAGCAGTGGGGTGGGGTGAGGGGTGGGGTGGGGTGGCGCCTCCATCCCTCCGCAGGCTCTGTGTGAGGGGTGGGGGTGGGGTGGGGGTCCCTCAGCCCCTTCCTCCCGCTCTCCTTTGATGGGATTAGGGGGCTGGGAGGATTAGAGGGTGGGAAGAGGATGCATTTCCCCTCACGGGCTCTGACCTCTGACCTCTGGCCGGTCAGCTCCCAAACCCCATGGCCTGGGGACAAACATTTCTTCCTGCTAACAATTCCCGCAGCCGCCCGTTCCAGCCCGTCTCCGCAGACCCCCCACACGTGTCCAGCTGACCAGTGCTCCGTAAACAAGGGCGGCGTGCCCTCACAGAACTCCGGGTGTCCTTTCTCCTGCACATTCATGTCCAGCTGTGACTTATCTGACAGACCATGCCGCCCCCGGGGCCCGCCCAGCGCGGGGGAAGCCACACTGCCCGCGTCCGTGCCCGTCCTGCAGCCCCAGCGGGCAGCTCCCAGGCTGGGCACCCCGCGCCCTGCTCCCTCGGGGCGTGTGTGTGGGTGCCGCCCAGGCTCCCCACCCCTGCCTCTGCCCCGGGACCCCCGCTCTGCTGCAGAGCCGTGGTCCGCACCCGCCTCGTCACCCAGGATCCAGCCCACTTGCCTTCAGCGACACTGCGAGCTCAGTGCCTGTCTCCTCCCCTCCGAGGGCAGCTCAGTGGTTAGAGGGCCATTGCCACACAACAAGGCTGCAGCTTCAGTCAGGGCACACACAAGAGGCAATCAATGAATGCAAAATAATGGAGCCACAAATGGATGTCTCTCTCTCTTTCCCCTTTCTTCCCTCCCTCCCTCCCTCCCTCCCCATCCCTCCCGTATCCCTCTCTCCCCTCATCTTTCCCTCCCTCCCTCCCTCCCTCCCTCCCCCATCTCTCCCTCCCCCTCTCATCCCGCCCCCATTCTTCCCTCCCCATCCCTTCCTCCCTCCCTCCTCCCGCACCTCCCTCCCTCTCTCCCTCCCCCCCTCCCTCCCTCCGTCCCTCCCTCTGCCTTCCTCCCCTCCCTCCGCCTTCCTCCCAGGCCATGCTCAGTGCCCAGGATCTCCAGCAGAGGTCGGGCTTGCCTTGGGGATGCGGCAGGGCCTCTGTTGGAGAGAACAGCAGACCAGCCTGTGGCCTGTGCTGTCAATGTCGGGGGGGGGGGGGGGGTCACAGTGACCCCGCCGCTGGGGCCGGGGGGATGGTCTGAGTCTAAGCCGTAAATCAGCTGCGACCGCCCGCCAGGGGACGGCCCTGTGCTGAGTGTCCGGAGGCCATTGGGTGTGTCTGTCCTTTGCGGATGTGCTGGCGGGGCTGGTGGTGGGAACCCCGGACATGAGCCTTTCCCGGGGCGTCACCGGGGTTTCCCTAGCTGGCCGTGCCCGTCAGGGAGCACTGCGTGGTCTCAACACCCAGGCTGACCGGGCCCGGTCCAAAGCAGCCGGAGAGCCAGGATTCACCTGCCGCCTCTTAAAGCCGCAGCTCACCGCGCTCTCCTGCACCGCCTCACGTCGGGCTGCCGCTGGGAGTCAAGGTGAAGCCCAAGGTCGTGTGCTTTGAGGCGGAAGGACCCACAGGCGGCAGACCTGAGCACCCCAGGGAGGGGCCCACGTGTCTCACCACACGTTTCATCTCCTCTCCTGACCCAGCCCCGCTCCCAGCCCCGCTCCGGGCCCCGCTCCCGGCCCCGCTCCCGGCCCCGCTCCCGGCCCTGCTCCCGGCCCCTCTCCCGGCCCCGCTCCCGGCCCCGCTCCCGGCCCCTCTCCCGGCCCCGCTCCCGGCCTCTAGCAGGGCTGGGCCCACGTGCAAGGCGTTCAAAACTCAGCACCCAGGGCACGGCCACCCCATACCTACCAGGTCCGCCCAACCCCCTTACAGTCACACACTCACACTCACTCACAGACACACTCACACTCATTCACACACACACTCACTCATACACACTCATTCACACTCACATACTCACACTCACACACACACTCACACACACACTCACAAACACACACTCACACCCACACTCACACACACTCACACACACACTCACACTCACACACACACTCATTCACACTCACACACTCACTCATACACACTCACACACACTCACACCCACACACTCACACCCACACACACTCACACTCACACACTCACATCTACACACTCATACTCACACACACTCACACTCACACACTCACACACACACACTCACACCCACACTCACACCCACACTCACACACACACACACACACTCACACTCACACACTCACACTCATTCACTCTCACACACTCACACTCACACACACTCATTCACACTCACACACTCACTCATACACACTCACACACACTCACACCCACACACTCACACCCACACACACTCACACACTCACATCTACACACTCACACACACACACACACACACAATTACCAATGGCAACAATTTGAAAACTCTTCTTAATGGGCCTTATGTGTGTTTGGGACTCTGAGTACACAACTGAAGGGTGTTTTTAGTCTAGGATTTTTTATGCCTTGCACACTTTATATATATATATATATATATATATATATATTTAAGTTGATTTTAGAAAGGTGAGAGAGAGAGAGAGAGAGAGAGAGAGAGAGAGAGAGAGAGAGAGAGAGAGAGAAACATCGGTTGGTTGCCTCCCTCGTGCTCTCAGGTCAGCAACAACTGTGACCCCATCTCAGTCCCTGTGGCTGGTCCCCACCCCCCCCCCCCCCCCCCCGTCCAATTCTGGGTCTGGTCCCGGTCTCCGGGCCGGACTGCCACGGCGTTTCCGGGGTGAAAGACCACCTTTCTCGCTCGTTAACACGCTGAGCACCACCTCTGGGGCGGAGGTCCTGGCCCACCCACCGTGTGACCTCAGGAGGCCCTGAATCTCAGCCAGGAGAGCGGCCAGCTGCTGAGAGTGTCAGCGGAGGCAGGTGTCTGGGTGTCACTCTGACCCGCATCAAACACCCTATTTACTGTGAACCACGTGGGGCTCCGTGGCTCCTGAGCGTATGCGGGAAGGAAACCGGCTCCATCCGACGGCCAGAATCCTGTCGCAGGGAAGCGGCGTGCCGGTCACACCCGTCTTAGTCCCGGGGGAGCTCTCGGCGTGGGCTGGGGGGAGACGGAGGGACAGAACCCCAGCTCCGGGGTCACCGAGGGGAATGCCAGCCGGTGCACGCCCGGCCTGCGGGCTGCGGGAATGAAACCGCGCCGGCCGCCTCTGTCACACCCGCGCCCGGGCTCAGCGAGTGGGCGGCTGAGGAACCCCGTCTAGTTATCTCCTGGCAATGAGACAGCAGATTGGTGTTTACCGAGCTGCGGGCTGTGTCAGAACCCCCACTGCCGTTCCCATGGCAACCAGATGCTCCGGCACCTCTCTGCAGCGCCGGGCCCTGCCTGAGCCGGTCCCCAACGTGTCTGGAGGGTTATTATCCCGTGGACATGGCGCTCGGAGGCCGCTCTCGCAGAGTAATCAGCCTCAGAGCTCAGAAAACCCAGGAACGCTCAAACTCGGGGAATTTGCAAAAACAAAACAAAACAACGGTCAGTCAGCAGCCCACGTGAAAGCGCGATGAGCAGGTCAGGGCATTTTCTACGGAAGAGGCACGCATTTGGTCCAGGAAAGCAAGGTGCTGTGGGTCATGCATCTCAGATGGAGTCCCCCTGAGGGAGAAGCCAGCTCCCAGCACAAGGCGCTCCTGCCAGCAGAGGTAGTCCCGGCGGGAGCAGGAGCAGCCAGAGGAGAAAGGGAGCGTTTTCGGGGGAACGGGGCAGAGATGTGGTCCTGAGAGCTCGTTCCGGGCTGCCTCGGAGGCCGTGGTCTGGAGCACGGTGTGGCCGGGGCTCCCCAGAAGCTCTGAGTTAATCCCTTGGCTTGCGAAGGCCACTCGCCCTCTCCGAGCCTCCGTTTCCTTATTGGAAAAGTGTGGTGGACCATGTTACCTCCTGCGGGCTCTCTGGGTATCAAACACCGCAGCGCATGGGCGCACATGGGTCTGACACACGGAGCGTGGGCAGCGGCCTCCCAGGCCTGACACACGGAGCGTGGGCAGTGGCCTCCCGGCTTCCTCGTTTCGTTGATTGGGCATTGCCAGGCCATGTGGACTCGTGGATGTGCGTGTGTCAGCGCCTGCCTTCACGGAGCCGAATTCTCGTCGGCAGCGTCAGGGGGAGAGGTGTCCCTTGGCCTTGCAAGTTGACCAGGCTGAGAGCAGAGGAGCAGACGTGTGGTCAGCCTGCCGGGGGGGCCTGGTGAATTGTCGGACGCAGCAGCCCAAACACACGCCTTACCAGAGCGCTGAGTTTGGCAGGTGGAGGGGTGCGGGAAGGCACTGCAGGCGAGGCTGGCACCGGGCGGAGGGACTGCTTGGTGCAGGGAGATGCCTGGAGTCCTCGGATGAGGCTGCTGGGTTGGGTGTCACCCAAGGCCCTTCAGCACCCACGCCTCGTGGACAGCTCCCTGGTCCGTGGGTGTGTTTGAGGGGATTCAGTTCGATGGAGAGATAATTCACACACCGTTCAATCCACCCATGTCTTACCATTGCCCCCCCCCCAACTCCCATACATGCCCTCCCTCCCCAGAGTTTTGTGTCCATTGGTTATGCTTATATGCATGTTTACAAGTCCTTTGGTTGATCTCTTATCTCCCCCAGATCTCCCTATGCAAAATCAATTTTGAGTAAATAGAACAAAAGTAACAGAAATAACAATAAAAATCCAAAACATTACCCTTACCCAGAAGTTTTGACTTCAGATTAAAGACATCAGTACATTATTAAAATGTTTTTTTGTGTTTTTTTTTTACATGTTTTCCCCTAGGGCAGTGGTCCGCAAACTCATTAGTTGACAGAGCCACAGTTTGCCGACCGCTGTTCTACACCAACAACAGCCTGTCTGTCCCAGGCCTGAGCCTGTGGAAGGCCACACCCAGGGATTCCCGAAGACACCAGGCAATCTGCAGACACGCTCACTCAGCCGGCGGGGCCCAGAGGGTGGAGGGGTGGCCTCCAGGCTTGTTGGCAGCGGGCTTCTTAGCCAGAGTCCGCCCTCCCCTGGGGAAGAGGGAGGAGGCCACGGCAGGTGTGGGGCATCCTTGGAGGCCATTCCCAGCGGGAAGGCTCTGCTCAGCTCCTGGGAGATGCAATTCCATCGGGTCCCTGGAGGGGGCGCACGACCTCCCTGCTCCTCCCCTGCATCACAGCTCTCTCTCTGCCTGTAAGGGAGGCGCTTTGGTGCTGTCATTCAGAGATGCTTCTTAAACGCTCAGTGATTTATTCAATCAACTAGGTGGCATTTTCCACAGACGAAGGACGCTCACAGATCATACTGCCCCGCAGTCCTGGCTTCATAATAAGATCAGAGACGTCAATGTTGGCTTTAGTCACACAGCGAGTGGATGGACCCCAATCCCCGAGCCCCTTTCTTAACCAAGACAGACGGTCTCTATGTTGTATTTTAAAATAGATTTTTGTCGATTTCATAGAGGAAGGGAGAGGGGGAGAGAGGTAGGAACATCAATGATGAGAGAGAAACATTGGTCAGTTGCCTCCTGCATGCCCCCTGCTGGGGACTGAGCCTTAAGCCCAGGCCTGTGCCCTGACTAAGAATTGCACGTGACCGCCTGGTTCCTAGGTTGATGCTCAGCCACTGAGCCACGTCGGCCATTTTTATTCCAGCTGGACACTCGCGTTGTTGTCTGTGTCCACTTTTCCTCCTGTTTTGGCATTTTCTCAAGCCAGGAGGCGGGGTGGGGAGGAGTGCTCTTTGACCTCCTGTCACCGTTTCACACGGCGGCTCTGGCCTGGGGCTTAAGGAAGAGCAGAGGTCCGGAACACTCTCCGGAGGGCGGAGGCCCGCACCTCGGCTGGAGCCCACGGCAGCTCTCCCGGGACAGCCGGGCCGCTCCAGCTTGTCCCCGGGCGCCCTGCACACGCCGAGCCCGGGAAGACAGCCAACAGCGGACTGGGAAAGGAGAGCTGGCGTCCTTCAGAGGCAAGCGGACACCCCTCTTTGGCACCGGTGCCGCTGGCATCAGGTTCCAGAGGGGAGCGTCAGTAAATGCCATTTTCTCTGGCGGTAAATACTGGCTGCAGGCTGCGGAGCCGCGCTGGCCTGCTGGGTGCTCGATTGTATGCAAATGGCTGGTCCGAGTGCAAGCCCCGGGCTCTGAGGGATCCCCCTGGCCAGCACCCCGGGCTGGGCAACCCCAGCGAGTTGTGTGTGCAATTGTGTGTGTGTGTGAATGTGTGTGTGAATGTGTGTGTGAATGTGAGTGTCTGTGTGTGAATGTGTGTGCAAATGTGTGTGTGACTGTATCTGTGTGTGTGAATGTGTGTGTGTGAATGTGTGTGTGAATGTGAGTGTGACTGTATATGTGTGTGTGAATGTGTGTGTGAATGTGAGTGTGTGTGAATGTGTGTGTGTGAATGTGTGTGTGAATGTGAGTGTGTGTGAATGTGTGTGTGTGAATGTGTGTGTGTCTCTGTGTGTGAATGTGTGTGTGAGTACATGAGTGTGTGTGTGTGTGTAAATGTGAGTGTGTGTGTGTCTCTGTGTGTGAATGTGTGTGTGTCTGTGGGTGTGTGCGAATGTGTGTGTGTGACTATATCTGTGTGTGTGTGAGTGTGAGTGCATGAGTGTATGTGTGTGTGAATGTGAGTGTGTGTGTGAATGTGTGTGTGTGCACCCAGGGCCCGGCAGGTGTGAGCGTTCACTGAGGGCCCGGCAGGTGTGAGCGTGGCCAAGGAGAGAGGGGGCTGCGGAGCCTGCAGGCTGGGGCAGTGACCTGGGCTTCGAAAGGCAAAGGGCTACTAAAAGGCTAAGCCAGGGTCCCAGAGTTGTCAGCGGGGGCTCCAGGGGTGGGAGGGTGCGGGGGCACAGCAGTGGGCAGGGAGGCAGAAGGGCAGGGGGCAAGGGAGCAGGTGGGCAGATGCTGCCGGAAGAGGAAAGGGTGAGGCAGGAGAGAGCAGGGGCTTGGATTTTTCCAGGGACCTGGAAGCTCACCAGCCCCTTTAGTGAGACACAAACTCAGTGCTTCTTCCCACCCCCCCTCACACTCCGGAAGGAGAGGGGGAGGAGGAGGAGGAGGAGGAGGAGGAGGAGGAGGAGGAGGGCAGAGCTAAGAAGGAGGGAAAGCAAGGCCCCCAAACAGAGAGGCCTCTGTTCCAACCTGTTCCTACAAGCGGGTGAAATGGGAGCCCGGAACCCGGATGGCTGGGCCTGGCTCATTTCCTGGTTGAGAGGAATGCTCCTATTGGTCAGCCCCAGGGAGGGAGGGTCAGCAAGCCCGTGGCCTCCCTGCCTCCAGCTGCAGAGAGAAGGAATGGGACGCAGGGAAGCGGCTTGTCTGAGCAGGAAAGTGGGGTTCGAGGCAGAGAAAAGCCACCTGAGCAGAGACCCTCGCCCACCTGGCCCCACCCCAGCCACGGCCTCTCCGTGGGTCGTGGCCTGGGACACGTGGCCATCCTCAGCACCAGCAGAAGCTCAGGGAGGTTGGCGGACGCCCACCTCCCGGACAGACAGCGCTGTCCTAACCGTCCCGTATAAATCCGGGGAAAGAGATGTTTGTAGCCACCGGCGTTTTACTGCCGCTGTTTATCGGCCTATCTGCTCGCAAAAACGGCGGCCGTTCTTCAGAGAGTGACATCCGCAGAAATCGGTTTTGAAAATATTTTCATTTTTATTACATTTCTCCCTCCCCATTTCCAGAGAACAGTAAAACTCGATGACACGTGTAATCTGATCAGCTTCTCCTCCGCAGACCTGCAGGAGCGTGAGGCTCAGTGTGCAGGTGGTTTTTAGGAAAAGGGGGTTTTACCTGCAGAAAAGGGTGGCACCCTCAGCTGCTGGTGGTCAAGGCTGGCGTTGGCCCAAACTGGGCCACCCAGTGCCCCCCGCCGCCCTGCAGGGAAGTACAGCCTGCAAAGGGCAGGAGCCGCGTTGACCTGGGGTCTGACTGTTGTAGGCTCACCGTTCACCTACAGCCAGAGTCGGGGTCCAGGGCATGGGCTGGTGACAGGCCTCCGGGGGAAGCACCTAAGTGGTCAATCTTTCTCCATCCATCAGGCTGTTTTGACTTGACTTCCGCTTCTTTTCGATGTCAAGAGTGTGACTAAAGCCACACCATCTTTCATGGCTGCACGCCTCTATCAGGAGACAGACCCTTAGTAATAGGGCCACACATCCCCCCCCCCCACACACACACACATCCCTAGCTGCCAGCGGTTTTCAAGGCTCTTGAGTCTGCCCGGCCGGCGTGGCTCAGTGGTTGAGTGTCAAGGGGGGGTCATAGTTCGATTCCCAGCCAGGCCACTTGCCTGGGCTGTGGGCTTGATCCCTAGTAGG
Source organism: Pipistrellus kuhlii (assembly GCF_014108245.1). Lineage (NCBI taxonomy): Eukaryota > Metazoa > Chordata > Mammalia > Chiroptera > Vespertilionidae > Pipistrellus > Pipistrellus kuhlii. Next base: position 45,867,906 of record NW_023425460.1, read on the forward strand.
GGGCGTGCAGGAGGCAGCCGATCAATGATTCTCTCTCATCGTTGATGTTTTTCTCCCTCTCTCCCTCTTCCTTCCTCTCTGAAATCAATTTAAACATATTTTGCTCATGTAGTCTTTCTTTCTTCCTTCCTTCCTTCCTTCCTTCCTTCCTTCCTTCCTTCCTTCCTTCCTTCCTTCCTTCCTTCCTTCCTTTCTTTCTTCTTTCTTTCTCCCCCCCCCCTCTTTCCTCCTCCTTCTTCTTCTTTTTAGAAGAAGCCAATCTTTATTTCTCTTGCTTTTTAAGGGACCCGGATATTAAGAAGTGAATTTTAAATGTTCCCCCGGGATCTGGGCTCCTCTCCACGGAAGGGTCTGTGTTCCTGAAGGGAAGCCCGGCTGGGCTGTAGCTCTGCCTGACCTCCCTCGGGCTCTCGCTCGATGGCTGTAGAAAGCCTCTGATCCAATCGCCGAGGTGAGCGTGTCCGTCTCACTGCCCACAGCGCCGTCTGGCTGGGTGAAAACACCAGTTGTTCCACCTTTCGGTGGCTTTTATTATATAGGATTGTTGACTGTTTTCCCCACGCTGCACTTCACATCCCCATGACTATTTTTAAAAAGTGTGTCTAGAGTAATTTTCCTGGTGAATATGTATGTGAAATTACTGTGAAGGATGATATAATCAGCGCATTTTATGAGTTTAAGGATAGGCATGGAAATACATTTTTCTCATGGATTAGTCATATTAGGTCAAATGGTTTTTCTTAAAACACCGATAATACTTCTTAGTGTAAGAGACTGTTGCTATTTTTTTCTTTGACAGAGCCATTGGAGGGCAGTTTAAGTTGAGTTGGTAAAACATCACTCTTGTTAAAAATTGTGATTTTTAAAGCGTTCCATAGACTTGTAAAGTGGAGTGGCTTTCATTGTAGAATGATGCACATGCTGTCGACGAATCCTTCCGGAAAAACGTGTTTTCAGAAATAAAATGCCCCCAACTGTCGGCGCCCTGCCTCTCGGTCACGGAGGGGCGGAGTGAAACAGGAAGCAGGTTTGTCTGTCGGGAACGGACAGACGAACCTGCCTTCAGGCCCAGCAACCTGGACAGCTCCTCCCCCCTGGATTCCAACGCATGCCAGGCGCAGGCGTGAGAGGTGAGGGGTCACACCCGTGCTAAAATTGCTTGGGAGGTGCATTGGCTCTGACCCCAGAAATCTGTGCTTCCATGGAAACCAGAACCTTTTGGAACGGGGAACCCTGGGAAGGGTATGTTTACGTGTGGATGTCAAACCTGAGAAGCCACAGATGGCCCCTGCACAGAAATGCCCGGCTCGCCTGGGATGGCGCGGTACCCACCCCCAGGGGGCGCTGAGAGAATGAAGGCTGACACACAGGTGAGTGTCAGCATCCTCCCACACATGTCCTGAGTGGACAAGGTGAGCTTTCCATAACAGAGCTCTTAAAATTTTTTTAAAAATATATATATTTTATTGATTTTTTACAGAGAGGAAGGGAGAGGGATAGAAACATTGATGAGAGAGAAACATCAATCAGCTGACTCCTGCACACCTCCTACTGAGGATGTGCCCGCAACCAAGGTACATGCCCTTGACCAGAATCGAACCCTGGGATCTTGCAGTCCGCAGGCTGATGCTCTATCCACTGAGCCACACTGGTTAGGGCCATCACAGAGCTCTTCACGTTGGAACTTCTCCCATTTCTCCCATTCCCAGGTCATAGTTGATCATGGGCTTTACGCCAGTTGAGAAACAATACCAGCATGGGCAGAAGTGGGCTGACAGTTGTGTGGAAAAACACGACACAGGTGAAGAGGAGACGAGACAAGAACAGGCCCGTGTTTCAAACACTCACAACCACAGCCCTCCACGTGCCCCACCTGCAGAGTGTGACCTTGAGGCGAATGGAGGACACAGTTGCCTTCCAGCTGAGACGTCTGAGCTGGGAGGATGCTCTGCGGCTGCCCCAGGACCAGGCCGAGAGTGGCATTTTCTGCTCTCCAGTTTTTAAACGTATGTTTTTATTGGCTTTAGAGAGGAAGAGAGAGAGAAAAACGGATTGGCTGCCTCCTGCACGTCCCACACTGGGATGGAGCTGGCAACCCTGGCCTGTGCCTTGACCCGGAATGGAACAAACCAGTGACTTCTGGGTTCACAGATCAATGCTCAACCACTGAGCCACACTGGCTTGTCTCCTCTCTACAATTAAAAAAACACACATCCTATCTAATAAAAGAGTAAATGCAAATTAACCATCACTTGGCTACCCCCACCAGCCTCGCCCACCAGCCAATCAGGAGCATATATGCAAGTAAACCCAACCAAGATGGCTACCGCCACAGAGAGCAGGAGGGAGGCTTGGGTTTCCCTGGCAATAGAGGAAGCCAAGCTTTCTGCCTGCCTAGGACTCCACTCAAGGACTCCACTCAAGGCTACAAAGTTTAATGATAGAGATACATAAACCCAAAGAGAAATGGGCAGCCACGGAACTGGAGAGAGCAGGAGGGAAGCTGTAGACACCCCTCCCCCCTGCACGAATTTTGTGCACATGCCCTTGTGCACAATCAATATATATACATTGATTTTAGAGAGCAAGGGAGCGGGAGATTGATTTTAGAGAGCAAGGGAGCGGGAGAGAGAGAGAGAAACATCAACGATGAGAGATCATCACTGATGGGCTGCCTCCTGCACGCCCCCTACAGGGGATGGAGCCTGCAGCCTGGCTGTCTGCCCTGACCAGGAATTGAACCGTGACTTCCTGGTTCGCGGGTCGGTGCTCAACCACAGAGGCACACGGACCAGGCGTATATTAGTATTTCAGAGTTGACGAGCCAACACTGGAATTCCATTGCTGAGGCAAGTTTTTTTTTGTTTTTTTTTAAAGGAAAGAAATCTATACTTAAGCTGTATCTACCACCACGGAGGGTTGCCTGCTGCCTGTGCCTTCAAATTACATTTCGGCCGCACGGCTGATGAAACTACGGTGGGTGGCATTTTTAAAAGCTAGGTAACATTCCTTTTAGAGAAAAACAAATCTGAAGTGCCATTTCAAAGCGCTAGTAGATACACGTGAAAAGCTATGGCATCTATTTATAAACACGTGTACATAAACACATACATATTCATGGCTCGCATTTGCATAGGCCTCCATGCAGAAGCCCACAGATCATCCCCAGGAAAATGATGTCTGTTGCTTGGCATTTCGGCTTCCTGATCACCCGGCCCCGCCATCCGTCACCCTCGCCGGAGCGCGCTGCTTCTTCACACGCTCCCCTGGGCTTGCCGCCTTCACTCCCCGCACGGAAACCCTGACCTCCTCTCTCCTGGGGCCGAGTTTGACTATAAATTAAAAATCCTAACCATCAACAGGAGACGTGGCTCTCGCCCCCCTCAGATTTCCACGCGCGGTCTTATTTCCCTCCGCGTGGGCCCTGGTCCCTCCCCGCCTTCACGTCGCCCCTCACCCTAACCGGAGCGGCTCCTCTTCTCGACGAGACGCAGGTGAGTGCTCCCCGCTAATTGAGCCGCGTCCTCCCCGCCTCTCAGCCGGGCCCGCGCGGGATGCTCCGCAGCTGCTAAATGTCAGCAGATAAACAAACCTCTCGTGCTGGAGGACGCGGCCCCCTCGATGCACACTGAGCTCGGAGCCGGTGTTAAGTCCGTAATCATCTGGAAACGCTCTTTCCTCCTCCATTCCGATTCCCAGCTCCTTCCGGCGTGATTGACAGCCCCGCAGAGCGAGTCACGTTCGTGTACTTAGCGCAGGAATTTATAATTGTACCACGGCATCATTTTCAATCAAATTTTGATGTCCCAGGAGAACCACCCCCTCGTCCACAGACCCTCTCCTGGCACACCGTGAGGATGATTGCTGTTTTCCTTGGAATGTGGGCTTCGGAAGAGCAGCGGGTGTCACGTACAGAGGCGCCATTGCCTGGATAGCCAACACCGTGTCCTTCTCTCTCCAAATGTCACCGCATTTCCCGGGCAGATCGTGCGGGGAGGAGAGTCTGCAGCCCGCGGTGTGAGAGACGGTGGGGACAACCCGAGGTGCCACCTGAACTCTGGCAGCAGGAAGCAGGCAGATGCTGCCGCCAGACCCTCCGTTAATGTCCTCAGGGGAAGAAATGGAGGAAAAGGCTCAGAACAGGAGACTGTCAAAGCAGAATAGCTTCACAGCAATCACTCTTTGAGACTCATCCTAATGGATGTTAATATGTTCAATGAAGTCTCAGGAATGAAGAGTTTGGTGCTAAAAAAGAGATGGAGGTCACAGTGGACCAGAGCAACAGATCAATGAAAGGATCAAACTCAAACGTTGGTTCTTAATGTAACGTAAGCAAGCGCTTCAAATACACGGACAAGGAGGGCTATGTATTAAAAAGTATAACTAAACTGTAGGCTGGACTTTAGAAAGAAAGTAAGAAGGTGCGGGAGAGAGACATTCCTATGTACTTTTCACATCATAATCAATTCTAAACAGAGTAGAACATAAATAAAATAACAATAAAATAAAGTCATAAAAGAAAAAAATACCCTTCACATGGAATGTTTATAACTCAAAATTTGGAGGACCTTTTTAATAAAAGCAGGACATGAAAATTAAGAGCCATAGAAGAAAACTGAGAAGTTTTATTATTTATGTCCGAATAAACCCATTGTAGGTTGGAAATATCGTAAATCAAAAGGCATTTAATACATTGAAGTTACCGAACATCACCCCAGCCCACCTTAACCAGCTCAGACACGTACATTAGCCTCCCATCGGCCACACCATCCCACACATGTCTACTTTAGAATCAAGTGCTGAATATCTCATTAATGCATTACGTGTATCGCTTCCACACCATCATAAGGTCAAAAAAAGGGCTAATTCCACTAATTTACAAAAAAAAAAAAAAAAAAAACCAAAACAGAAGAGAGAACCTAATAGAAAACCAAGCATAGGGAATAAACAAGGAGTTCGTGGCAAAGAATGTCTACCAATGACTAATTAGCCTAAGAAAATCTTACGCATAATTAAAGAAACACAAATAAATACAGTGACATAGTGTCTGAAAATCTATCTGGTTATCAAACATTTGATAGTACCTGATGCTAGCCTAATTTTGAAACCTGAAACCTTAGTTATGCTGGTCAGACTATAAATTAGGACAATAATTTTCAGAGGGTTATATTCTAATGTTTAAACAATTTTTAAAAACATGAACCAAAAATCCTGCTGCTGATACTGATGGGGTTTCAGGCTAATCCACATGTAACAATTAAAAAATATTTTCTAGCCGCAGTTGGTTTGGCTCAGTGAACAGAGAGAGCAGCAGCCTGCAGACTGAAGGGTCCTGGGTTCAATTCCAGTCAAGGTCCCTTTACCTCAGCAATGCAGCATTGCATACCCGAAAGGGGTGGGTGATGGGGAGGAAGCAAACAATAAAGGGGAAAGAGAGGGAGAAAGGAGAGAATGCAGAGAGACTGAGAAAGATATGCAGGCGAGAGCAGAGAGAGCAGAGTAGCGAGGGACAGACGAGACGAGAGAGAGAAGAGAGAGAGGGCGAGAGAGAGAGAGAGAGAGAAGAGCCGAGAGAAGCGCGAAGAGAGAGCGCTAGAGAAGAGAGAGAGAGATGAGATGAGAGATAGACGAGAGATATATAAGATAGCGAGCGCTAGAGAGATCTCTATGATCGCTATCTCTATTCCGAGCTCTACTCCTCTCTCTCTCTCTCTTCTCTCTCTCTCTCTCTCTCTCTCTCTCCTCTCTCTCTCTTCTCTCTCTCTCTCTCTCTCTCTCCTCTCTCTCTCTCTCTCTCTCTCTCTCTCTCTCTCTTCCCCCACCCCCCTCTACTCTCTTTACAAGTCAATGAAAAATATCCTCGGGTGAGGATTACCGCATAACAACAACAACAACAACAATAATGATAATAACAAAGATTCTCTTTAGAAAGATATTTTCTAAACAACGAATTGAGTATTCTAAAAAAGGACGATAAGAAGACAGAAAGTCGCGCAGACAGAACTTTGCAATAAAAGACACGCATTGGGTAAGATTCAGTGTTTTGCCTGAAGCCACTCCTTCGTGCTCACCGCCTGGGGGGGGGGGGGCTAGAGAGGAGACGAACACCGGGGACTCCCTGGCCGGAGCCCCCAGAGGGGTGAGAAGAGAAGGGGGGTGTCCTGGAACAGAAGGCGGGCCGAGGGAGAGACCCCGAGTCTGAAGGGGTCTGGGCGAATCCTTGGCCCACAGCGGACCCAGGGCGCCTGGGGAAGACTGGGGAGACCTTGCAGGACGCGAAAGGGGACAGGCTGAGAGAAATGGTGGGCTTCTGCCCACCCGTCAGAGTCTGGGGGTTAACGGAGCCCCGCTGATTGCTCCGTGGGAAAATACCAACAATATTGGAAGAAATATGTCAGAAAGGAGACTGCTGGCGCCCCCCGCCACCCGGGCAGAGACCGGGCATGTCCTGTTCTGTCACTTACTCCCAACCTCAGAAAATGCCCTGGCCTCCGGCTAGAGGCTTGGGGAGTCCGGGTGAAGGAACGAATGAATGAATGAGCACATGCGAGCACAATGGATGAACGGATGAATGATGCACGGGCACATGCAGGCCTCTTAGGGAAAGCTGCAAGCGGCCATCGGCCGGGAGGTCCAGGTGTGAAGGCCTGACCGAGACTCCGGCCACAGGAGGGCAGTCTGGACAGAAATGGGTCGTGGCCTCCCCGCCCCATCGACTCCAAACGCCCTGCTCTGTGCCTGTCGGTGCTCGGTGCTTGCTTCCTCCGGGCAAGGTGACCGGCTCCCGTCCCGGCCTTGACGTGCCCTTTGGAGAGCACCGGCAATCAGCTGCTTCCTGATTGCCGCCATCCACCGTGAATAATTAACATTATTATCAGACCGAGCGTGTGACTGATAAACAGCCTCTTAGGCCTCTCACATCCACGCCGCGGCCTCCGGGGCTGTTGACATTAGGCTGAGAGGCTGCGGCTCCTCGGGGGGCTTCCTCTCAGGCCTGGTGAGGCGCGTGGCTCCTGAAGGCGGCCGCCAAGACCGCGCTCCTCCCACAAGGTCAGGCGAGGCAAACCCTGGTGTCGGACATGTTCAGCGCCAGCCACGCACTTGGCCTGTGGCTCGTCCTTTAACCCGCCAGTCACCCCCCCCCCCCCCCGCCCCGGGAGGAAAGGGAAGCTGTCAGGACCCTGGGACTGGGGTTCTTCTATAAATGCGGCCCAAACGGTCAGGCTCGGCGGTTGAGCTGTTTCTGGAAGCATCTCCCCCACCAGCCCCCGTGCACCCCCAGCCTGAGTGCGTCTGAAGGCAGATCTATAACCGGGAAGCAGAGCAGGCAGATCGAAGAGGCGCAGACACATAAATCACCCGCAGCTCGCACGGCACCGATAGCGCGCGGACGCTACACCTGCATGGAGCCGCCCGCGGCAGCAGACGGGCCTCAGAGACATCTCCCAGGGAGCAGGCGGGTCTCATACACAAGACGGGAGCCCAGGCACCGTGAGGGGCGCTCTGGGGTCAGCGCCTGTGCCTCGGGGTGGGGCTGGGGCTCAGGTAAGGGAAGGCGGCCGCCTCCTTGCGGGACCTGATGGCCAGCACCTTCCGAAGGGCAGGGCCACGGGTACAGAGACCCCACGCCCGGTGGCCAGCCTCGTCGCAGACGTCTCGTGCTGAAAACGAACACGTGCCCATTGGCTGCCACCTTTATTTTATTTATTTATTTATTTTTAAAGAAAGAGTTCCCTCTTTTTAAAAAATATATTTTTATTGATTTTTTACAGAGAGGAAGAGGGAGGGATAGTTAGAAACATCGATGCGAGAGAATCATCGATCAGCTGCCTCCTGCACACCTCCCTCTAGGGATGTGCCCTGCAACCAAGGTACATGCCCTTGACCGGAATTGAACCCAGGGCCCTTCAGTTCTCAGGCTGACGCTCTATCCACTGAGCCACACCACCTTCGGCTGGACGCCAGGTTTAATTCGCCAGCCTCGCTCCCGGCTTCCTTTCCATCCCCCCCGTCAGGCTGTGTGAGAGCCGTCTGAGCCCGGATCAGGCTGGGCAGCGGGCATCGGTCCCTCCTCCGGGATGGAGACCCGTTCTGCCTCGCGTCCTGGAATTACACCTGTCAGCGCGTGTTTTACCGGGGCCGCGTGACGAGGAGCAGCCGCGAGGCGGATGGCACTAGCAGGCGCTCTGAAGGGATGGGAGCCAAGGACGTTGCTTGCCAGGAACACGGTCTGTGCGGCTCCCTCGCCCCCCTCCTGGCCATTTGCAAAATTGATGTCTGCTCCTCCCTCCTGCCTGGCCCAGAGTCCCAAGGAGCCTGGGCTGTGGCTGTGGGAGGGGCTGGGAGGTCGGAGGCGGCTGCCGTGGTGACGGGCTGATGGAGGGGCTCCTGTGAAGGGAGAAGGGTGTTCAGCGTCCATCTCTCCCCTGTCAGCTGCCCCTGACCTGCAGCAGCAATGAATCCAGGCAGAGAGGGAAGCTCGATTCCAGGCCCTCGAACCGCTGGCTGCTCTGCAGGGCCTGCCCGGCCTGGGCAGCGCTTCGCACAGGCCGGGCAGTGTCTGTGGGCCCGGTGGCCTCCTGCCCGGGGGAGGGTGGGCAGATGGTGGTCAGGACAGGCAGGGCCCCTGGTTGTCTAGGGAGCAGCCTTCTGGCACCGACCACGTGGGCCAGCTTTCAAGTAACAGAGAGATTTCCGCGAATGCCAAGCCGGAAGACCAGAGGAGAAACCCACCTCACTGCCCTGAGCTGCGGCAGGGCTGCGCACAAGAGCGGGGCTGCTGGGAGGCGGTCTCCCCCACGGCGGGTGGGGGGGTGTGTGTGGACGGGAAGTCCCCGAGGATCCTGGCTCCTGGGCGTTGCGTGGACGAGGAGCGTGAGGTCCCGCCTGGGGAAGTGACCTGAAGGTCACAGAGCGAGTTGCCTTTTTGATCTGCGCTCGTTTGTTCAACATCGAACAGAGAGTCTTCGGCCTTTTCCGAGGGACAGGGGCCGGGCTCCGCCAGGCATTCTGGAGGCGCAGGGGTCGGGGCTGTGAGCAAGCGGCTCTATTTTCTGGTCACGTCACCCCACAGGACACGAGAGGCTGTGCCCGCCATGGGCCATGGGGTGGGCTGTTCGTACCCCAGAGCTCCTGGGGGGCAGCCTTCGTTCATTCCCCAGGTGGCTGGGGCTGTGCCGGGCGCCCTGGGGTCTGATCCCACGGAACTCAGGGCATGCCCTCCGGGCCTGTCCCTGCCTCGGGGACCCGTGCTCCCTCGGGGACGGTGGGTGGGTGAGTGGGCGGCACTGGGACGCTGCCAGGGCGTCAGGTTGGCGCCCTGTGAAGGCCCAGGCTCCGCGCCGGCTCCTTACCGGGGATAAATTGGAGAGCAGCTTGCCGGGGGCATCTGTGGGGAGCGGAGCACAGCTTTCTCCGTGGCCGTCAGAAGCTCATATTAAATATTTTATTAATATCCCACAACGAAATTACAGCCCGGCTCCTTGGGTTTGGTTTCCAGTTCATTTCATCATCTTTATGACTATCTTATGGAGCCCGCCGCGCATTCCCTATATTTCTCATATTAGTTTTACCCAAACAATTTACATCATCTCCAAATGAAACTTCAAATAGATAGAAAAAAATTCACTTAGGTTCCCGCACTTCAGAAACAATGATTTTCCTTCTCTCTGACTAATATTTATGCGCGTGCAAAGCCTTCGCCCGAGATGTCGCTGGCATCCACCTTCCCGGCCGTGATGGATGGGCCGTTCCGCGGCAAACAAGGCACGTTTTATGCGTTCTCTCCGCTGCTGTTTGTGTGTTTTGAAGCTGCAGCTGCGTTTATTCAAGACACAGCCGTGGGGAGAAAGGAGACCCGGCTCTCCTCCCCTGGCCTTGGGTGGGCCCGGCTGGTCCTCACACGGGCACACACGTGGTCCAGGCCCCGTTAGGGACGTGGCTGGTCCTCACACGGGCACACGTGTGATCCAGGCCCCGTTAGGGGCATGGCTGGTCCTCACACACACACGTGGCCCAGGCCTGTTGCACGCACACCTGGAGGCAGAGAGTGAGGCACAGGGAGCGAGGGTGCGGACCAGCCCCGCCCGCAGAGCACCCTGAGGATGGGATGACCCTCCTCTCCCTCCGACAGGCGAAGGCCTCACTCAGGGCCACATGGGGAGAGCATCTACCGCAGACCTCGCCCCCGGAGAGCCATGTTCGCAGGGAGCTGTCTCGGGGGAGGACTCCTCACTTCCTGCGATGCTCTGGGCCTCCTTGCACCCAAGCGGTGATGCCACGTGACTGCTGAGCGTTAATGAGTTTTCAGAATCTGCTCATCCAGCTCCAGGCTTTTCACTGAGTGATGAGCGGCGGTGGCTAACGAGCTACGCAGGCGCACACAGAGATCGCCGGGATGGCCCCATGCGCGGCCAGTAAACACCCGATGAGCAGCCGGTGTGTTCAACAACAGGACGCACTCTGAGGGAGAGGAGCAGAGAGGGGTACATCTGTTCTCACAGAGCAGGAGCGGCTGCCCCACAGGAGAAGCCCATGTGTGCTCAGGGAGAGGACCGTGTTCAGGGGGAGGACCGTGTTCAGGGGGAGGACCATGTTCAGGGGGAGGACGGTGATCAGGGGGAGGACGGTGATCAGGGGGAGGACGGTGCTCAGGGAGAGGACGGTGATCAGGGGGAGGACGGTGATCAGGGGGAGGACCGTGTTCAGGGGGAGGACGGTGATCAGGGGGAGGACGGTGATGAGGGAGAGGACGGTGATCAGGGAGAGGACGGTGATCAGGGAGAGGACGATGATCAGGGAGAGGACGGTGATCAGGGGGAGGACGGTGATCAGGGGGAGGATGGTGATCAGGGAGAGGACGGTGATCAGGGAAAGGACGGTGATCGGGGGAGGACGGTGATGAGGGAGAGGACGGTGATCAGGGGGAGGACGGTGTTCAGGGGGAGGATGGTGATCAGGGGGAGGACCGTGTTCAGGGGGAGGACGGTGATCAGGGAGAGGACGATGATCAGGGAGAGGACGGTGATCAGGGGGAGGACGGTGATCAGGGGGAGGACGGTGATCAGGGGGAGGATGGTGTTCAGGGGGAGGACGGTGTTCAGGGAGAGGATGGCTGTAGGTGACTTTAGTTATCCTAAGGTGACCAGACGTCCCATTTTTGGCAGGACAGTCCTAATTTTTAACAATTTGTCCCGTGTCCCGCGGAGTTTTAAAAAAGTCCCGATTTTTTCTTTCCAAAAAGAAAAACACCTGAGTTCAGTCTAGGACGCGGGACAAATTGTTAAAAATCAGGACTGTCCTGCCAAAAGCGGGACGTCTGGTCACCTTATCCTAGACTGAACTCAGGTGTGGGGTGTTCTGCTGGAGCCAGTGCAGCTGAAACCAGTGTTTCCAGTAGCCAGGGACCCCCACGAACCCAGAGGACCCCAAAGCTACGGAACCACCGTCAGGGAAACACGCTGCTTAAGGTTCATGTGGGATCCGACCAGGAAAAGACTCTTTTCTCTTAGCAATGTTCTGTACCCTCCCGGCGGGCTCCCCAGTCCTGTCCTCCGCTCTCAGGGACAGTAACGCTGGCTCTCAGACTCGGCTCTGCTCCGCTGTCATCGGGGTGCTGCTGCCGGCTCTCCCCCGGCCGGCTGGCTGCTCTGGACGCCGTCCTGCCTGGGGCCAGGCTCCCCGCCAGGCAGCGGTCCAGGCACGGGCTCTGGGGGCTTGGCGCTGGACTCTCAGCATGCTGGGAATTTCTACCCACTGGAGGGGAAACTCCCTCCCTCTCATTCTCCCCCCACCCCCGCCACACACACACATACACACACACATGCGCGCGCACGCGCACACACATACACACACACACACACACACACACACACACACACACAAGACTGTCGACCAGTAATGTCACTGCAGCAACCCCCTTGGCTGTTGGAGAGCAGACTGGCAGCCCCACGCCCGGTCGCCCTCCTTTCTCCCCGCCTTGGGCACCGGGTGCTGAGAGCAGGGGATTCGGTGATGCTGCAAAGGCGGCCCAGGTCCCGGAACGTGGCACTTCCTCCAGAATGATCGCGGCCACGTTTTTGTCCGGGTGCTGGTTTAACGGACGCTCCCAGTCCAGTCCTGTGACCAGAATCAATCTTACACTTTGATCGCCGTGTGGACGTGTGTGGTCCAAAGTGGCAGGGTTCTCAGCAGCCCGAAACCACACAAGGCAGCAGCCAGCCCATCGCCTGTGCCCCAGCCTCGCCTCCCGGAGGCAACGAGATGGGTCTCCATCCTGGTTTTCTCCCCCGTTACCTTCGTAACCAGGACAACACACACACCTCGTGGCCTGACACGCCACTTCCCCTTCCCGCGGTTATTCCATTCGTGGCGATAAATTATCGTGTTATTTTATAATGGCTACATTAGAGAGCACACCACGCATTCTTCCTTTGTTAAAATCTACTTTAGTGTTTTTCACAAATTTCTATTTTTATTATTTCCTTCATGAATTATGTTTCCCCAATGTTCTCTTTGTGGGGAAAAGTAATCACCGTCTGGTAAATTCCTTAAGGAAGGCCCATGGGTACCGAATTCTCTGAATTACTGCATGTTTATGACTGTTTTTCTCTTTTGCTTTGATACAGTAGGACAGAATGAATGGAAATCAGATCCTTGGATTATAATTTCTTTCCTTGAGTTTTCTTGAACATTCCACCTAACTTTGCTTTGCATAGTACTTTTTAGAAGCATGGTATTAGTTGAATTTTCTTGCACTTGTAAATAGTTTGTTGTTGTTATTGTGTGTGTGAGAGAGAGAGAACTTTTGAATGTTTTTCTTTATCATTAACATTTAATCATTTTTCTTGGATATGCCTCAGACATCATTATTCCTGTCCAATTCTCTCAACTACCCATGGAACTCTTTTGTTATGTAAAGTCAGGTCTTCCTAGATTTTCAGAGACTTTAATTGAATTATAGTTTTAAATATTAGTTCTGTTTAATTATTTACCATCTAACTTTAGGGGTGACAATTATATGTATGTTAGACCTTTGCCTGGCTTCCATTTTAACCACTCTCCCTCTAAACATTTCTCCTCCTCTTCCTCTTTCTCAGTCTAATTTTTTCCGCTCTATATTTTTCACTTTTCTTTTCCTATATGCATGTTATTAAAATGTTACTCAATACCAGTATATCCTTTTTTTGGGCATCATGCAGAATAGATGTCATTTCTGATATGATGCTTGTCTTTTCTTATACTTCTTTTTTTAAATTCAATCAACTCTTGTTTAACGACTTTCTTTTTTTTAACATTTAAAAGTTTTCCATCTCATGGTGGTTCTTCATATCCCTAAATGCTTGTTAAATGATATTTCATTCGGTCCTGAATTTTTTCTCCCATCTTTCTTCTGTTTCATGGTTCCTGGCAGCAGGGAGAAGAACTGCTATCAGCTGAAATGTTTTGTTTGTTGTGGTTTGTTACCTTCTTAGAGAGGCTGTAGAAGTGAAGATTCCTCATATTTTTATCACACCACCCACACACACACACACACACACACCACGGTGAGTGGTTTGGGGTGATTTCAAGAGCATGCTCTTCCTATGTGCTTCGAAGTTTATTCAATGGCTGGATTCTCGTTGTTCTTTTAAGTATCTTATTGCTTTTTAGAGCGAGAGGGAGGGAGAGGGAGAGAGAAACGTCCATGGCTTTGGGTTTGCACTGAGAGAAAGGGCATACACCTTCTGCTGCTACTTTTACTTTAGTCTGTTTTACAAAGCCTGAGCTTCCTCCCTCGCCCCCTCTTTCCCTCCACCACCTGTCTCCAGAGGCTCTTCCTTGTCCCTTTCCCTTCAGAAACACCCCTTTCCGAACCTCCTGGTGGAGCCCTGTGCTCACCGCTAAGCCTGCCCCCTGCAGCCCGAGCTCCTCCCCACGAGGATGCTTCCTCAGCATCTCACGTGCACTTTGTTTCTGAGGGTAATTAGTCCCTCCGGCCCCTTTGTTCCCCCCGTGCAGCTGTTTCCGGGGCTCTCCCCGTCTCTCGTCTCCCAGTAGTAGACATTTGAGGAGGAGTCCTCCTCCTGCCTGGCCAGTGTGGCTCAGTGGTTGAGCATCAATCTATAACCAGGTGGTCACGGTTGGGTTCCAGGTCAGGGCACATGCCCAGGTTGTGGGCTCGATCCCCAGTGTGGGGTGTGCAGAGGGAGGCCGGTCAATGATCCTCTCATCACTGATGTTTCTATTTCTTTCTTCTTCTCCCTTCCTCTCGGAAATCAATAAAAATGTATGTATTTTTGAAAAGTAGTTCTCCTGGACCTTGATGTGCGCTTTCCACATTAGCTAGAAGAGTTTAGTGTTCTCCGTTTTTCTTTTTTCTTTTTGCAGAAGGCATGGGACTTGTGTGGTTTTATTGTTCTTTGTGTTGATTGGGAAAGTCCCTGGTGGATGGGTGGAGTGTTTGTATTTAAGTCGTCTCCGTTACCTAGCAACCAGGAAGCCCCTTTGATGTAGCTGTAAGTCACAGCTGCTCTCCTTTTACCTTTTTTCTTTGTGGGAGTCCTTTATACTTACTGAGTAAGTGGAGACACATGTTTTCAAAATTTGATTTGTGTCAAACAGTAACATCCCTGCCCCGGAAGACACAAATCCTGTTTGGTAAGCCTTAATTAACGTATACTATACATTCCGTTGTTAACAAAGTTAGAAGAGCCGTCCATGTTGAGTATCCTACGGGAAAACTCATCATCGCGTGTTTTGTTCAAATTCCTGAGTTTCATGACGTTTGAAGTTCTCATCCCTCATTTGCTCAAATCACCAAAGAGGTAGGAGTCTCCTGTCCTCTCATTTGGGCCCTGGGCATCGTCTTTGGAGCAGTTGAGTGACACCTCAGCATGAGAGGTACACGGAATATTCTAGAGCGAGGCAGCGGCCCTGGGACCAAAGAGGATTACATGGGATGGAACCATGCACGCGGCAGGATTGAACCTGGCTGAGGTTTCCTTCGCATTACATGTTCATAAATAATGTCTTCACAGCAACGGGAAGTTTGTTTATACAACATAATTATTCTGCGCGACGAGTCTCCTGTTATAATAGAGAATGCTGGGGTGTGCTTTGCAGAAAAATGCTGAAGTTTATTAAAGATATAAATTATGGATTCAACAAATGCAACCTAATAAATCTGAACCATATCGTTTGTGTGCTCAAGTAATTACTCTCTTATTTTCTCCTAATATCCCGTTGTTATTGGAAATTTTATGCTCTATTAATCTTCTTTGACCCCCCCCTCCCCCAAAAGTGTACCGTTACTCTCAACCCCCCGCACATGTACAAACACAGCGGCGTCCACGCACGGGCGAGTCAGCAGACACGGAGCAGCGTGCCTGGTAAGTGGTAGGAAGACTGACGTGTACGAGACAACAGGCCTGTCTTCCCAGCAACGTAAGGACCCGCTCTCCAGCTTTATTCTAAAACACGTGAGCAGGGAAATGTGCACTCGGAGGAAGTCCTTTTCGTGGGAAATCTCTGCACAGAAGCCGGGGCGGTGTTTTCTGTGTAAATCCTGGCGCTTGGCAGGAAGTCAGGCTGCAGGGATTCTGAGCCGCAGCTGGCAGCCCCGGGGTTCTGAGTGCTTCCTCGGAGCCACAGAGAACTCGTGGTCACGTGGCCCGTATTACAGAACGCCATCATTCCTGGAGAGGCTCCGGGCGAGTCAGTGCACGTCGCCCGAGAAGGAGGGTGAGCTCACTGACGGGAACTCCCCATCTGAGTGTGACATTTACGCTCCAGCCACCGATAATCAAGCGGGTGACTCTGGGGTCAATGGATTCGCGTTGTATTAAATCACACCTTTCCCTGAAACACTCGGAATATGTATGACCGGGGGGTTGGGGGGGGGGGAGGAAATGTGTGATTGCAGACTTTCAGGATGCTTCCCATGTCCAGAGTGCACCGTGGGCTCTGAGCCAGTCAGCTCGGATCGGGAATGATGCAGACCAGGTGTTCCCATCCCTCATTGGCTGAAATCGCCCAGGATAACGGAACGGAGGCAGAAGTCTCCTGTCCTCTCAGTCAGTGCCCCCCCACTCCTCCCCAGAACTCTCCTGTCCTCTCAGTCAGGGTCCCCCCACGATGTCTTCCCCTTCGTGGCTTGCGCATTGGCCCACACTCTGCAGGTGCAATGCATTTAGGAAGCTGGCACCACTGCTTTGCTCTCTGCCGAGAGACTCCCATTCTGGTTGGGTCCCGCTTCTTAGAGACGTTGAGAGGCGGGTGCAGAGAGGGTGCCGGGAGGGGAGACATGGAGACAGTTATTGATCACTCAGTCGTGGATGAGACCTTCATCCTCGCCCGAAGCTGAGATTCGGATGCTCATCTAAGAACCCAAAGTCCCTGATGCCTGGCCTCCGCACCTGTGCATGCCCGCCGACTTGCAGTCACCAGGGGGCAGCGGTTTCTGAGAAAAGCTTCAGTGGATGTCTCTGGCTGCCTTTCCTTCCAAACAATTTTCTGGGTCACATTTCACCTCGGCTCGTAAGTCTTGATCAGATCAGTATGAACCCAAAGCTCACAATTTCTGACACATCCATCTAAATCATTCTTTTTCTTTTCTCCACTACTAGAGGCCTGGTGCACAAATTTGTGCACAGGTGGGGCCCCTCGGCCTGGCCAGTGATCAGGCTGATAGGAGTGTGCCAGCCCGGGAGGGGCCACAGGAGGGCTCTAGGTCTTGTCTAGCCCTCCTGCCCAGTCCCAATTGGCTGGACCCCAGCAGTGTCTGCCCCCTGGTGGTCAGTGAACATCACAGTGACTGGTCAACTGATAGGTCGGACATTTAGCATATTACGCTTTTATTATATAGGATGGAAAAATCCATCCTTAAGACTGGGGTAAAATATATTTTCCCCCTTAAAAAGAGCACACACAGAAAGTCATATTTTTTTGTGTACTTTGTGCAATAGACACTTATTATTTTCACCCAAGGAAGAGTCAGATTTGATTTCTGTAAAGTAAGGGTTGGTAATAAGAAATTTATGAGTTTCAAATCCCTAGTCAGACTCCTTTAAGCAAAGTCAGTGCTAAAGATCTGGTCCTTGGTCTGAGCCCCAGTGAGCATGTTCATACACACACACACACACACACACACACACACATTTAGGGAGGATCAAAATATTCTCATGGCATAAGAGAGACTCACAGTCACTCATGGCTTTTTTATACTGACTCGCACCCTAATGTGGGTGTAAAGACAGTATTTTGGAGAAAATATCCCAAGTGGTAATGTTACATGGTGCTATTACTTTTGTGCTATGCCAGAGGCTTTGTACTAGCTGTTAAGACCCAATTCCTAGACACAGCCTAGATAATAAAAGCCCAATATGCAAATTGTCCCCTGCACCAGAAGTTAGACTGGGAGTTCAACCATGGGGCAGGGCTGGCCAGCCAACCGCCTGTAGCTCCTCCCCAAGGGAGGCCCCAGCCAGCAGTCAGCAGCACTAGGGACCCTGCCCATGTACAAATTTCATGCACTGGGCCACTAGTAGGAATGTATTTCAGATAGTTGACACAGGGCATGACCCTTGATTTATTAGAATACACTTTACGCATGATTTTTTGGAGGTAGCATTTTGATATTAAAAAATTCAGGGCCAAATCCACTAGGTCACATCATTGCTTGCTGTATTGTAATGGCAGCTGTATTTACTATTAAATATATATATATATATATATATATATCCTCAATATATATAGATAGATAGATATATAGATATAGATATAGATATAGATATCAATAGTTGATTTTTACAAAGAGGAAGGGAGAGGGATAGAGAGTTAGAAACACTGATGAGGGAGAAGCATTGATCAGCTGCCTCCTGAACAATCCCTACTGGGGGTCAAGCCAACAACCCAGGTACAAGCCCTTGGCCTGCATTGAACCTGGGACCCTTCAGTTGCAGGCCAACGCTCTATCCACTGAGTCAATCTGGTTAGGCTGTAATTACTATTTTTAAATGGGTCTCTCCAAAATGTCTTTAAATAATAGTTTGATCTACCTTTGTAAGGATAAAATGTCTGTTTTGCACTGGTCTAAAAGTGAGGACAGCAGCCAACGTGGCTGGGTGGCTGAGCATCAAACTATGAGCCCGGAGGTCACGGTTTGATCCCTGGTCAGAGTGGCAGACTTGATCCCCAGAGTGGGGTGTGCAGGAGGCGGCCGATGGATGATTCTCTCTCCTCACTGAGGTTTCCATCTCTCTCTCTCCTTCTCCCTTCCTCTCTGAAATCAACAACAAGAATTTTTTTTTAAAAAGTGAGGACAATTCTGACGCATCCCTTTCTGTAAGCGCCATGCTTATCACCCAGAGATACGCCTGCTTCCCGGGATGGGGTGCATTTCCCTCCGGAGCAGGCAGAGGTCGAGAAAGAGCTTCGCCAGCATTGCAGGTAGTAGTTCTTCAGGCTCAGATGGAATCACTGAACTTTCAGAATTCTCGCTGAAATTCTCCTCCCCAAGAAAATGCATTTCGTGGGTTAGACCTCGGCTTTCTGATCTATGTGACCCGCTAACACTGGTCTTTAAAAAAGCGAGAAAAACACACCCTTGCGTTCCAGCAAGTTGGAGGACGTGGACAGTCCACGGAGTCCTTTCCTGCCACTTTATGACCCCGTGCCTGTGCGTGCGCCTTTGTCTCAGATCACTCCCTTACGGTGTGATTTTCCTCTCTGTCGGCCCAGTGTGGCCACGGTGGGCCTCTTTCCTCGGCTCCTGGAAGGACCGTTATGAATTCTGTCGGACTGCTCCTAACTCTGAACTTCTCTGTTTGCTGTGACTCCATTTATATCTCCGCTCTCTACGCTGGAAACGTGCAACGTTCATTTTGCTGAGGTCGTTTTTCTTCTTTCCCGACTCCCTCCTCCAGCCGAGCTGGGAGAACTGGGCCGGGTACATCCATCTTCTTGGAACTTGGAGACCTGCCCTGGGACTCTCAGGCTGACAGGCACCTCCTGCCCAGAGGGCTGTGGTTCCCTCCACACTCCGCTGGGCAGGTCACTGAAGAGCAGCGGGGAGGGGCCAGCCGTTACGTGGGCGGCTGAAGGGGAGCCCTTGGGCCTGGGTTCTAGAAAGACCGTGAGTAAACCTAACGTGCCTGACACCACAGAGCCATGTAGGAAACTCAGACGGGTGGTCACACTTATGTCCTCCAACTGCAAACCAGCCGAGTTCTTCCTTTTTCCTGGGCAAAGAGGAAGGAGGGGAAAAATCAGGTCTTGAGAGTGTCATTAGAGAAACGCAGGCTCAGACATTCTGGGAAGCAAGTTCCACTCCATTAGTATTGAGAACAGATGGAGAAACACTGACCCCACCACCGATGTAGGAAAGAAAAGGGAGGAAACAGCTGAAAGGGAGCCGAGCAGCAGACGGGGGAGGGCAGCGAGAGGGCTGTCCATCGTGGCAGGTCAGGAGGCGCGTGGACTGATGGGCACGCTCTCGGGGGCCTTTGCCAGGAGAGGGACGGTGTACTGGGTCAGAGCCGGGAGCCTGGCTCCGGCGTCACCCTCATTGCCTGCCGGTGCTCAGCGGCAGACGAGGGCGTTTGCAGGCGGGACCGCTTCCTGGCGGCGAGGTGTTTTGAGACGGGTCACAGAATCCCAGTGTTCATCTTATTTAAAACCGCAGTTCGCTGCAGTTATGAATATAACCCGTTACCCAGGACGCGTCTGGCGGCCATTATGCATTATGGGCATAATTACAGCCCCTGCATTCGCCTCCCTCGCACTGTAAAATGTAACCGTGGCCGCCAAACGGGAGCTGGAGGGGGTCTCAGAGGGAAGGGCTGGTCCAGGTCACGAATGGCCGCCCTGCCGCCTGTGCCGAGGCCTTGTACTCCCCCCCTCCCCCGCTCCCCCGGCTCCAACGGCCGCGGCTGCCGCTCCAGTCACTCTCACACCCCGAGCAGCTTCTCTCCGCTCAGCACGTGTCACCATGGGACAGAGATGCCCCTGCCCTCGGGCAGCTGTCCGGGGAGACGGCCTTCGAGGGGACACGTCACTTCAGACTGGATCTCCCCAGAGGACACATTCGCCAGGGAAATGGCAGGTAAGGGGTTCAGATCCACAATGTGTAAGGAACTCAGACAACTCAGCACCAAAACCCTTGATCGATCCAACTGAGAAAAAGGCAAAGGACTGGACAAGACACGGCTCCACAGAGCACACAGGTGCCGAGCCACGTGAGGACGCTCAGGGGAGGGGCCCTCAGAGCGCCCGTCCCGCACGTGCCTGTGCAGGTGGGCCTGTGCAGGGAGCCGGACTACCTTGGCCTTGGGTTTAACTCAGGTGACCCTGCCTGGGGGGTGGGGGCGGAGGGGGGGGGACGCCTAGCCCTCCTGTCCCCCCGAGAGGGGAGAAACAACACAACACTCACAGGACTGAGAGCAGCCTCCCCACACCCCTCTCCAGCCGCTGGGGCACCTGAGGGTCACGACAGATACACCTGCCCCC
Organism: Pipistrellus kuhlii; assembly: GCF_014108245.1. Lineage (NCBI taxonomy): Eukaryota > Metazoa > Chordata > Mammalia > Chiroptera > Vespertilionidae > Pipistrellus > Pipistrellus kuhlii. The sequence continues at coordinate 45,888,390 of NW_023425460.1, forward strand.
CTCGGACCCCTGGAGAAGACTCTCCAGGGAATCCCGCAGACCAGGGGAAGCCCCGCCGGGGGAGGCGGCCTGCACCTCCCCCGCACAGACAGAAGCACAGGCAGCTCCGGGCAGGGAGGCGAGGCCTGCGCACCCCGTCCCTCCCCCTCCCCATTCCCCCGTTCCCACCTCCTCACATCTGCTTTCCGCAGAAAGGTCCAAAGCTAAGTAGGCAACAAACAGAAGGAAAACCAGGGGCGGGGAGAACACACGTGCACATGTGGAGTCTCACCTGACCGTCCGGCGTCCATGGCTCCCAGGCCCACCGCCTGGCGCCCTCTCCTCCGCCCCGCACCTCCAGGCCCGGCCTCGGCCTCCGGGACAAACAGCTGCTGTCCTCGGGGCTGCAGGCCCGGAACCCTACACTACCTTCCTCCTGCTCCACGCACTGCGGCCCCGGAAGGCGCGGCCCGCGGCTCCCTCTTCCCGTGGAGCCTCCTCCACCCGCTGACAAAGCCAGCCCGTGGATCCACTCCCACCAGACCTGCCCACCCCGTCTCCTCTCTGCTCAGCCTCCCGGGAGACAGTGTGTCCGACAACCCCCCTCCCTGCAGTGCAAGCCCCCGGCAGCAGGCGCCAGGAGAGAGGGCCCGGCTGCGGGCTGTGCCCCCGACAGCCCCTGGCTGCCCGAGCCCCCCTCCTGCACAGCGGACGGTTCCCCGGGCCAGTGTCTCGGGCTGGCGGGCAGGGCCTCCGGGGAAGCACTGGCACACCCTGTGCAGCTCCATCCGGTGCAGGGCGGTTATAAGAAATCTTGTGTTGTCAAAACCGGTTTGGCTCAGTGGATAGAGCGTCCGCCTGTGGCCTGAAGGGTCCTGGTTCGATTCCGGGCAAGGGCATGGACCATGGTTGTGGGCACATCCCCAGCAGGGGGTGTGCAAGATGCAGCTGGTCGATGTTTCTCTCTCATCGATGTTTCCAACTCTATCCCTCTCTCTTCCTCTCTGTAAAAAAGCAATGAAGTATATATTAAAAAATAAAATAAAAGGGAAGTTGAAGACGAACCTGGAAACAAGACTCCAGGTGAGGGAGACACGGAGGGTCAGGAGTCTCGGGGGCTGAGGCCACAGACCTTGGTCTGGAAGCTCCCTGCGCACCGCGAGGAGCAGGAGGCCCCCCACGAGGTGGGCACCCCACATTCGGAGGGCACTCCCTGAGAGGCGGGCACTCCGTGTGGCGGGCACTCCCCGTGGCGGGCACTCGTGTGGAGGGCACTCCCCGTGGCGGGCACTCCGTGTGGAGGGCACACCGGCACAGCCGCTCCTCAGGAGGCTGGCCTGCCTAGGAAGTTCCTTCCAGGGTGGATTTTCCAGCCGTGCACAGCAAACACGAGTAAATCTCCCGCTCCTGCTTAAGGAAACGGAATGACAGACCGTACTGGACGGAGGCCGTGTGGCGCGTTTGGAAACACCTGTGCGCCATAAAGGAACCCGAGGCTGTTTCTGCATCCGGAGGCCAAACGGAACGAGTGAAGGGGACGATCCGACGAAGCTTCAAGCGAGATGTCGCTCGGCTCGCCCCTCCAGCTGGGCTTCAGGGGCAGCGGGGGAGACGGGCTGCGGGAGCCGCGTGCTGGGCCCGGCTGCCTCCGTGTGGCCGGCTCCCACGGGGACCGTCAGGCGGCCTGGCCGGGAGCGGTGGGGGGTGGGTGTGCCGCTCCTTCAGCTCTCCCGTTCCTGTTTGTCCCCTCCTGCCGGGTGCCAGGCGGCAGGGGCCAGCTGCAGCAGGAGATGGCAAGCGTGATAGTGATGAGGATTGCCACAAAGGCAGTGGCATGCAAAGACGGAAATGCAGACTGGCCTCGGTCCTAGGGGCGCCTGCACCAGCCCCAGGTGCCCATCGTCTCCATGTTTGTCTTGTCGGGGAAACACATCCCACGCTGAGCTTCTTGCTGGCCATCGTGTGAGTGTTATGACAGCTGGACGTTTTCCAAGCCGAGCAGTAAAGAGAGCGACGAAGACGCTCCACTGAATAACGGTGCTTCCCTGCTTTGTTTTGGTTACATTTTCATAAGACGGGAGGGAGCCTTATGTTTTTGTCCTGACTTGGGGGGAGAAGGGACTGGTCGGAGTCTCCTGTTCGCGGTTGAATTGCTGTTCTTTTCCGGGGAGGGACGCGGACAGCCGTCACTTGAATAGAGGACGGACTCACGGTTCCCCCGGACGCCGGAGACAGGCTCGCAGGCCGCGCTGCTCAGCAGATGGCTCGCCCCCTCCGTCAGCCAGCGCGGGGAGAATGGGACACGTTTCCTGCCGGTGACAGGACTGCCGAGGATGAGTGTGGGGCTCGGATGGAGACTATTGATCACGAAGACCATTAATCAGGCAGACGGTCGGCTCATTTACCCAGGATGAGATTTACTGCGTTTGTTGTGAGATAAAGGACGTCATCCATCATCTTTCCTCGCCAAGAGCTGGTTGAGATGACCTTGTGAGGACGCGCAGGGGTGCATGCCCACGGGGCCAGTCCCGGAGCCCCCCTGTGTGAATGACAGGAGGTGCAAATGCCAACGTCCCCTCTTCCTCCTCCCCCGGCCAGGCCCTGCACGGCAGGGAGTCATTGCCTCTCCTGTTCCTGGTTCGATCCCACTCCTTGGCCACAAGATGGACTTGCAGATTCCATGGAATGACTGGTCACAGAGGTCAGCGATCCCTTCCGTTCACAGGTACGTGACCTCCCACCCGGAAGGTGTGTTCAGGGAGCTTCCCTCCAGCGGGCTCTCAGACACTGGCCTGCACAAACACTGGCCATCTCCAGTAGGAACCGCTCCCGTGTTGGCGGGAGAAAGTGATAACCGTGAAGCCACTGGTGTCTGTGCACTGCCGCTAGCCGGCTGGGCTCTAGCCACACGGAGCCCACACGCCAGGAGGAGCAGGCTGGACGGAGAAGCCTGAGAAGCCGAGGTGCAGGGCGGCGTTCTGCGATTCGGGCCGATGGCGGAGATTGGCAGGATCTCATTGGTTGGGCGATGAGGCCGGAAGGAGGTTTTTGCTCCCTGCTGGGATATTTAAATGGTTATTCTTCCTGTAGAGCAGGCGCCCATGGAAATTAGAATGCGGAGTGCACTTGCGAGGGAGTGGCAAGGAGAAACTTCCGGAAGGGGAGGGGGAGATGAGAAAAAAGCAGAGGGGTTTAATGTTTCCCACGTGATTCTGCCCCCGGGGGGCGGGGAGGACCGCGGAGGGAGTCTGAAGAGTCTGCGGCAGTAAAACTTCCCGGGACGTGTACCAGCCCGGAAAGACCAGTGCTTTCTACCTGTTAAATGCCACTTACTCCACAAAAACCAGGATAATCGCGCCAACATTTTGAAGGAGCAGGGGTCACAGAGAGGCTTGTTCGTGGGTGTCATGTCCATCACCTGACATCAATTCTGACCCCGGGGACACGCCCTCCCAATAATAATAAGCACACAACAAAGCCAATCTAAGCCAACAGCCACGAAGGACATTACTGAACAGTGGGAGGTGGGGGTTGGGGGTCAGGGAAGGGGATACTGGTTCCTATTGCTGTATGGATATTACATTTCTGACACGTGATAAAGGCAGCAATCTTTTCTCAGAGGCTGGGCTGGGCTGAAGTGGTGAGGTGTGAGGGGAACACCATGACCTCTGGAGGTGCTTCCGGGGAAGTAAAGGCTCAGGACAAAGACCTGTGCGCACGTGTGTGTGTGTGTGTGTGTGTGTTCATGTACATGGGTGCATGTGTGGGGAGAGAGAGAGAGAGAAGGAATGCAAAATGTTTACAGTTGGTGAATCTAAGCAAAATACTCTTTTTAAAATATATATATTTTATTAACTTTTTTACAGAGAAGAAAGGAGAGAGCTAGAAACATCGGTGAGAGAGAAACATCAACCAGCTGCCTCTTGCACACCCCCTACTGAGGATATGCCTGCAACCAATGTACATGCCCTTGACCGGAATCGAACCTGGGACCTTTCAGCCCGAAGACTGGCGCTCTATCCACTGAGCCACACCAGTTTCGGCTAAACAAAATACTCTTATACTCTTCTTTCTACTTGTGGGTTTGGAATTTTCCAAATAAAAACTGGCCTGAAACGCCTTCCTCTTTTTCGATGCGGTGATGACAGCTGTAGGGAAAACAGACTCCACACCCAACGACCGTAAGGCCGGAAAGTCACAGAGCGAGCGGCTGCCCCGCGCGGCCCCTGACACAGTGGCACTCGGCAGGTTTTCCCTGAAGAAGTGGGCACGTGCGTGAGAGGGCGAAGGGCAGACACGTTCGTGTGCACTCACATAGCGGAATGCTGGGCAAACACCCGGGTGTTTTGCTGAACATTTGATGACGTTGAAAAGCTTTTGCTGTGCTCAGTGAAAAAGATCAGGCTACCACACCTAGGAAGGAATCTTCTAAAAACACGTTTTCGAAAGACGTGGATTGTCCCTGGTGACAGGATCTGGTTTGTTCATACTCTGTCCTGCTTCCCAGTTTGCTGCGCGGAGTGTGTTTGCCTGATCTCCTTACCCATCATCGGAATCCCAGCTTGGGTTTAGCGGCGCCGTGCATGGGAACAAAACACATCCAGGAAAATCCCGGAAATCAGGCATTTTAGGGGACAAAATAACGGAGGCGAGCGAGAGCCACACGTGTGGTGAATTCACTCAATGCTTGATTACCTAATTGGGTCGCCATGATTTACGTTATCGTGGCAAAGCCTCTGGACTTACATTGAGTTGTTCTCGTGGCTGAGAAAGTATTGCAAAAGGCTAATAAGCAGTGCAGTGGATGGAGAGCACTTCCTGATTGCGGTGTCACTCGTGCAAAGGAAAAACCGCACGAAACGCAGCTGTGGAGGGGGTGCAGGCTGGTGCAGCGGCCGTGGGAAACAGTATGGAGTGTCCTCAGAGAACTAAATAGGAAACTGGCATCTGACCCAGGATCCCCCTTCCAGGAATACAGTCTAAGAAACCGAGCACAAAGCACCCTGTGTGGGAGGGGCCCACGGGCCACCTGAGGCCGCCCCCCCCCCCCCCCGCCACTCTGTGGTCACTGGGCTGAGTGCAGCTGTGCCCTGTCCACGCCGCCCCTCGGCCCTGCCCCGCTCCCCGCACCTGGCTTCTGTGGGGGTCCCACGAGAGGGACGTTCCGGCAGGTCCAGCTCTGCCTCCTGGAGGAGGAGCCCCACACGTGCTCCCTGCTCAGCATGCGCCCCGCCCCAGGAGGTCCCTCACAGGCCCCCTCCCGGGAAGGGCGTGTCCCCGCCGTGACAGGTGCCCCTGCTCCGGGGCCCAGCGGCCAGACGCCCACGGTGATGGCGCTCCTGCTCTGCAGCTGGGTCAGCGGGAGGCCCGGGGCCTCGCTCCTGTTCCCAGATGGAGCGGTTTGATTTTGCTCGGGGTGTTAGCGCTTGAAGAGACATCTGAGGCCACGTATCGATGCTCTACAGCGAGGTCCCGTGGAGCACGTCACATGCAGACGCAGCGGTAGCTGGACCCCCACACCCGGAGCTCTGGGGGCGGCCTCCCCCGGGGCCCCGGGAGGAGTCCTGCGGGGTGTGGGTCCCCCAGCTCCGAGCTGTAGGGAAGCGGGGAGCCGTTGCTGTGAGTCACCGACGGAAACCGAGATATGGGGCGGTTCCCACGGCAACCACCGGCCCCGGGAACCTCCCGCGGGACCCACGCGGGGGCGGGGGCGGGGTGTTCTCGGGTCTCCTTTCTCTGCGAGCGACGGGGAGCGGCAGGCGTTGCGAGCGGCTGTTCCTTTTTGTGAAAAGAGGAAAGATGACCTCTGCTCGAGACGGCGGTCCCCCTTCCAGGAAGGGGAGCCGGCTCGCTCTCTCTCCCTCAGGAGAAGGCCCGAGTCGTTATTACCCAGCTGCTGGCAGTGTTTCCATTAAGACGAGAGGGAGTGGTATCACCCCCCTCCCCCAACCCCCGTTATTAGATGCTGAAGAGGATGGATGTCCAGCTCCTTCTCCCCCACACGCTGGAAATGCCAGTGAAGCCACGGAAGCCGAGTTTTCGGTCGTTTCTCAGTTTGTGCCACGAGGAACGTGCATAACCACAGGAGGAACATGCATAAACACAGGAGGGACATGCATAACCACAGGAGGGACATGGAGATGTGGTGTCTTCTCCACGGCCAGCCCTCAGCTTCGTCTGTGCGCACGGAGGCAGCACGGAGCGGCCGGGGCCCTGCTCCTGGACGGGTTGACCAGTCGGCCGGCCTGGGCTGCCTGCGGAGCTGTGTCTCTGCTGGGCTCAGCTATCCTCCACCTGTGCTCCATGGATGGGAAGGAGCTGTGTTCCGCTCTCTCCTCTAAAATTACCCCATGCCTGTCCCCGCACATGCCCCCCACAGACAGCGCCACCGAGTCGCACGTCACAGGCGCGCAGGGCGCCCGCCGGCTGTTATTTCCGTAGCAGGATCAGTGCCAGCAGCCAGCACCCCCTGGGCCCACATGTAAACCCCAGCGCGGCCAGCGGGCCGCCCAGCGGGTCTGGGAATGACGTTGTCCTCTTACTCACAGGACCAAAAATACCCAAGGCCGTGGCCCTTCCATCTGGGGATGGATGCTGCTCCTTCTCTGAGAGACCGAGCTCCTATCCCGCCCCCCCTCCCGGCCCCCCCGCCCCGTCTGTGTGGGCCATCTGCCCGTCTCCATCTGGAGCCGGGTCCCAGCCCACAGAGATGTGCATGAAGCCGGTGCCCGGACCCGAGCTGCCTGACCCGGCCCACAGCAGACCTGAGCAACACAGAGCAACTTTACGGCTGGGGGTCACCACCGCACAAGGGGCTGTATGAGAGGACCGCGGCGTTAGGAAGGTGGGAACCGCTGCTCCAAAGGTATCAGAGCCGCTGTTAGGAACCAGCTTCCTGCCAAATGTGCCCACGGCCGGGGAGGGTACGTCTCCCAGGCTCTGCGCGGCCTCGTGCCCTCTCCGTCGTCTTCTCCCAGCTTGGATGTCTGTCTCTCCTTCTCCTTGGCCGCGGTCCCAGCGCCATTTCTGAAGGACACAGACGTGGACACTGCGTTCCGCCTCCCTCTTTCCCTGCAGGGCCAGCTCAGTCACCCGACACAGGTTTTAAACATCAGCGTCACCAGAAAGGGCTCCCGGGTCTGCGTCAGACACCGATATCCGCGTTCTGCTCGCTGTCTCGGGGCGCTGGCCGGGACGGTGAGGGGCAGCTGGCACTGCCCGCCTCACTCGCACTATCCTGGGCTCTGTGCCGCAGCGGCCAAACGGATGGAAGTGACTCTGCTCTTTTGTTAAGAATCGTATCGATTTTTAATCTGTGTTTCATCGGCATTTACGATCCATTGTGATGCCTCAGGTCAAGTGCAGCTCTGCTTCCTCCTGGCGAGTCCTTTCCTCGGAACAGAGCGAGGCGTGAGTCAGTAAGGGGTCCATTCGGGCAGCAGGTGCTCCTTACTCCTGGTCCCTGTGGGAAGCACCCGGCCGGCCACGGGAAGGGATGGTCTGTGGAGCGTCCACGCCGCCGCCGTGGCTCCAGCTGCCCCTCGCGAGCTGGCCTGACCGTGTTCTTTGGCCCAACTAGCTCCCCGCTGTGTCTGCTCACCTGGACTTCTCCTCCGAGGCCACCCTGCAGCCAGCGAACGGTCCCACTGCAGGCCCCAAGTCCCCGGAAATGAATGACCACAGAATGCCTTTGGGCGGAATGACACGTTAGGTGCTATCAACTTGCAATGGGGACATCACTGCTATTCTGGGCACATGTCTTTCATTTATTTTTAAAAAATATATTTTTATATGCTTTTATTGACTTCAGAGAGAAGAAGGGGGGGGTGGGAGAGAGAGAGAGAGAGAGGGAGAGAAACATCAGTGATGCAAGAAAATCATGGATCAGCTGCCTCCTGCACACCCCCATCTCGGGATGGAGCCCACAACCTGGGACTGTGCCCTGCCTGGGAATCACACAGTGACCTCCTGGTTCCTGGGTTGATGCTCAATGACTAAGCCTCACCGGCTGGGCTGGGCACATGTCTTCTATAGGTAACACAAAAAATGCCACTTCACACATCTTACGCTCCCCCCAAGTCCTCATGGCTATTACAGCTGCTATTCTCTTAGACTACAATTACAATTTTTCACTCAGACATTCAGCAGTATGGTTTTGACTCGTGGGGAAACCTGTTAAGAGGCTTCCGTATCTACAAGAACCAGGTTGGCACGGTGGGCACACAATATGTTGGTTTCAGGGATCGGCTCGGGGCTCTTACATGGAAAGCAGCCACGGGACCCCCGCGTGTGTGAGCGGTTTGCAGGGTGATTGACTCCTTTGGCCTGGATGACCTAAGACACAACATTCTTGTAAAAACTTGTGTTGCTTGTCCTGTTGTATTCTGACTCCTGTGTGCGGTGTCCGAGGTATGACATCCAACACATCACTCCGGCCTTCCATGGGAGACCAGCAAGGTCCTGGACTGGGGGAGTCCGGGCACTCGATCGTGGTGAGTCACAGGAGATGGGTGACCAGAGTCCCCAGACAGACCGAACTTCTGTGTGTGTGTGTGTGTGTGTGTGTGTGTGTGTGTGTGTTTACAACAACAACAATGATGCTGTATTGCCGGTGCTGAGTTCTGCTAAGAAAGATACTACCCTGTTTCCCCCAAAATAAGACTGTCTTCCATTAATTTTTTTCTCCCAAAGTTGCACTAGGTCTTATTTTCAGGGGATGTCTTATCTTTCCATGCGCTAGGTCTTATTTTCGGAGGATGTCTTATTTTCGGGAAAACACGGTAAAATGGCAGCAGCATTTGGTGAGGACTTACTGGTCTGGGGCCTCCGACTGAGGTTTCCATGAACCCCCTCATTTAATCCTCATGGCCCCGGGGAAGAGTGACCCTTACTGAGCACATCTTCCACACAGGCAGCTGGTCCTGGAGAGAAAAGCAGCCGCCCAGCCAGGAGCAGTGCGCGGGGGTTGCCCTGGTTACGGCACGGAGCCCAGAGCCGTGGCCCAGGAGGGACCCCACACCCCCAGCCGCCTGCTCCTGCGCAGGGACCCCAGGCCGGGTCTGGGCTGCCTGCACCTCGGTTCACAGGGCCTCGCCGCTCGCCGCTCATCACCGCGGCCCAGGGGCCTGGCCACCTGGCAGGTCCGTCCCTCTGTCTGACACGATCCCCGCTTCCGCGATGACGACGTCAGGAGACGCTGGCTGTAACGGCGATTCAAACCTTCCGGAAGTTCTCCCGAAGTATTGAGCGAAGCCTCTAAAAGCTAATTGGTTTCAGGGGTGAGTAATGGAATCACGGCATCAGCTGCAGCGCTGCCAAGGGCTTCTCATCCCGGTTGGCAGAGTCTGGGATCCCGGACGAGGGATTCCGGTCAGCGGCGAGCCAGGCACACGGTCTGGAATACAACGCGCTAGCCCATCGCCTCTCCCTCAGAAAGCAGCGCCCCGGAGGGAGGGAGACACTCCCAGCACAGACTCACGGTCGGTGCCCTCCCCTCGCTCACCCGGTGCACCTCAGTCTTTCGCCATCAGAGGGAAAGGACATCTCTCCTGCTCTGCCTCTCAGAAATGGGCGGAACTTTCTGGAGAAACGGAAAGAAAGCCTGGTTTGCAGGGAAACCCTTATTTGTTACAGGCACGCCCACAGAGCCACACAGGAGCGCCTGCCAGCCTCCCCGTCCTCCTCCACTCCCCGCTGCGGGCACGGGTCCATGCTCGGCACAGGTGCCACAGCCTCCCTGGGCCTCGCCGCTCCCAGGTGCTGGACGCAGACACGCAGGCCCATTGAGCGGAGGGAAGGCAGAGCCGCCCCCTACCGCCCCCTTCCCGGCCTGAGGGCCTCAGCATTTACCAGAGCTGGGAGGGCCGGCCGCGCACCCAGGAAGGACAGGGCGTGGTCCTCGTTCCGCTCGGTGAGAGCGGTGGGTAGCTCCTCCGGTGACACAGCACCCTCAGCCGGGTCCTCGGGCCAGTGAAATGCTACGGCCCCGTTCGCAGAGAACGCCAAGGTTATTTAGAGCAGGGGTCTTCAAACTTCTCTCATTATGAGAATCACCTGGTGGAGGTGTTAAAACACAGATTCCTGATAGCACTTCTTATAGTTGGGATCCGGGAATCTGAGTTTTAACAACTCCACCAGGTGATTCTCATAATGAGAGAAGTTTGAAGACCCCTGACTTAGAGGAACCCAGGCCTGGAGGGAGGGCCGACACCTGGCGTCGATGGGAATAAAGAACCAGGAAGCCCTCGCTCAGGTGTCTGGGATGCAGAAGTGTGTGGCGGGGGGGTGGGGTGGGAGGTGAGGGGGTGGGGGGAGTGGAAGGGGAGAAGGAGGAGGAGCAGTGTCTGCAGGCTGCAGAGGACTCGGCTCAGAGCCGTTTAGATAAAAGGGTTCTGTGTGAGCTCACGTGGGGGACGGCCGTGGCATGAGGGACTCCAGGACCCCAGCCCTGCGGCCCGGCGTCTCCCCACGTCCCCACGTCACTCACCACGGCGGACAGTCTTTCCTCACCGTGACCACGGGGCTGCCACTGCGCCAGCCCTCACAGCACCAAGCCTATTGAAGAACGAATGGTAACGACCAAGATCTATCCTGGTAAGATGACCAAACTCTTACAAATATTTAATAGGAAGAAACGGGTGGACTTATAAGCAAAAAGCAAAGAAACAAAAAAACACCAAAAATAGTAAAAGACTCATTGGAACTTCTCAACAACATAAGATTTCAGGGGAAGGTGGAGCAAGCAAATGTCTATAAACTTTGAACAGAACAAAAACGCTCACGTCCAAATAGTGCACAGAGCAAGCTGCTGCTCAGAGAAGTCACCCCAAGGGCGTTCTAAAAGCAAAGAGGATTAGTGCACCTTTCTGAGAACGTGACGCAGCGGGAGACTGCGTCCTGGGCCGGAGATTTAAATAAACCTAAAACCTCTCATTATCTCTAACGGGAGCATGTCTTCTTCCCGTGACCACAGCCAGGCGCCGTGAAGGAGAAAAAGGGAGATACGTCCATGCTAACTACAAACAGAACAAAACGTAATTACATACATGACAAAAACGCTCAATATCTTAGTACACACCAAGGTTTTAACATCAAGAGAAGACACCCAGCCGGAAACAGCCACGTACCTGAACGGACAGTTCATGAAGGAATCCCAGTGTGTGTGGCTAGATGGATATACGTATATGGACAACTATCTACTCTTAACAGTAATTTAAACAATTACAAAATTTCCAAATTAAACGATGCTTTTCGCCAATTAGCAACCTAAGAGACAGACAGCGTCCTGGGTCCCTGCGGAGAGCTGTGTCCTGGCGGCAAGGCAGCCAAGCGCTGAGATTGGGCATGTGCACACCTGTGGGCCGGCCTCTCCCTCCGGAACCTGGTCATTGCACACAGCTGGACAGGTGTCTGCACGTGTGTACGGGAGTGTTTTCCCACTCACACCGGCGAATGACCTAAAAATGCCCGTTAACAGGAGATGGTCGGCAAACTGCGGCTCTGTTGACTAATGAGCTTGCTGGCCACTGGGATAGGGGCTTAATCACAAGGAACAACAACAGCCTGTAGTTATTGGAATGGATTGGACACCATACAGACATTCAGTACCATGGCCGCTTCCACGTTCACGGACATGGGACGCTGTACCCACACATGTGGTGGGATTGGAAACAGATTTCGAATTCATATAAAAAATGTGTGTGCAGACGTGTGTGTGCACGTATGTGTATGTTCCCATCCACATCACCTAGCCACCTGAAAACACGGAGCGTGGTCACCACTGGGGAGTGAGATTAAGGTCCTATTTTTGTTTCCTTGTCCCTTCTTTGCCTAAATTTTCCTTAATGTCCAATTTTTAAATTTACAGGAAGGGGAATGAATAAAAGTGTCCTTGTTTTAAAAAATAATCAGAGTGGTCAGCGTGGCTCAGTGGTTGACTATCAACCTACGAACCAGGAACTCACAGTTTGATTCCCGGTCAGGGCACAGGCCAGAGTTGCGAGCTGGATCCCCAGTGTGGGGCGTGCAGGAGGCAGGTGATCAATGACTCTCTCATCATTGATGTTTCTCTCTCTATCTCCCTTTCCCTTGCTCTCTAAGATCAATAAAAATATATTTTAAAAAATATATTCAAAAGTTCATATCAACAGATTTTAACTTCAACAAATATTGTTGAGTTTCTTAATGCAGGTGAAGGGCTTCTTAATGCAGGCTGCCTCGCTGGCCTCAGAAGCGGGAGGTGGGCAGGGAGAAGCAGGGCGTCCTGTGTGATTGGCTGGGCGCCCAGGAGCCTTTCTGAGGTGGAAGTGGGGGCAGATGAACGGGGATCTGGTTGACCAGGTGCAGACTGTGTGGAGCCAGTTGCCACCGAACTTGGCTTCTGGGACCGGTTGCCTTATGGTGGGTTTGGTGTCACCCGTGCTCTGGCCACGAGTGTCTCTCTATCCAGCCTCTCTATGTCCTTCCATTAGTCTATAGCAGTGGTTGGCAAACTCATTAGTCCACAGAGCCAAGTATCAACGGTACAACGATTGAAATCTCTTTTAAGAGCCACATTTTTTTTTTTAAACTTAAACTTCTTCTAACTACCTCAAAACAGACTCATCCAGGTCGTGGTATTTTGTGGAAGAGCCACACTCAAGGGGCCAAAAAGCTGCATGTGGTTCTCAAGCCCGTTTGTTGACCACAGGTCTACAGGATCGACCACACCGTTTCTGAAAACATGGACATGTCCCCTGGACTCAGCCGGACACTGGGGATCGGATCCAATTTTTAAAAAAAAATATTTTATTGATTTTTTTTACAGAGAGGATGGGAGAGGGATAGAGAGTTAGAACTATCAATCAGCTCCATCCTGCACACTCCCCACTGGGTATGTGCCCGCAACCAAGGTACATGCCCTTGACTGGAATCAAATCTGGGACCTTTCAGTCCACAGGTCGACGCTCTATCCACTGAGCCCAACCGGCTAGGGCTGGATTCAATTTATGTTTCCATCAGCAGCGAGCAATCGCAGCCTCTGGTCCTTCATCGACTGAACCTGTGGGTGCGAGTGAGAGACCGGCTTCAACGCCATCGCTGTGGGCTGTGAGCCCTCCTGCAGCCGCCGCCCCGGCCGCGGACACTCTGAGGCCGGCCCTGGCTACGGCACAGCACACGGATCCCCCCCCCCCCCCCCCCACGGCATGGGGTCCTCTCCCAGAGGAGCCACCAGGCCAGAGGGCTGGGCGTACGTCTGCAGTCCTGTTCCGGACGCTATGCGAGCTCAGCTGTGTCTGCAGCCAAAGCCTGGAGCCTCAGCGCTCGGAGGCCCCTGGGCGGTGACGGGCCGCACACACGGGCCCCCGAACCACGGGAGGCCGAGAGGCCGGCCGGTGCGGAGCCAGGACCCGGCTTCGGGGCGGCCGTGAGCACCGGGGCCCGGAGTGCCTTCCTGGACCTGGAGGCCCCGTCAGCGACAGGAAACAGGACCCGGGCCGTCCTCCCGGCAGTGACGGACTCACCTGGACGACCGGCCCTGCCCAGGGGTGTGGGAGTCCTCCCTCCCCCTCCCGCCCGCGGGCAGGCCTGGCGCGGCCTCCTCCGGGCTGGCCGCTCCGGACGGCGGTGTGTGCGGCGCCGTCTGTTCTCCACGGGAGGTCCCACGATGTCCCGTCAGCGCGGACGTGGGCGGAGGCAGCACCTTCCCACGGCCGGTTCCCCGTCGGAACCACATCCAGTCGCTCTCGGCCACTGCTCTCTCTCCGCTCCCTCCGGGGCACGGACTGCAGGCACTCCCTCCTTCCCGCCTTTCCACTCGCCTGTCTGTGATGGGCAGACTCCACAGCGGCCCCGTGACCCCCGCCCCATGGCAAACCCCTCCCCGTGACCCCTGCCCCATGGTAACCCCCCTGTGACCCCCGCCCCATGGTAACCCCCCTGTGACCCCCGCCCCATGGTAACCCCCCTGTGACCCCTGCCCCATGGTAACCCCCCCTGTGACCCCCGCCCCATGGTAACCCCTCCCCGTGACCCCTGCCCCATGGTAACCCCCCTGTGACCCCCGCCCCATGGTAACCCCCCTGTGACCCCCGCCCCATGGTAAGCCCCCTGTGACCCCTGCCCCATGGTAACCCCTCCCCGTGACCCCTGCCCCATGGTAACCCCCCTGTGACCCCTGCCCCATGGTAACCCCCCCTGTGACCCCTGCCCCATGGTAACCCCCCTGTGACCCCCGCCCCATGGTAACCCCTCCCCGTGACCCCTGCCCCATGGTAACCCCCCTGTGACCCCCGCCCCATGGTAACCCCCCTGTGACCCCCGCCCCATGGTAACGCCCCCTGTGACCCCCACCCCATGGTAACGCCCCCTGTGACCCCCGCCCCATGGTAACCCCTCTGTGACCCCCGCCCCATGGTAACCCCTCCCCGTGACCCCCGCCCCATGGTAACCCCTCCCCGTGACCCCTGCCCCATGGTAACCCCTTCCCGTTACCCTCGCCCCATGGTAATCCCCCTGTGACCCCCGCCCCATGGTAACCCCCCCCCTGTGACCCGCCTTCAGCCCAGGGAACAGGGCAGGGGTGATGGGTGCCCCGGGCACAATTATGCTTCATAGGGTCCCAGGGCCCCTGGCTGGATGGCCCCCCTCGCAGGTCTGGAGGAAGCGGCCATGGGCGGGGGGACGCCACGGGCTTAGTGGGCGACACAGAAGGTGCTCCGGAGCTGTCTGTGGACCCGACAGGACAGACCGTGGCCCGGGAAACGGTGCGTGTCCAGACCCGCGTGGTGAGGAGGAAAGGATGCCCTCAGGTGCCGCAGAGCCCAACACGCGTGTGCACGTTTATTAACCTTATGCTTTTGAATAAGGTGGCAGAGTCATTTCAGAAAGGGGTGTCCGGGTTCCTATGGGAGGGGGTCCGCTTGCCTGGGGAGGAAGGGGGGGCGGTCAGAGAGCCTGAGGACCTGGCTCCCCAAAGATCCGTTCCAACCCACCCCCAGGCGACCGGCCGCCCGGCCGGCTCATGCCCGCCACGGCGGGATCTCTGCTTTACGACTTGGAAAAGGAGACGGAACAGCGGTCCGGGTGCGAGTGTGTGTGACAGGCAGGTGGCCAGCGTGACGCAGGAGGACGGTGCTCGCTGCTGGCCTTCGTGGAGGGAGACACGGGGGACCCGGAGGTTCCCATTGGCGAACCTCAGAGTCTCAGGAGGGGAGACAGCGCCCCCCAGAAGCCGCCCTGGAAGGGGTGACTCCCTGTGTGACCCGCAGCCTCACGGGCGGGAGATCGGGCACTGCCTTTTGGGTGAAGGACGCACACGTTCCGCCGATGGAAGATCAGGCGCACGTGTCCGTGGCCGGGAAAGCCATCCCGGGCCTCCCGTCCTGTCTCCGGCGGAAGCGGAGGCAGCGCATGCTTCTCAGACTCGGTTTACTCTTAGCGGGGAGGGAGGAGGGCGCTGAGGGCAGCGGGCACTCAGGATGGAGGAGGAGCCGGGCCCTCACACGCCAGCCCCGCGCTCGGGCGCCCGACGGCGGGCCTGGCGGCCGGGGCGCAGGGCTCAGGCCTCCGCCCGGGGGAAGGGGTTTTTCTTGGTCCCGGTGCCCACGCCGTTGCGGAAGGACCTCTTGGCCAGCGCCTCCTCCAGCAGCGGCGTCAGGAAGCCCAGGCCCCGGCCCCGCGCGGCCCCGGCCCCGCAGCAGCCCGGCAGCAGGAGGGCCGAGTGCGGGGGCCCCGGCACCTGGGGGGACGGAGGGAGAAACAGCCGGGAGTTACACGTTGGTTTCCAAGGTAACCGTGTCCACACCTGACAGCGACACGTCCCAGGGCCCCAGGTGGTGCCAGGTGTTACCGGGCCGCGGCGGCTGACTGCAGGTGGGAGGGCAGATGATGTTCTTGGTAAATGTAGGAATTAATGTCTCACGTGGCATTTCACGGAGATCCGGCATTTTACCCGCATCCCCATCCGAACACGTTATCCGTCATCGCAGCGTTAGGAAACCCCCTGTTTTTGAGACGCGAACCTTTGTGTTTTTTTCTGTTGTTGTGTTTTTTTTTTAAAAGCTGATCTAGCGGGTGACCTTGGTTAATAAAACGCTGCAGGTTCCTCTGATACCTCACCCGCCCGCCATTCCAGTGGCCACACGCTCACTTCGGCTGTGGGTGGAGGCATGGAATGCGTGGACTGTCAGGGGCTAACCAAGGCCCGCTTGAGAGTGAAATAATATTCTCCCTCCCAGGGGCCAGCTTCTCAGTGATTCCAGGCACACTGTCTGATGTCCCAGGGTTGCCTGTTGCCACATAAATGTTTATTTTTACTAATTTCCCGGCTCTGCGTATATATGTTTCTACGAAAAGCTCCAACAATAAGAAAACTGCTTCTCTGCCCCATCTCCCCTGACAGTCGTTCGAGTTGCCCAGTCCCGTCACCCACGCGAGTCTGGAAACAGCGGCAGCTCACTCACCTCCGGCGAGGGGGTGGGGTGGCCCCAGGACGCGGGCATGGCGGACACGGACAGGACGAGGATGAGGCTGAAACGCAATGCGCTGCAAAGTGGGAGAAACACCGCGGGTCAGGCCCCCGGGCAGCACAAACCGAGAAGCACCGCGGAGAAGCACGCGCGCCGCCCGCGTCCCTGTGGGGGGGAAGGCAGGCTCTTACCCGACCATCTCGGACCCTCCCGGTCTCCGCGGCCGGTGGCTCTGCTGGCGGGTCCCTCAGGCTCCCGGTGGCGTCTCCGAGGGCCCCCTTTTATACCAGGAGAGTCCGGAGCAGAAATGCCAGCGCGTCCGGTCCGCCGTGACTAATTGGTGCGGCCGCGGCCTCCTGTCTCGTCAGGTTTGAAAAGGACACAGCGTGGCGGTGCCACGGGCGCCAGCGGCGACTCCGTAAAGGGCGCCGTCAGCACGGCCCCGGCCGCAGTGCCTTCTGAGCAGCCTCCCGTCTCCGGAGGGCCCAGCTCTGCTCCCCGCCGAGGCCAACACGCTGTGGGCACCGGGACCTTACGAGCGGCCCAGGCCACGTGGCAGAGACCGAGGCAAGAGGGACGAGAGAGAGAGAGAGAGAGAGAGAGAGAGAGAGAGAGAGAGAGAGAGAGAGAGAGAGACAGCGCGCGCACGCGCTCACGCGCGCCCCCAACACCTGCCATGCGTTATGGTTTCCTTCTTTTTATAAAAAGTATATTTTTATTGATGTCAGAGAGGAAGGGAGAGGGGGAGAGAGATGGAAACATCTGTGATGAGATGTTTCTCTCTTTCTCCCTCTCTCTATTCTGTGAGTCTCTTGGAACCCTTTCCCACCCTCATCACTTGAAAGTTCTCACACATCATCAACCCCAGCCCGGCCCCACGCCCTGTCCTTCCGCTGACCTCAGCGAGGCGCTGGTCCCCTCCTGCCCCCTGCTCCTCCCCCCAGTCCTGAGGCGTCTGCATGGGCACTCACTAACAGGCCGCAGGGGGCAGCCCGGGAGAGGGCTGGGCTCGGGTCTGTGAGGTGCCCCGGCGTCTCAGCTTCCTTCCCAACCTGCTGACCAAGGCCCGGCTTCCTGGGAACCCGAGCTGAGCCCCCACCCCGGGGGGGGTGGGGGCGGGGGTCTCCATCAAGGTGCCTGGCCCCGCGGCTGCTGGCAGGTCGCACGCGCCTTAGCCGGTGACGGTCTAAGCCCGGTGCTGAATGCGGGGAGGAGACGGATGCTGGGCCCCGGACGCCTGACACGGTGGGTGACTTTCGGGCACAGGAGGGGGGAATGGGTCTGGCGTCAGGGGCCTCCCGAGCAGGCTCACCGGGCTTTGCCGGCCCAGGCCGCCGTCTGGTGACGGAGCCTGTGGTGTGATGTCTATGACAGGTGTTGGTGAAGCCGTTAGAACATGCAAAGGCCCACTGTCAGCCCTTAAAGGGCAGGCTGGCATTCAGCGCGTCCTGGGATTGAGTGGACTTTCCTCATTAACGGCTGACCCTCTTCCTGGTCATGCTGGGCCTGGCCTGAGTCACCGCCCTTTGCACAGGCTCCGAGACGGCGGCGGCGTGAAGAGTGAGGAGTCCCGCCTCCAAGTCCAGGCGCGTCCGTCAGAGGGACTTGGGACAGAAGACACCCAGGAAGGCCCTTTCCCTCCTGCCCCAGAGGGGGCCCAGGCCCCGCTCCCCGGGGGGCGCTCCGGCGGGAGCCGGGCTGGGCCGCGTGCGGACGGCGGTGAGGGACGCGCTGGGAAGGCCTTCGGTTCGGTGTGGTTTTAAACGTTGGCGGCTTTTTAAAAACAGCGGCGCCCGTGAACCCAATGCTCCTAATGGCGATGCACATCCCCTGCGGCTTTCGGCAGATGTGGGAAATCGATTGAACTTTACTGCTTCTCAGTTCACACAGTGTCTCCTGCGGGAAGTGGTTACAGGCGAGGGCGGCGGGGAAGGGAGCTGTGCGGACGGACGCGGGTAGTTTGTG
Organism: Pipistrellus kuhlii; assembly: GCF_014108245.1. Lineage (NCBI taxonomy): Eukaryota > Metazoa > Chordata > Mammalia > Chiroptera > Vespertilionidae > Pipistrellus > Pipistrellus kuhlii. Next base: position 45,906,782 of record NW_023425460.1, read on the forward strand.
GACAGAAGCTTTGCTCAGGTTCACGGCCGCTCCCACACGGCGTGGGCGGAGTCAGCACCTCCGCATCCGGAATGGGCGGCGTTGAAGATCCAAAGGCAGAGACACCCGCAGGCGATGGCCGAGCGCAGGGATGCGGGACTTGCCCATCTGCTCGGATGCTGGGGGCATGTGGGCGGAGGGTTCGGTGGTTGGGAACTGGGGGCGGCGGGGTGTGTGTGTGTGTAGGATGCTCAGCAGCATCCCTGGCTGCTAAGCACCAACTGCACCACCGCCACCACCACCACTGCCACCGCCACTGCCACCGCCACAGCCACCCCCGGTGAGAACAGCACGAGCCCCCTGACACCCCAGTGCTCCCTCGGATGGGGAGCTGAACTGCCGCTGTAACTGACAGCTGCTTTTCTCTCTCTCTCTCTCTCTCTCTCTCTCTCTCTCTCTCTCTCTCTCTCTCTCATAGATTGCGGTCATCACCCTACAGACGTATTGTATTTGTATCAGAAAAACGTCTGCTTGTTTTACTTCTTTTCAGTGAAAGCCTGGTAAAGACTTGCCTGATTCAGCCCTAACCGGTGTGGATCAGTGGCTAGAGCGTCGGCCTACAGACCAAAGGGTCCCGGGTTCAATTTCGGTCAAGGGCAGGTGCCTCAGTTGCAGGTCGGGGCATGTGCAGGAGGCAACTAGTCGATGCCGGTTCCAGGCCTGCCTCCCTCACTGCCCCCTGGATGAGGGCGGCTGGGGTCCACATCACCTGTGGGTGCTCGGCCACCAGACAGGATTGAGGGTGAGGCGCCGGGGGCGGGAGGGGGGGGCAGATCTGCCAAAGGGAGGTGCGGGCGGAGGAGACGCCGAGGATTCATCGGGGAAGCGTGTGTGTGAGCACCGGTTAAATAGGAGGACCGTTAAGGAATCTCCTCCCGCCATTCGTGTGATAGGCAATTCATTCTGAACGGCAGCGAGGCGAGGGTCTGGGATCGTCACTTCCGCGGAGCCCGGAGTCACAGCTGCCTCTGCCTCGGCATCCCCACGCCGGCTCCAGGCAGACAGTGCCGAACCTCCGTTCGCGGCACAGACGTGTCCCGTGGTGTTTCCCCAAACCGCTAACTGCCCATCTCACTGCTCCATTCAGAGACGGTATCCTCGGAGTAAAACCCGCCACAGCCTCCGTCGCGCCAGGAGCAGGCGCTGCCGGCGTGTGTCTTGAGCCCTGACCGGGGGCTGCCAGGAGGGAGGCCGAGCCACGGGGCTGTGGGTCCGGAGGGGAGGGCAGGCGGCATGGGCGACGGTCCAGGAGGCTCACTTACCCCCGGGCTCTGCAGGGCTGGAGGGAGGAACAGGACCTGCGAACTCGCAGGAAGGAACTCGGCTCCCCCTCAGCCAGTGTCCTGCACCCCGAGAGCGAGAACGCTGGTCTGGAAAACCCCGCTGTGTGCCCAGGCTGTCCTGAGACAGGGACACGGGTCTGTCAGTGTCCTGTCCTGTCCTGCAGAGTCACAGCTCAGCATGGAGGGAAGAGGAGAACGAGGACAACAAGCAGCTCAAAGCTCACAGAAATGCCAGCAGGACGCCCGGCCGGCGTGGCTCCGTGGCTGAGCGTCGACCTATGAGCCAGGAGGCCACGGTTCAATTCCCTGTCAGGGCACAGGCCCAGGTGGCGGGCTTGACCCCCCAGCAGGGGGTGTGCAGGAGGCAGCCGATCCATGATTCTCTCTCACATGTTTCTTTCTTTATATTTCTCCCAGCCTCTCTCTTTCTCTAAAAAATAATAAGTAAATAAAATGATAATAAAAACATATGTTTAAAACTATAAATAAAAGGGGGAAGCAAGAAAGGGGAGGCCGACCAGGCCTGACCTGCATCCCTGCATGTGGCCCTGGTGGGTGTGGCTTGCCCGGAGGGCCCGTGCTGGCTGAAGCCTGTTTCGGGGTTAAAAGGCCTCCAGCGCCAGCGTGCTCTGACCTTGACGCACAGACACGGAGGAGCAGGCGCCAGAGGTGGGAGCTGTCAGAGTGACGGATCGCGGCCCGGGCGCGCAGATGTTCCCCTCAGAGCGACCTCGTCTGCTGCTCACTCAGCACGTCCTCCCGGGCCTCCCACGGCAGACACGCCGAGGCCCCCCGGCCCCCCGGCCCGCGGCTCACAGCCACTCAGGGAGCATGCTCTCCCCCCACCCCGTGGGGGCCGCACCGCCGCTCCTCTCGGAGGGGATGCAGCGCGGAGGATGGGCTGGTTCTCTCTGGAGCTCCTCCCTCCCACCTCGTTAATTCACACACACGCTCCCGTAGGACCCAGCCAGCGGGCTTTGGGGGTTCATTGAGAAGACACGTGCGCCCCACGCTCATGGCAGCGTCCCTTACAACAGCCGAGGAACGGGAGGCACCGGCACCGTCTCCCCTGAGAAAGAAGGAAGTCCCACCCTTCCCGGCAGCACGGATGGGCCTGGAGGAGCCTGGGAAGGAGCCTGACAGAGAAAGACACGGGCCACCTGGGATCGCACTTCCATGCGGAACCTAAAGAACAAAATAAACCAGCGAAAGAGAGACAGATGCACAGAGACAGAGCACAGACTGATGGTGCGGGGGGATGGGGGTCGGGAGGCCAGGTGAAAAGGTGAAGGGCGTGAGAAAGGCAGGGGGGCAGTTACAGCACAGTCACAGGGATGCAGAGTACAGCACACGGAATACAGTCCATATCTATAATAATCTATAAAGCATAATATGCTAGTTAGCCTGGCATCCTTCCAGACCGGACGAAGTGAGGGGAGCCGGGGTCCCAGGGGCCGGCAGCTGGGAGAAGGAAGGCCTGCTCTCGCACGGATGTCGCGCACCGGGCCTCCCTCTAGTCGTTGTGATGATGATGTTTGGTGCCAGGTGGGCCCGAGGCTCCTGGCGGGATCTCGTTGCACGTTATATAAATGTCTAACTGCCACGCTGGGCACCTGGAACTAATATAGCGGTACATGTCAGCTGTAATTGAAGAAAAAAAAAATTAGAAGATGATATGGAAAGAGAAAACCTCATCAAAGACAAGCAGTTAAGTGAATCAAAGTTTGCCAGGAAGAGAAATAAATGACGCAGAGAGAGAAAACAAGATAACATAATATATGCGCATTCAGATCCTGCTTTCCAATTTCCCGCAATCTGCCGCGCTCCGCACCTCTCGACGTCGGGTGTAATTACTTCTGCCTGAACTTGGCAGCGTCGTAACTCAGGATCCCAAACGAGCATCAGCGCCTCGGGGCTCACCGCGCACCCCGAGGCAGTCACGGTGCAGAGGGATCACCGAATACTTTTAGTGCAGAGCATACTGACCTGTGGACATGACAGGAGGACGTCATGTGCTTCTGGCGCCCGGAGTAGGAGGGACGGCTGTGCTTCTGCTGGGGAAGCACCGAGGTTGGCCTGTGAGGGATTCCAACCCCAGTGAGGCAGCGGGACCTGGGGGGGGGGGGGGGGCGAAGGAAGGAACCACAGGCCAGCGTGCCAGCTTCCACGTGGACAGAAACCACATCCGTGCGCCCGTCGACATAGGGAGGGCCCCTCGCTGTGCAGAGAGCACCGGCGTGCTGCCGTCTGTCCGTCCATCGGGCGGGGCTGTGGCTTTAGGATGTTTGCACGGCCGGATGCTCAGCTCCATGGCTGCACCACTATTTGCTTGTTAAGCAGGGGTTGCCTCCGGGGAGTGATGGGGTGGGGGTGCGGCTGAGTGAAGTGTGATCGCAGGGGCGTACCCAGCGGATTTCCACTACATTTTACTTATTTAAATTTTTTTAAACTATGTTTTTATTGGTTTTTGGATAGAGAGATAGAAACATCGATGAGGGAGGAACATCATGGATCTGCTGCCTCCTCTGTGTACCCCGACTGGGGATGGGGCCCCACACCTGGGGACTGAACGCATGTCGGTTGTGATCCCTGGATTTGGGGGCATTTGTGTCATCCTTGCCACCCCCCCGCCCAGCTGCGGGTGAGATCGGCCTTCCCCTGGGTCTCCTCCCTCCGCAGCGGTACATATTGTCGTGTGTGATCCTGAGAAGCAGGGCACTTGCTAAAACAGCCCCCCTGCTTTGGATGAAAGTCCTGAGTGACGGGGGAGAAGAAATACATTTTCTAACATGAAGGGGGGTTATTAGAAACACCCACCGAGTCATGGCTGGTGTGGCTCAGTGGATAGAAGGGTCCCAGGTTTGATTCCAGTCCAGGGCACAGGCCTGGATCTCGGGCTCCATTCCTAATAGGGGGCATGCAGGAGGCAGCCAATCAATCATTCTCCCTTGTTGATGTTTCCATCTCTCTCTCTCTCCCTTCTTCTCTGAAATCAGTAAAAAAAAAAATTTTTTTTTTTTTTTTTTTTTTTTTTTTAAGAAAAGAAAGAAACACCCAGCAAGCATCATGCTAATAACTCGTTAGGCATCTCCTGTCGAAGCTGGCTCTTTGGCCCCTGGAGTGTGGCTCTTACACAAAATACCATAGCCTGGGCAAGTCTATTTTGAAGAAGTGGCATTAGAAGAAGTTTAAGTTTAAGAAATTCAGCTCGCCAAAGAAATTCAATCATCCTGTTGATAGTTGGCTCTGTTGACTACTGAGTTTGCCGACCACTGGTCTAGGCTAATAGACATGATTTCAAAATACCCTTGGGTCAAGTATAAAAGTTAAAAACCTTCTACAAGGGTTGAGGTCACCTTCTCAGACCACAACGTTGTCAAATTACAAAGGTCACGATGAAAAACTCGGCGCCTGGAAGTCAGCCACGCCAGCCCTCTGACCACCCGAGCCTCGGGGAAGGAGGGCCGTGAGGACGGGGCGTCTGCAGAAGACAGTGCCGCGCTGGACGGGAGAGCCTTCGTCCCACGCTCACGTGCTTCCGATGAAGCCGAGAAGATGCGGTACTCAGCATTCAATTAGAGAAGCGAAAGAGCCAGGAGCCTGAGCGCCCGATAAAGAAACTCAATCAAGATAAATAGGAAAACAATGGAACTGGGATATATAGGACAGCTCAAAACACTGACAGGCCCAAACAACGTTTCTATAAAAAAAACCGTAAGGCAGATGAGCCGCCGGAAAATCTAATCAGGCAAGATGACAAAGCAGCCTCGTTCTGCGAGTGAAGGACGGGACAGACTTAATCTTCTCCACGAGGAGAAAGCAGCGCTCCGAAGACATCGCGCGGTTTTAATGGAGTGGGTGGTTTCCCCCACGTCTATAAGAAAACCAACGTCACTTTTTTAAAGGAAGAAGTAAGCAAACCTAATTCTTAACTCTCCCCAGGAGTGATCACAAAGCCAACCATCCAAATGAGCCAACGAGAACATTGAAAAAGCTATCAAGCATCAGCCCTAGCCCGCTTGGCTCCGTGGGTTCGATTCCGGTCTCTCTCACATCGATGGTTCTCTCTCCCTCCCTTCCACTCTCCTTGGGTGAGGATCAACCACCACAACAACAACAACATTCTATCAAGAATCTACCTCCAAAATTCAACTGAGGATCAAACCTGTTGTTCTAAATGAATTTGGAAGTGAATTCTACCAAATAGATTTCCATGTGCTTTCCAACACCTCAGAGCATAGGAAACCAGAAAAAAACCTCTCAATGTATTGCTCCAAGTAACAGCTCTATTGGTGAGCCATCGCTGCAGATGGGGTATCCCCAGGACCGAGTGGATGTCAGCAGCATTTCTTATCACGGCTTCCGTGAGTCAGGAAGACAAAAGCCACTGACTTGGGTTTTGCCTCACCATCTCTCATGTGGCTCATAGAGGTTTCGGCTGGGGCTGCAGTCATCTGAAGACTCGACCGGGGCTGGAGGACCTATTTCCAGGATGGCCGACTCTCACGGCTGTTGGCAGACACCGTGACTCCTTGGCTCTCGGCAGGTGACGTCATTTCCTCACTGTGAGGCTCCCCACAGGCCGGCGTGGGGGTCCTCAGGACATGGCTGGTGACTGAGGGAGCCAGCTGAGGGAGAAAACAGGAGCGTGGCAGTGATTTCATGGCAGAGGCTGGGAATTCACCATTCTGCTTTGTTCTGCTCATTAAGGGGGAATCACCAAGTCCAGCCCACATTAAGGGGGAGGGGAATTAAGTTCCACACCTCGGAGGAAGGCGTATCAAAGGATTTGTAGACACAATGTAAATCCAACAGTCTGCCTTCCGGCCACAACATCTTTCCATCTCTCTCACCCGAGAAACTCCGATCCCTTCTCAAGGCTGCTCCTGAAGTCCAGTCTCAGAGCGTTCGCTCTAAACCAGGACCTCACATCGAGACCAGGTCCAGGCCTGAGCGCCCTCCGCTGGCTCCTGAGGTACCTAGCCCACTTCCTCTGGCTGAGGACCTGGGAACCCTCCGGAGCAGTGACCTGCCCCTCACACACCCAGCAGCGACGGGTGGACACGGGTCCTGGGTACCAACAAAAGGGGAGAATGACAGGAGGTCACCATCCCCATCCTGACGTCCAGCGGGAAGACGCTGGGAGTTTTTCTTATTCCTCCTCCTGGCTCTGTCCTCTGGGCTCTTGGTTCTGCTGAGTCATCCTCTCTTTTTCTGTGAAAGATAAGCATGTTTCATGGCAAACCCTCCACTTGCTGCCCGCTAGCGAGACTCTGGGGGCCCCTGGCCTCTTCCTGGTGTCCTTTGGCCTTTCAGTCCAAGCAGGTTCTCCTCATGTCGACACACCTCTTTTAAGTGTGTGTGTGTGTGTGAGCGAATGTGTGTGTGTGAATGTGTACAGGTGTACACGAGTCTGTGTGTGAATGTGTTAGTGTGTGCATGTGTGTAAATGTGTATGAGTCTATGTATGTATGTGTGGGTATGAGTATGTGAGTGTGTGTGTGTATGCATGTGAGTTTATGCATGTGTGTGTGTGCATGTGTGTAAATATGTATGAGTGTGTGGGTGTATATGTGAATATGTTTGTGTGTATGTGTGTTTGAGTATGTGTGAGTATATGTTTGTGTGTGTGTGTGTGAGCTCCTTGTTTGATACTAAGTGTCTTTCTCCCCGAGCAAGCACTCAGAATGCTAAATGACCTGTTAACAAGCATTTAAACCAGCACAGTTTATGCTAATTCAGGATTATCATGGCTCCCAGAACTCTTAGTGTTACCCTTGAAGTCACTGCTCTCTGCTTCAGAGGTGGTGGTGTTAGCCTGTGATGGAGCATCCGAGTGGCATCTGTGCTCCCGGTTGGGGTCACGGGTTCACGGATGTGTGCGCCCAGTGTGTGCACCGTGTGCCCTGGATCCGATCTGCAGGTGGAGTGAGTTTTAGGAGCCCAACAGCCACCTCCCCTTCCCTCCAGTCCTCGGCGGGAGAGCCGTCCCAGCTGCCCTGGGACGGAGCCGGCTGAGGGTTACACGTGCACCGGGCCCTGCATGCCCGCTCTGTCTGAGCCTGGCATCGGGGTGGTCACAGGCCCCTCGGCTGCCCCTGCTGCTGTGTGCCGGTGACAGACACTCCTGGGCGCGGGGTTCAGCTGATTCGGGAGCAAAGACCGACTGGCCCAACAGGTTCCCGCTAAGTGTAGCCCAGCCATCCCTGGCTAAGCAGATGTGTGTGTACAAAACCCAGAAGGCAGACTGGAAAAATAAGGTGCAAGTCCCCGGACAGACTTTAAAAGGTTAGTCAATTCCTGAGATGTAATTGGAGATAAAAGGAGGAAGCAGAGGCTGAGACCACCCCCACCAACGGCTGCTGTGGAGACCAGAGCAAGGCCTGGTCCAGAGCCAGAGAGAATGCCGAGGAGCAGCCCTCTGCTGACAGCACGGCCCCGCGCTGATTCAAACAACTCCTTCAGACACAGGAAGCAGTTCCCGAGCGCCCGAGTGGTTTTAAAGAAGAAAAAGACACTTCTACTATAAAGTGACCAGACGTCCTGATTTTTAAAAATCTGTCCCGCGTCCCATCCCATCGGGACTTTCTTAAAACGCTGCAGGACGCGGGACAAATTGTTAAAAATCGGGACTGTCCCACCAAAAGCAGGACGGCTGTTCACCTTATTTTGTGGGTAAAAATCTAGCTTCTATACGCGATCTCCTCTTAACAAAGACCTGAGGCAGGCACGTGTGAAGCGGCAGGGTTAAAATAAAGACGGATCTGTAATGGGTCACCAGGCATTTTGGAAGGCAGCCAGACAAACCCCAACTCTGAATGGGGGGGGGGGGGGGCTAAGCTGGACTTGGAGTGTCCTGGCATCCAAAGCAAAACCAGAACAGAAGCCCCTCCGGTGGGCGGCTCTGAGGAAGGGGTGCAGTGCCCCCCCCCCCCCCCGGGGTCTCACAGCTCTCCCAGGAAGTGAGAAGCCGAGAGCAGCACTGGGGTTTGGCGTCAGGGATGGAAACACAACCAGAGGACATGGGAGTCTTTTAAAATAACGTTTTATTTTTCCTCGTCAGTGATTAGCTTTGGAGCCTACCGGAAGGGCATTGCGATTACAGTGCATACAAAAATATAGATGACAGGATAAAAACATTAGGTTACACAAAGTTAGTTGGTTTGTTTTTCCCCCAAATCACCATGCAGGACAGTTTCAGGACATCGGAGCTTCGAAAAAACACGACGGAACTTCACTTGGACTTTTTATTTACTTTTTGTACATCTCCAGCAACGAGCAAGGAAGAGCCTGCTGGAGAGCGCCCGCGGCCGCCGTGGCCATGAACGGAGGCCACGGAGGCGGGCCCGGGAGCCGTCCGATACCCTCGCTCTGCACGGAGGGTGGGTGTCACCTGCCGAGCCACCCCCGGGCTCACCGTGCTTTACCTAAAAGGAGAAAGACGACGGGTCTTCCTGTGCGCAGAGCTCTTTTCCACTTGATCCAGGACGTGGAAGGGTGTCTCCCCTCCGTAAGTTAGTAGCTGTTCAGTAGCTGAGAAAGAGCCTGTTTTAAGCTCCCCAAGGAGACCGGGAGCTCCGGGAGCTCCAGGGAGGGTGGATGCAGGTGGAAGAAGAGGAGTCCAGCCAGCAGAGGTGCCCCCCGGAGTGCAGGGAGGAGGGCGGAGGGCTGGACCCCATCCTGCGGGAAGCTGGGGTCCGGCCGAGGAGAGGGCACCCTCCGGACGCCCAGCGCCATCGGTTCCCAGGCCCATCAGGTCAGCTCCCCCTGCTCCGGGCTCAGGTGTGGTTTGGCACCAAAAGGAAGGCTCTGAGGCAAGACTGCGGCTCTCCAGGAGGCCCCCTGGCAGCCCGGGTGCGGGCACAGGCCCGGGACGCCCCAGGCCCCCGTCCACCTGCCCCCCACACCCCGGGGGCTGCGCGTCCCAGGGCGGACAGCCACCGCCTCTTAGGGAGGAGCAGCTGCCCCGAAGGCAGACGCCAGGGTCCGATGAGGTAAACGCCGGGCAGAGGGGACGGCGGGCGGCCGCTCACTGCACGATCCCCGAGTCCACGGACGTCTGCTTGCGTGTGGTCTTGGGGGGCGGCGGGGGCGGGGTCTTGCTGGGCAGCGGGGGCGGCAGGTGCTGGAAGACAGGAGGCGAGGGGCGCGTGTTACCCCGCGGACGGGAAAGGAGACCTGGCGCAGGGCAGGGAGGGGGAGAGGGCCTGCACCCCGGTGGGGCTCCCTCTCCGCGTGGCTGGTGGTGGGCAGGGAGGGAGGGGCCTGCACTGCCCTCTCTGCTGGAGCACCAGCGACAGTGCCACAGACTGCCATCCGTGTCTTCATTTCACAGCCGACGCCACGAGGCCAAGGAAGGGCGCCATGGGGCTCCTCCCCAGCGTGGCCAGGGGTGGGCAGGGGGCTGCGCTCAGGCCCGGGCTGCTGGCCTTTCTGACGAGCCTCTTTGCACAGCCCTTGGCGTCTGCCCTCCCTGCTCCTTGCACGGTGGCTTCCCACCTGGGAGCCCTGACCGAGGGCCGGGACTGGACCGACCGCAGACCCGGGCCGTTTCCTGGTTCAGAGCACATCAAAAGGAGGGAAGCGGGACCCGGGCCGCCCAGGCCGCCAGGGTGTCATGGCGGAGCCCTCCTCTTGCTCCATCTCAGGCTCAGACAAAGCCCTTCCCCAAATCAGACCAGGCCAGACCCCAGGCAGCACTAGGCATCGGGAAGGGGTGTCAGCAAAGACGCCGATGACGCCGGGCCGGGCTCCCACTTACCCTGTGGTGAGGAGGGGGCGGCGGGGGCGGGGGCGAGCCCATGGCGTCCGGGCTGTCCATCAGGTTCCCGTAGTCCGCCGTGCTGCCCTTCAGGGGCAGAGGGGGCGGGACCTCGGCCGCGTCCATCCCGGTCATGCCGTTCAGCTCCAGACCTGGAGATCGGGGTGGATTTCACATCAAACCCAGAGCCACGGGGCGGCTCGCCCTCAGGCGGCCCCCATCGCTGCAGCTGAGGAGGCAGAACCTTTATCCTGAGGAGTGCCTGCTCCCTCAGGGAGGAGGCGGGAGGGGGACAGGGCAGAGGGTGGGCCCCTCCCAGGGCATGTCCTAGGGAGAGAGCAAGAGGTGCCACGAGGCCCCTCGCCCAGGGCTGGAGCCCACTGTGAAAACAGCCACGTCGCCGAAACCGGTGTGGCTCAGTGGATAGAGCGTCGGCCTGCGGACTGAAGGGTCCCAGGTTCGATTCGGGTCAAGGGCATGTACCTTGGTTGCGGGCACATCCCCAGTAGGGGATGTGCAAGAGGCAGCTGACCGATGATTCTCTCTCATCGATGTTTCTAACTCTCTATCCCTCTCTCTTTCTCTCTGTAAATAAAATCAATAATATATATATATATATGAAAACAAATAAATAAAAAATAAAAGTACAAACAGCCACGTCACCAGGACCCGTCGGCCCTTCCCCAGGTGCCTTCAGCTCCCGGGTATTTAAACAGCTGGGTGGGGGCGGGGGGTCAGCAGACCGGTCCCCGCCTGCCCTTTGCAAAGCCCAGCAGCCCGGGCACTGGCCTCCGCCGCCACCACTGCCGTCTCCAGAGCGTGGCAGGCGAGGTCTGACGTGCAGCCCGCCGCTCAGCCTCACCGGGCGGCCGGGCGGCGTGAAATGAAGTTGTTAGCATGAGCGGCCGGGCTGCCTCCGGTAAGCCGAGGGGAGTGCCGGCGGTTTCAGAAGAAAACGGGAAAGTGGCCGTTTGCACGCGGAGAAGCCGTCACCGGGGCGTCGCACGCAGCCCTGCGGGGACGCTCAGACACGCCGGCTCTCCTCCGGGCGAAAGGAGCACGTGTGCCCCTGCGGTGGGGCTGCCCGCAGCGGCCCCCGAGGGCCCTCTGGCGGGAGGGTCTTCCCGGGAAGGGCCGCGTGGAGGGAGGGCCCGGAGGCCTGGCCGGGGGCGGCCGGAGCGAGGAGGAGGCCTCGGAACGGTGCTGCCCAGGCTGGTGGCCGGCCCCTTGTGGCAGAATGTACACACCGTGGCCCTGGCCACGTCAGCCACTGAGTGCACACGGCACTGGCCTTTGTCGCTCACAGTGCAATGTGCGGCCATCGGCACTATCTACTCCCACACTTCCCGTGGGAGCCGGCACGGCCACGGCACACACAGCCCCGGGCGCCCAATGTGCCCCCTCCGCTCAGCCAGGTTCGGGGCCCTGAGGGGGCGGGAAGGATTGGAAAGGACAGACAAGAGAGGAAAGCTGGGTCTCGGTGGGACACTGTCCTCTGATGGAGCGCTAGCGTCAGCGCCACAGACCACCAGCGCGTCTTTATTTTACAGCCGATGCCTCGAGGCTCAGTGAGGGCGCGGTCAGCATGTTAACAGCATTCTCCTGGGATTCGATCCTACTCAACTACAAGCACCTGGCAAGCCTTGTTTGCCGCAGCCTCTCTCACTCAGGCACGGGGGCCACGTGTTCGGACACAGGTTCACGCTCACAACCACAGCTGTTGGCTGTCATGGTGCTGGGGGCTCTGCCCTCTGCGCTGGGCCTTGCACCTGGCCAGGAGGGGACTGTGCCCTCTCGTCAGCCCGAGGCTTGAACCTGTCCAGACGCTGTAGCCCCTGCCCCCACACTTCCTTACCCCCCGAACGCAGAGTCCCCATCCAGAGCACCATGCCCTCGCCCAGCGCCTGGAGGTCCGGAGAGCCGGAACCTGCATTGTCACCCGGAAGCCCGGGGGGCGCTCTGCCCCCTGTGCCCGTGTCCCGGGACACTGCCAGGGAGCCGGGTGCTCCTGGAGACTGCCCGCTGCCGGGGGAGGCGGGGCTCACTTTAGGGACTGGGACCGAGGGGCAGGCACAGGGTGCGGAGGTCAAAGGCGGACGCGCCACTCACTGGGCTGCAGGCTGAAGCTGAGCTTGGTCCGCGGCATGACCGGCGGGGGCGTCTGCTGGGCGGTGGGCGAGGACGGGGACACAGAGAAGCGCCTCTCGCTCCCGATGGCGTTGATCACCTGGCTCTTCGGCCGCTGGGGCCGCAGGGGGCTTATCTGGGGGAGTGGGGGGGGGGCAGAGAGAGAGGGGGTGAGGGTCTGTCCTGGGCTGCGGTGCCACCTCCAAATTCCACGGAGCGAACGGATTCCCCGGGACCTGGCGTTCACGTCAGCGCACCAGCCCGTGTCATGTTAGTGTCTGACATCCTCCCAATGGGAGCGCGGAGCAGAGGCGGGTGGATGGCGGGGGGCTGAGGGGAGGTTGGGGGACGCGTTGAGCAGAGCGGGCCACCCTCAGTCACCCGGGCTGCGTGGTCTCTGGCCGGGAGGGGCCGGGGACAGACGCACGGGGTGCTGTTTTCGGAGACACCAGGATGCCCGAGAACACGGGGACCTGCTCGGGCCCTGGGGATGCAGGGCAGTGTGAGTGGGACCAGGGGAAGCTCCCCTAGACCCGTGCCCGCCCTGCAGCATCGGTTAGGCGAGCGGTGGTAGGAGGGAGACCCCATACTGACGAGACAATTTTATCGCCAACTCACCCCCCGAGGGGACAGCCCGCGGGTAGGTGTGCAGGGGGTCCCCGGGGATTACCGTCTCCGACAGGATCACGGCCTCCGACCCCTGCGGGGCCGCGTCCACGGGCCGCAGCTCCTTGTCGAACGCCTCCTGGTGCTTGCTGTTGCGCTTCTCCTTCTTCTTGTCCTTCTTGTCCCGATCGGGGTCGTCCTTGTCCAGCTTGTCCTGCGACCGCGAGTGCATCTTCTTGGGCAGCAGGGGCTCCAGGGCGAACCTGGGGGAGAGAACGTTCAGGTCCCGCCCGCAGGGGTGCGGGGCCTCCCTCCCGGGAACCCAGGGCGGCCTGGGGACCGCGGCTTCCAGGAGGAGGGGCCACCGGGAGGCGCGGGGCGGCGAGACCTGTGTTAACCCATCGCAGCAGATGGACTGCGTTGGCACCTCAGTGACAACAGCCGGAGGAAGACTCGCAGCTGCAGGGTGAGGGGGGATGGGGGTTCCTGTGGGTCTGTGTGTGTGTGTGTGTGTGTGTGGGGGGGGCTTGAGTCTATTCCAAAGGCGAGCCCTCACCTTTTGTTTGTTTATATCAATATATCATATATACACATACACACTGAGTGGCCAGATGATGATGATCTCTGGACACATAATCATCTGGCCACTCAGTGTCTGCCCTATAGAATAAAAGGCTAATATGCAAATTGTCCCCTGGACCAGGAGTTTGACCAGCAGGCAGGCCGGCCAACCACCCATGTCCCCAGTGCCAGCCTGGTTCTGATGACCCCAGGCGACCTTCTTCCAGGTCGCCTGTGCCATTTGAGACTAAAGTCCCATTTCCACCCCATCAGCCTCCTGGCCAAGGGAGGAAACTCTGAGAAGAAACGAAAACCTGGACTCTATTCACGATGCCTCAAGTTCAAGGGCAAACCCCGGCTCCCCAGGGAGGCCGGGACTGCCCGCACGGTGTATTCACACGTGCAGCACACCACACGCCTGACCCAAACCCAATGCTCCTGGAAACAGGAAACCTTTCCCTGACCAGCTGGATTTTCTGGGGAGCAGCCTGATCAGATTTCCCTGGCAATCCTGCCGCCAGGGACAAGCACGCGTGATTGAAATGCCTCCTCACTGAGGCTTTCCACGCGGACTTGGCCTTCTAAATAGCAGACACGGATAAGAACTGCTGTTAAGGGGAAAAAGAAGTGGGTATAGTTCTCATTTAGTTCCCCATCGGGCACACCCGTCCCCGGCAAGAAAGGGCGCTCGGGGTGTGCCCGGGGCCGCGGGAGCTCGCTGTCTGTGCGGGGCCGGGCCGGGGCCTGGGGCGGCGGGGGATTGAGGGGCGGCCGGACGGGGTTGGTAAGCGCGCAGCTGTGCAAACTCCACAGTAAAACCTCTGGAAGCGCTTCTGGATGTTCAAATGGCAACATTGTTCCTTCTCGTGTAATGACAAATGCTACATGTTTGCTACTCAAAAGCACTAAAAGTATCAACACATGAGAGAGCGAGAGTGAGAGAGAAGGGGTGAGAGCGAGAGAGAAGGGGGCGGGCTTGGCCAGGGCGCCTATTAGGTCCTGTTCCCTTCCTGGCGGCTCTGTGCCCCGCAGCTCAAGAGCCAATCTGGCCCCCGAGAGGTCTCCCAGGTGAGGTGGTTCTCACGGAAGCCTGACGGGCAGGAGTGACGCTGGGGGTGCGCAGAGGTGGGGGGTCCACGCACGCCTGGCGAGGGCGCACCACGCTGCCTCCTGGACGTGCTGAGAGGACAGAACACTCCTGGGAGGTCACACTGGACGGAAACTTTACAGCCACAGTGGTACCCAAAGGGGGGACTTCTCTCTCGAAGACTCACAAGACCCTGGAAGTCTCACTGGGCTCTCAGTTCGAAACGTCATAAAGGTCTCCGTTTCATAGCCAGTTTTGATTTTAAAACATCCTCAGGTGTGATCCAACCGGCCCAGGGCCCCGGTGGCCCCTCCCACTCCCTCCCGCGGCGGAGCCCCCTCTCACCCGTCGGAGCCTGGCCTGGAGGGCGTGCTGTCCGAGGACAGGGAGGAGACGGAGGCCACCGACAGGGGCCGGGACGAGGAGGGCATGGTGAAGGACCGCACCATGGACCGCGGGCGGCTGCCTCGCCGGTCGTCCAGGCTGGAGGGCTGCGGGGGAGAGGGAGCAACAGAGAGAGGCTCGTCGGAGGTTCGCGCCAGCAGACTTCCGGTCTGGCGGGCTCAGGGTCCTGGACCACGTCGTCTCAGCCTGGAACCTAGACCCAAACTGTCAACACTTTTATGTACTGTACACGGTCCCACTGGGAGTCAGAGAGTAACTGATGATGATTTGGTTTTAGAAAATTTTAAATGCAGATTTCTATTATTATTATTATTATTATTATTATTAATTATTATTGTTTTACCAAGACCACAATCCATCAGCCTCTTCCACAGTCACGGCAGGAAGTACTGACCAGAGAGCCTGATTTACAGAGTAACATCTGGAACGGGATGAAAGAATGAGTAAGACCTTTAGATGGCCCTGACTGGTGCGGCTCAGTGGAAAGAGTGTCGGCCTGCGGACTGAAAGGTTCCAGGTTCGATTCCGGTCAAGGGCATGTACCTTGGCTGCGCGCACACCCCCAGTGTGGGGTGGGCAGGAGGCAACTGATCGATGTTTCTCTCTCTTTGATGTTTCTAACTCTCTATCGCTCTCCCTTCCTCTCCATAAAAATTTTTTTTAAAAAATCAATAAAATATATTAAAAAAAAAAAAGACCTTTAGACGAACTGGGTACAACTCTGCTGACAAACCATGCCCATGAAGGACCTATGACCACTGCACTCCTGGGCATGAGACACCATGCCCTGCTCTTAATTAAGGGGGTTCCTCCCGTGTGGTGCCCGGCGGGTGGATTCAGGGAACCTCACTGGGCCTGCCACCCCTGCCCCAGGATGGAGTCTCCCATCCTCTCTGGGACATGCTCTTGGACATTACCGAAAAGTGTGTCCCTCAAATATTCTGTGTAGAATAGGGGTGTCGAACTCAATCAGAGAAGGGGCCAGAATCTAAAATCCAGCCTAAATCGCGGGCCGAATGGTTTACTGAACAGTCATAAACTGTCATAGTGATGACAGCGCGGTGCGGGCCACATTGCAAGGCCTGGCGGGACGGATTTGGCCCGCGGGCCTTGTGTTTGACACATGTGGTGTAGAACATGTGTGACAGGTGCCTGATGCTGTGTGCTGTGGAGTTCCCTGTCGCTCCCCCCCACGGAGGGAAGCTGGAGATGCAGCCAATTCGTGGGCGGTTCCCACACCATTTCCCGTGACGGAAAGGAGGCGCTGGTTTCGCTGGCCGAAGGGCGACAAAGGGGACCAGGCGTCCCGTACACATCTCAGTCACTCTGCCGCGTGAGCCGACCACGTGACACCGTGCCCCCCTGCCCCCCGCACGCCCCCGCGCGGGGCCGCTCACCATGGCCCGCACGCCGTACTGCTTCTCCACCTTCTCCCGCAGCTGCCGGAAGCAGGCCTCCATCCGCTCGTGGAAGGGCCGCAGGGCCTCCGTGATCTTCTCCCCGTGGATCCGGATCCCTTCGGCCAGGAACGGGATCTGGAAGACAAGGGGGCGACCCTCCGCACTGCCGGGCCGCGCCTGGTCCGGGAGGGGCGGGCACGCAGGGCGGGCGGCACTGCCACCCTGCATGCTGTGAGGGGGGCTCTGCTGGGGGAGATTGCTTTGTAAATCAGTGGGGCTCAGCCCCGAGGACTCCTGGAGGACTCCCTGCCCTGGCTCGCCGTCCCCTCCACCTGAGTGCCCGCCGGCTGGGCGCTAGCCTTGGCGAAGAGCTGCTTTGTGAGTCTGTTTATATGCAACCTGATCTGTTGGCCACAGGTCATGTCACAGCCCAAAAGTCTTTCTTAGCGAAGAATATTCTAGGCAATGAGAGCTCTGCTCCGAAACGCAGACATCTAAGCCTGTGGGGTCCATCTAGTCTGTGGGATCCATCTAGTCTCTGGGATCCATCTAAGCCTGTGGGGTCCATCTAGTCTGTGGGATCCATCTAGTCTGTGGGACCCATCTGAGCCTGTGGGATCCGTCTAAGTCCGTGGGGTCCATCTAAGCCTGTGGGATCCGTCTAAGTCTCTGGAATCCATCTAAGCCTGTGGGTCCTGAAAGACATGCTTTGGAAACGAATCCGCATCTTTTCTTCCTCAAAACTAAAAATAATACCTTTGCTGCCGGCCCGGCTGTCACCAAGTCTCCACCAACACCTCCCTTCGGAGTGGAGACACAGCTGACCTTTACAAGTGTCACCCAGAGACGGTTCCTCCCCAGCAGGACTGGGACCCTGCGGTGCTGTCAGGGCGGGGCAGGAAAGGCCGGCTCCCTCCCCGGCTCTGCCGCCCTGCCCTCCCGCTCTGACAGGAGTACAGGAGCGCAACACTCTCCACGGCAATCAAGCACAGAGCTTCCTCTTCATAACTTATAATTAAATCGACGCACTGATTAGAGACAGATTTCCGCGCGCTGCCGCACCCCAACCTCCAGGAGCAGACTGGGAGACGGATGATGAGCGCACAATTGGATTCCACGTGAACAACTTCTGGAAACCTTGTCAAGATGAATCACGGCACAGCCTGCGCCTGGCTGGCACCCACGGCGGGCAGCTGCGGCCTCTGTGCACGCAGGAAGGGGGGCCGGGAACGTGTCCCCCGCGCCCCCCGTGTGCAGCCCTCTGCCTGCACCCACACAGCTGGTTTGGCTGACAGTTGGGCCTGACCCCAGCGGACATGTGCAGTGAGGTCCCGGCCAGCAGTGTTTACCATTCCGTGGGAATGGCCCCTGTGGACTGCGGCCTCCGGGGGGCGGGCTCTGTGCAGGGGACAGTGGTAAATGCTGACCAGAGCCGTCTGCTCCCCGAGTCCCCCTCCGGCCGGCAGGGGCAGCCTGGGACAGCCTGGGGGGCTGGTAGAGGCGTGTCCAGCTGGGTGGGAAGGCAGGTGTGGGGGTGCGGCTTGCAGGTTAAAGTTTCACAGCCAGCCCCACGCTGAGCACATTTCGATGAAGAGAGATCTTTCTGGAATGTCCAGGATGCACTCTCAGCAGTGTGCTGTGGGTTTGACAAAGGCCTGCGCTGGGCAGATTCTTGACCCAAAGAGGCTACTTGCTGGGCTCATGTTAAGATCCGGAACTGCAACCTGGCAGGTGACATGAATGGGGCATAAAATTTACCCCCAAAGAGGTGCCTGGCCAGGGCCTTCTAGAACCTTCTCTGGCAGCGGGATGTGTCCACCTGGCGCTGAAGTGCAGCCATGAGCGAACACTCTCTCCAGCCGCTCCGGCGCTGAACACACGCAGAGGCCACAGCGCAGGGCCTGGGCGGCCTTCCGCGGCCCGTCACTCCAGGGGGGCCTACTGCTGAGCATGGAGACCTGGGACACACTGCTGACCCCCACGCGGGCCCCGATCTGCTCTGGGACGGGGCCCAGGAACCTGCCTTTCTAAAGAGCCCAGAGCGGGAGAGCCCCCTGGCTTTGCTTCCACAGAGCACGAGGTCCTTGTCCGGGGCCGGCCTGCGGGCAGCAGGGGCATCTGGGAGGGCTGCCCCGGGCGTGGGGGGGGCCACCGGGCCACGGCGGCGTTCCTGTCCCAGCTGGGGACGATGAGGGAGGCTGGCCTCTCCTTTCAAAGAGAAACGCGGGCGCATCCCAGCGGGTAATGCGAGTCTGTGCGGCCTCCCGGCTGGGCACGGGGCAGGGGCGCTGGAGGAGACAGCTGCTCTGGGAGGGACCCAGCTGGGCCCTCGGGGCCCGGCCAGACCCTGGCACAGAGCGGGGAGCTGCGGGCACCCCTCACCAGCCTCCCCCAGCGGCTTTAGGGAGCAGGATGTGCGGGGATTCCCGGGGGAAGCTCGCTCCACCCACGCAGAGTCTCAGAAAAAAAGCCACCACAGACTGACAAAAGCAGAAGGAACACGCAGAGAGCCCCACGCTCTGCTTCCTGACTGCCTGGCTCCGCCGGGGAGAGGGACAGACGGGCTTTGGGAACGCGGCGAAGGAGAGTGTGTATTTCCGGGGCTCCTGCCGTAATGAAGCTGCTGGAAAACAGCTGCCTTCGTTTGGCTCCCCCGCAAGCTGCGTTAGAAGCCATCCTTTAATAAAGTTATTAGGGGCGATGACACCGTGCTGACACAGTTCTCTCTGGGGAACAAATTATTTTCCTCGGCAGGACTCGAAACTCTTAAAATCCAATTTGCTGTAAAAGCTTGCAGGGGGAAAAAATCAATAGGACTTTTGCAGACCAAACTGGTTTTAGTGAAGCAGCGGCCGCACAGTCTCCGGGAGGTCCGAACTGTGCACCCTCCGGTTATGGCAACGTCTACCCTGGAAGCTTCCAGACCCTTCCACGCTCTCCCTGCTTTGTAGTAACAGGAAACCACCCACAGGAGGCTTCCATTCCAGGCAATGTGGCCAAGGAGGTCTTACTTTAAAAAAAAAAAAAAAATCTATTTTTATTGATTTCACAGAAGAAGGGAGAGGAAGAGAGAGTGAGAAATGTCAGTGAGGAGAGAGAATCATGGATCGGCTGCCTCCTGCACCCCTTCTGGCCTGGGGATTGAGCCTGCAACCAGGGCATGTGGCCTGACCGGGCATCCAACTGTGACCTCCTGGTTCATAGGTCCATGCCCAGCCCCTGAGCCATGCTGGCCGGGCCCAGCCCTTCTCATCACGGAGTCTCCCAGCCAAACCGAAGCCACAGGCACGCGATTTGTGGCACTGTCACAGCCACGAGGATGGTTATTTCCAAACTCGCACACTATACAGAAACGGAAAGTAGCAAGTGCTGGTGAGGACGGGGAGCCACTGGGACCTGAGCAACATGGCGGCAGGCGAGATGCCGACAAGGCGCAGCTGCAGCGGCAAAGCCCTCGGAGGCCACGTGAGCTAGTGGGCTGACGATGGAGGAGCCACGCAGCTGAGGCTCGGAAAGGCCAGGACAGAGGGGGCCCAGAGGTGTCTCAGGATTTGCCGACTGTATCTGGGACCCCCGTCAGCCTGGGAGCCTCGCTTGGCAAGGCGGCCAGGGGTGCTGCGCCCAGCCAGGCAGAAGGAGCCCGGGCTCCCCGACACCCCCACCCCCCACCTCTGAGCTCTGACCCAGCGGCTGTGGGTCACACCAGCCAGCACCCTGCTGGCCACCCACGAGAGAAAACAGCTGGAAGAAGTGAGCTGCCCAGAATGGGCAGAGCTCCCAGGAGAACCGGCGTCCGCCCCTGTACTGCTGGCTCCCAAGGCTCCCCAGGCTCCCAGATGCTCAGATGCTGACCAGGCAGCGTCCATGGAGCACAGACCCCGCGGCAGTCACAACACCCCCCCCTCTTTTCCGGACACGCCCCTCCGAGGGAAGACGCCCGCAGAAAAGCAGAGCAGTGAGCCGCGCTGTAGCTGGGACACCCAGCCGTGAGGGCCCTCCCCCCCACCGCGCGCCCCCGGGGCTCCCCCCACGCTCACCTGCCACGCGATCAGGTCCTTGAGCTTCTCGATCTTCTCGTGCGCCTCGGGGTGCTCCTGCAGGTACCGCTCCGTGAAGAAGGCCTGGAGGGGTGGGAGCCACTCAGCACCCCCAGCACCCAGCACGCGCTCGGCACCCCCACCGTGCGCCAGGCCCGGGGACAAGCTGTGGGTCACACAGACTCACACTCATGCCACCAGGGAGCACACGCCCCTGGCTGGACCCCCACCCAACTCCTTAGGACTCTCCGAACCCCAGAACCCAGGGCACAGAGCCTGGTCAGTCCATGGAGCGAACGGGCAGCCAGGAAGGGCATTGGGTGGCACCCCAGGCCTGGGAGCCCAGCAAAGCCACAGCGGACCGAGACTCAGTCTGCTGGGTGGGGGCTCCCCAGAGGCTTACAGGCCGTCACCCCACCCTGAGCCCTGCCCAGGTCTACAGAGCGGCACCTCTTTGTCCAGGACCATTGGGGGGCCCGCTGGGCAGGGACCCTCGGCCTCCGCTTTTGCTGGTCTGGACCAGGGGTCAGCTCTGCTCTTGTATCAGAGCAGCCGCAGGCGGGCCCCGCTGCCCACTGGGCTTACAAGGACGGGGCAGCTGTGGTGCCAGCGCCGGGGCCAGACCACATGGCTGTCCGTCAACCCCGCCCACTCCCTCCTGATGCTTCCCGGGCCAGCGGGCTTTCTCCACGGGCCCAGCCCAACAGCCTCCATCTTGTGGCCTCAGTGACCGCAAGGGGCCGACCCAGGGGACCAGGCCTTGGACCGTCTCCCGCCCGCGGGGCTGCCAAGCCCCTGGCCTGGCCTAGCTCATCGCTCTGCCGCTAGGAGCCCGGGCGGGCCGTCCGGGCAGGGCTGTGGGGAGGGCCGTGGGCAGGGCTGTGGGGAGGGCCGTCGGGCAGGGCTGTGGGGAGGGCCGTCCAGGCAGGGCTGTGGGGAGGGCCGTCGGGCAGGGCTGTGGGGAGGGCCGTCGGGCAGGGCTGAGGGAGGGCCGTCGGGCAGGGCTGCGGGGAGGGCCGTCCGGGCAGGGCTATAGGGAGGGCCTTCGGCAGGGCTGAGGGAGGGCCGTCGGGCAGGGCTGCGGGGAGGGCCGTCGGGCAGGGCTGTGGGGAGGGCCGTCGGCAGGGCTGAGGGAGGGCCGTCGGCAGGGCTGAGGGAGGGCCGTCGGGCAGGGCTGTGGGGAGGGCCGTCCGGGCAGGGCTGAGGGAGGGCCGTCGGGCAGGGCTGTGGGGAGGGCCGTCGGGCAGGGCTGAGGGAGGGCCGTCGGGCAGGGCTGTGGGGAGGGCCGTCGGCAGGGCTGAGGGAGGGCCGTCGGGCAGGGCTGAGGGAGGGCCGTCGGGCAGGGCTGTGGGGAGGGCCGTCGGCAGGGCTGAGGGAGGGCCGTCGGCAGGGCTGAGGGAGGGCCGTCGGGCAGGGCTGCGGGGAGGGCCGTCGGGCAGGGCTGTGGGGAGGGCCGTCGGCAGGGCTGAGGGAGGGCCGTCGGGCAGGGCTGAGGGAGGGCCGTCGGGCAGGGCTGTGGGGAGGGCCGTCGGCAGGGCTGAGGGAGGGCCGTCGGCAGGGCTGAGGGAGGGCCGTCGGGCAGGGCTGTGGGGAGGGCCGTCGGGCAGGGCTGAGGGAGGGCCGTCGGGCAGGGCTGTGGGGTAGGCTGTCGGGCTGGGCTGCGGGGGCCGCATGCCGCCTGCCTTTTCGTAGTTTGCGAAGCCGCCCATGACGGCCGGGTCCACGATGCCGTTGAGCAGCATGGAGAGCGGGTTGATGGGCAGGCTGGGGTCCTCCAGGTGCTGCTGCACCATGCCGTCCAGCTTGTCGTTGGTCAGCTGCATGGTCTCGATGGCGTTCTCCAGGGGGCTGATCTCCACCTGCGGGGGGCGGCACACAGGCGTGGGGCCGGCTGCTTCCACGCCCCTCGCCGGCCCCTCGCCAGGGAGCAGCATCTGCGAGCGAGGACAGGCTTCCTCCCTCCGCGGTCCTTTCCAGCCTGCGGCGTTATGGGGCGTGGTCCCCGAGTCCCCGGAGGCCGGCAGCCAGGCCTTTCAGTCTCACTGTGTGGCCACACGTGTGGTCCCCATGCAATGATCCCAAAGGGACAGTGCCAGCCGCCTCCTCCTCGCCCCCCAGAGGCTGAGCAGCTTCTGGGGCTCCTGGGCAGCCCCCCGACTACGGAACCCCAAGGACACAGGCTCATGGGCAGAAGCCCATCCAGGGCTGAGCCCTGGAGAAGGAGGGGCCTTGGCCCCGCCCCATGCCACGGTGCCCACCAGGCTTGTGTGCTGCCCGGCACCCGGGCAGGCCCACAAGGGCGCTCCCAGCGCAGAAGGCGAGAGGGCCCAGGTGGGGACAGGCACGGAGCCCGGGCTCCGGATCAGGAGGGCCACCTGGGGGGGAGGGGATGGGGTGAGAGGGGTACGCTCTGGGGCAGCCCAGGGCTCAGACCAGTAAGGATGAACGGCCGGAGGGAAGCACAGCTGGGAAGAGAGGTTCCTGTGTGTTCCAAAACCGAGTCTGGGCTTTCAAGGGTGTTCACTGTGCACTCAGTGGTAGCCCACGCCCTCTGGCTAAGACCCTGCTGGGGGACAGCAGCAGGAGACACTACAGAACGGACATCTCTCACTCGGGCAGCACACGCAGGCCATCGCTGCGGCCGGGCGTCCAGGGAGCCTGTGGCTGACCGGCCCCTGAGGAAACGGCCCCACAGCTCTCCGAGGGCAAAGCAGGGCTTGGCCAATGAGATGCAAGTCTTTGTTTCTTTAAAAAGCACTGGGCGGGGGGGGGGGGGGGGGGGGGGGGCCCGCTCGGCCAGTGTGGCTTAGTGGTTGAGCATCATTCCATGCACCGATTCGATTTCCGGTCAGGGCACATGCTCAATCCCCAGCAGGGGGGGTGCAGGAGGCAGCTGATGTCTGATGCTCTCTCATCACTGATATTTCTCTCTCTCTCTTTCTCTCCCCAACTCTCTGAAATTAATAAAAGAACATTTTTTTTTTTAAGTGCCAGGGAGGAGTACCAGCTATCTTGGTTGGAAATGAGCAAGTGCTATTAATCAAGGTGTTTGTCATGCAAATGGCGATGAGCCATCAGGAAGGAGCTGGGAAAACCCTATGCAAATGGCCCCAGTCCTAAACCCTCCATTCAGCTGAGGGAAGGGGGGCTGTGCCACCCCGGGGAGGGCTGCTCCCCACCTTGTGGGAGGCAGGAAGCTCAGGCCCCTTTCCCATAAGCTCCACGGCTGTGCCCACATCTCACTAGGATGTTCAAAGACGGAGAGGCTGGGGCTCCGGGGAGCACGGGGTGGGGAAGGGGGGAGTGTGATGCTGATCTGGGGGCAGCATGTGCACTGGGCAGTGACCCCACCACACACGTGGGGAAGCATGAGCGAGGACCACGACATGCCTCGAGGGCGTGTCCTTACCATGAACACGGACTTGACTTCGAACCACCGGAGGATGCCCGGCAGCTTGTATGCGGTCGTGTAGATGGTCCTCTCGATCCACATGTTCTGCGGAGGGAACACGCCCGTGTGAGCGGGTCAGCAGCTCGGCGGCTTCTGCCCATCGGGACTTCCGGCCTCGCAAGGCCAGCCCCCAGGACGGGGTCCCCCTGGAGAGGACGCTGGGGAAAATGGGGGGGGGGGTTCCCTCGGAGCAAACGGTTTCTGGAAAGGCTGTGGGAGTGAGGCCCGGGCCGTACGGAGCCGTCACGTAAGGGACACGCAAAGGCACGTGCACGAGGACCACGGGGCTTCACTCCGGGGCCTCTCACACAGTAACAAACCCGTGCTCTCAGCTCTAGTGCTCCCACCCAGCCAGCGCGTGGGAGAAGAATCACCCGCCACTCAGACACGGTCACACACGCATGTGCTAAGAATGAACACGTGCGCATAGTTTCAGTAAAACACCACTTCGTAATCCACATGTTTTGTAACAGGCCGCCGTATATACCGGGAGGAAAGTGTTTCCAGCCAATCAACATCGCTCCTTCTCCCCCCTCCTGCGCTGTCACCTCCCCCTGGGGCGGTGCTCACGGAGCTGCTGAGTCTGGGTACCGAGACCCCGATACAGACACGGGCACTCGGAGGCACCTGTCCCAGAACCCGGGTCCGGATGGAGGCGACTCGGACACACCCCGGAGGAGGCATGTGTGTGCTGTGACCTCAGAGACACGTGCACAGCGCCATCTGTCACCTGTCACACCTCCTGGGGACCTGGGGTGTCGTGTGTGAGGCACCATCGTCTCACGGCGTTTGGGGGCGCTATGCTAGGGTGTCTGCACAGCGGGGCCTCGGAGGCCGCACTGGCCCTCTGTCTGTCTGGTGGGGCTGGCATGAGCTTTAGGGGCGTGTGTGTGCGCGCGTGTGTGTTTACCGCGAATTCATTGTCTGGGTTCTTCTCTCCCTTGCGGATTGGCCGGGAATATTCAAACCGCTGGACCTCGTTCACCCTGTAAAAGCTGCAGAGAGAGGGGTCGTTAGGCATCGAACCCCCAAAGCAGTCGATCTCCTCTCCGAGGCCAGGCCTTGCCTCCCAACAGGTCCCCCGTCCCCCACAATATCCCAACCCTGACCCGGGCGCCCTCCGAGCCTGTCTCTCCCCGCAGCTCCGACGCGGGCGGGCGCTGGGAGGTGGAGAATGAGCCGGCGCCGCCTCCTCCCGCCCCCGCCCGCAGGGAGCCAGACGCGGAGTGACAGGCGCCTGCGAAGGTGACGGGAAGGAGAGGGCCGCCGCCCGCACGCCTGTGCTCGTTCCATCACAATGGATCCGAGCAGCTTAGTCTTTCAACAACGAGCTCCTCAAGATAATGTCACTTAATCCTTTGTTATTTCGAAAATAAAGAACTGCATCTTCATTGCTGTTAAACAGGTCTTCCGTGCTTTACTAGTAGTTTCAGATCCACACGCGGCAGATCGGCCATCAGCAAGAGCGGCGAGGACGGGACCGGCGCGCCCCCCTCACCCGGGTTTCCGCAATCACGTGCGTGTTTCCACCCACGGCCGGAGCCCCGATGGGGAGGGCTGACTGCGCAGGGGGCCAGGCCGCTGTGTGGAGGGGCCCGAGCAGGGGGTCCTGGAACCCGTGCCCCCGGGTGCCGAGGGACAGGACGTTCTGTGGTTGTCGAAGCGAGAGCGAGGCTCCCGGTCCCTGGGCGCTGGTGCCCCTGAGCCGGGGGCTGTTCACGGGGCAGGTGGACCTCCTTCCCTGCACCCCACTTCCTTTTTTTTTTTTTTTTTTAATATATAATACATCTTTATTGTTCAGATTATTACACATGTTCCTCTTTTATCCGCCCCCCCCATAGATCCCCTCCACCTGATTCCCCACCCCACCCCATGCCCTTACCCCCCACCACTGTCTTCATCCACAGGTGAAAGGCTTCTGTCTGAGGGGTGCAGGAGGAGATTGGACAAAAACCTCACTTCCTTCTTGATGCTGGAAGCAATCTGCTCCCCTACGCCGAGGCCCAGCCCAGCCTTCCCCAGGAAAACGACGGGGGAGCGCTCCGCGGAGGGCCCCTCCCGCCCTCGCCGGCAGGAAGTGGGCGCTCACCTCACAATCTGCTCGGAGACCGGCCTGTGGAACCTGGGGGGCAGGTCCAGCTTGGGCTTCACCGTGAAGCACTGGATGTCTGGGGGCGCCGAGGTCAAGGATCACCGTCCCGGGAGGCAGCCCCGGGGCCCCCGCCCTCCCCCACCGGCTGGCGCTGGCCCGTGGCGGGGCGGGCGCTGTGAAGGATACACTGGCCGGGGGAGCTCCTGATCTCCTCGCTGGGCGGGGACGTGGTCTTCATCTTCTCGGCGTTGGGAAACTGCGTGAGGAGCCGCGCCTCGAAGTCTTCGCGCCGCTCGTACTCCTTCCCCCGGTAGATGAACACTTTGCCCTGCAGACGGTGGCGTGCAGTCAGGAACGGGGCGGGGGGGACAAGTTCACACAGGAGGGTCCTTCCCGTCTCCATCAAAGGGAAAGGCTCTGCCCCAGCCCGCGTGGCTCAGTGGGGGACCTATGACCCCGGAGGCCACGGTTCGATTCCCGTCAGGGCACAGGTCCGGGTTGCAGGCCCCGTCCCCAGCGGGGGGCGTGCAGGAGGCAGCCGGTCAGTGATGGTTATCATTGATATTTATCTCTCTCTCTCCCTCTCCCCTCCTCTCCAACATCAATAAAAGTGTTAAAAAAAAAGAAAAGAAGAAGGAAAAAGGCACTGACGGTGAAACTGCACGGTCTCACTCAGCAGGAGCCCAGACAAGGGCCGTGTGAATTAACCCCGTGTCCTCAGCACCATGCACGGCTGAGCTCAGGGCAGGGCTGCGGGCTCCACAGGAACAGCCAGGCTACAAACCGAGGCAGCGAGAGGGAAACCCGGAGCCAGGGCCAGTGGGTCACGTCACGGGGCCTCACGCGGGGCAGGGCTAGGAGCTATGCAGCTGCCAATGTGTGAAACACAGCTTATTCTGCTGACCGTGGGGCTGTGAGCAGGTCTGCATGACCGTGTGTGTGTGTGAGTGTGTGAGTGACTGTGTGTGAGTGTGTGTGAGTGTGTGTGTGAGTGTGTGTGTGTGTGTGTGAGTGTGTGTGTGTGTGTGTGACTGTGTGTGAGTGACTGTGTGTGTGTGTGTGTGTGTGTGTGTGTGTGTGAGTGTGTGTGTGAGTGTGTGTGTGTGTGTGTGAGTGTGTGTGTGAGTGTGTGTGTGTGTGTGAGTGTGTGTGAGTGTGTGTGTGTGAGTGTGTGTGTGTGTGTGTGAGTGTGTGTGTGTGAGTGTGTGTGAGTGTGTGTGTGTGAGTGTGTGTGTGAGTGTGTGTGTGTGTGTGAGTGTGTGTGTGTGAGTGTGTGAGTCTGTGTGTGTGTGAGTGTGTGTGAGTCTGTGTGACTGTGTGTGTGTGTGTGAGTGTGTGTGTGTGTGTGAGTGAGTGTGTGTGTGAGTGTGTGTGTGTGTGTGTGTGACTGTGTGTGTGTGTGTGAGTGACTGTGTGTGTGAGTGTGTGTGTGTGAGTGTGTGTGTCTGTGTGAGTGTGTGTGTGTGTGTGTGAGTGTGTGTGTGTGTGTGTGTGTGAGTGACTGTGTGTGAGTGACTGTGTGTGTGTGTGTGTGAGTGTGTGTGTGAGTGACTGTGTGTGTGAGTGACTGTGTGTGAGTGTGTGTGTGTGAGTGAGTGTGAGTGACCGTGTGTGTGTGTGTGTGTGTGTGTGACTGTGTGTGAGTGACTGTGTGTGTGTGTGTGTGTGTGAGTGTGTGAGTGTGTGTGTGTGTGTGTGTGAGTGACTGTGTGTGAGTGTGTGTGTGTGAGTGAGTGTGAGTGACTGTGTGTGTGTGTGTGTGAGTGTGTGTGTGAGTGTAAGTGTGTGTGTGTGAGTGTGTGTGTGTGTGAGTGTGTGAGTGTGTGTGTGAGTGTGTGTGTGTGTCTTTGTGTCTGTGTGTGTTTGTGTGTCTGTGTGTGGGTGAGGGGGGTAAATACACGCCACGGCCCCCGGGGTCACTGCCATTCACACTGGGCACGTGTCGTCCCGGTGGGGTGCCGGGCGGACACTGACCCTCGGGTGCAGCCCCGCGCCCTCCGCCTGTGAAGGGCTCGCGAGCAGCAGACTCACCCGCAGGAACGTGGGGAAGCCCTGTCCGTAGTAGCCCACGGCGAAGTAGTCCGGCTTCGGCCTGATCACCTTGACGATGTTCTCGTAGAACTGAGCTTGCTTTTTCTGGAAGGAAGGAGGAAGGGCGATT
This sequence comes from Pipistrellus kuhlii, assembly GCF_014108245.1. NCBI lineage: Eukaryota > Metazoa > Chordata > Mammalia > Chiroptera > Vespertilionidae > Pipistrellus > Pipistrellus kuhlii. The sequence goes on from NW_023425460.1 coordinate 45,934,792, forward strand.
CGGGTTTGAACGGAGCGTGTGGGTCTGTTCCGGATGCCGCCGGTGGGCTTCTCCAGTGCCAGGAGGGTGGGTGAGGGGCGTGAGGCCGCCTCCGAGGCGAGCTCACCACCCCGGCTGCGGGCTGACGGCATTTCTCGCTGACCCTCTGCATTCCCAGGGGATCTGACCCAAACCCCACATTCTGCAACCGGCTGCGACTCACAGGTGTTCTCAACGACCACCTCACAGCCGTTTGTCTTTGGGCAAAACGGCTGATCTTTAGTATTTTTTAAAAATACACATATATTTTTATTTCAGAGAGGAAGGGAGAAGAGATAGAAACATCCATGATGACAGAGAATCACTGATGGACTGCCTCTTGCACACCTCACACTGGGCATGTGCCCTGACCGGGAATCCAACCCTGACCTCCTGGTTCATAGGTTGATGCTCAGCCACGGAGACACGCCAGCTGGACTGTTCTTTAGTATTTTAAATGTGGAGTTGGTCAGATACTGGGACACATTAAAGAAGAATTTTAAAGGGCCGAATTCTGCTCTAAAATAGTGGCAAACACCACAGCATCATTCGTGGGTGCCGTGGTTCCAGGAAGCAGGAGGGAGGACTGACAGCTTCGGTGGCAAGAGTAAGGCTCGTGTGGGCACGGGGTCAGCACTGTTTGCATGCAAACCCTCCGTGGAAGCCGAGAGCTTGGTCCCCGAGGGCCAGGAGCAGCCGGCAGGTAGGAGGAGGCTGTATGCCGGCCACAGGTGGGACGTGGCCGGAGGCCACAGGGAATGGGGGTGTGGAAGGGAGCGGGGAGGTCGGAGAGCCCGGCTCCCTGAAGCAGAAGGAAGGAAGGACCTACCAGCAGTTTGCTGAGCTGCTCGTAGTCGAACATCTCGTTCTCATACTGCTCGGCCAGCTCCTTGCCCAGCGTGATGGCCTCCTCCCACATCTGTGAGGAGAGGGGGCGGCAGAGAGAAACCAAACCTGAGCCGTGCGGCCCGCGCACAGAGCAGGGCCACAGTGCTCCTGGTAAAACAGGTTGGAAATCAGCCTGCTTAAATCAAAATACGGCAGGAGGAATGTCAGCAAAGACACGCAGTTCCCACAGACACGAACCTCCGGCCACGATCAGCATCCGCTGAGCGCCCTGCGGCCTCTGCCCACCGTCCTGCTGACCTGCGTGGCCAGCAGCCCCCTGCGTGGTCAGCCGCGGAGCCAGGGACGATGACAGGCTGTGACAAGCCTGATTTTGCTTCTTTCCCTGATCGCCCCGTCTCATAAACGCTCTGTCTCTGTGGTCAGCAAGACCAGGGTATGGGTCAGCGCAGTGGTCGGCAAACTCATTAGCCAACAGAGCCAAATATCCACAGCACAATGATTGAATTTTTTTTGGAGAGTCCAATTTTTTAAACTTAAAACTTCTAACGCCACTTCTTCCCAACAGATTCACCCAGGCCATGGTATTTTGTGGAAGAGCCACACACAAGGGGCCAAAGAGCCACATGTGGCTCGTGAGCCGCAGTTTGCCTATGGGGTTAGCACGAAACTCAGGTTTGCAGGAAGTCGGCTTTAAGTGCGAAGAGACAGGAGGATGTAAAGCCCGCTATCACGTGACCAGGGGGCCTTTCTGGGAAGAGCTATTTATTGAAAGGCCGACAAAGCTCTGAGGCCTGTGGGATAATTTGCTGAGACACAGAGGAGGCCCAGGCTTCCCTTAGTTTCCTTGGGAAAAACAAAAGAGAGGGGTGTGCCTGAGGAGAACACGGAAAATATTAATGCCCAGGAGTCGCCTCTTCCAGGAAGCCTGCCCTCCTCCTCCTCCTCCTTTGCTCTCCCTATTTCAAACCTTTTGGTAACGTGCCCTGTCACTCCTCAGAGGCAGCAGGCCTCAGGGGGCAGAGACACGGACCCGAGCCCGGCCCGGCTGGGCAGCATGTCCCGCACAGAACGGAAGGCTGTTGGCTTAGAATCCCCACCATCCCACATCCCGTCCTCAGACACCGATCGCCTCCTTCTCCGCCCTCCGCGGCCGCCGATGGAGCAGGGATCCTCGGGGCAGATTTCCTGCATCCGTCCGCTGGGTCCGTTCTCTGTGTCGGTCCTGCCCCTGGCCAGGCGGGTCTCCTGATGGTGCCCGTTTTGCAGATAAGGAAGTTGAGGGTTGAACGCGTCAGGCACTTGCCCAAGGACACACAGCGGGCAGACTGGCCCAGCGTGGTCTTTTCCTGCAGTTCGGCTCCGGATAATGGTTACTAGTAGTTTGAGCTGCTATCAAAACACCACCGACGGCGCCTCCTCAGCACACTTTCTTGCTCACGGTTCTGAGCTGGAATCCGAGACCAAGGTGCTGGCGACTGGGCTCTCAGCGAAGACTCTCCTCCTGCCGTGCGGACAGCTGCCCCTCGCTGGGCGGCCCATGGCCTTGAGCTCCCTGCCTTTCACCTGCATCAGCACTAAGCCTTCAGGGTCGTCCTGGTCATGACTGGTCTAGACAGAGTTACCCCCGGAGGTGTGACCTCCTGGCCCCATCACTGGCGGTTGGGGCTGCGACATGTGAATCGGGGTGGATGTGTGTGTGCAAACATTCAGCCCGCAATACGGATCACGAGTGTGAAAAGTAAGTCTACTGAGAACACGGGCCACCAAGCCCTATGCCTGGCAGACCCTGGGCACCGACCCCTCAGCCACCTGCCCGTCTTTCCCTCTCCTTAGCCGAGTGCCCCCACCCCGGGCCTGCCTTATCGCTGAGTCACCACGGGACTGAAACACGTGTCACACAGCCACGGGCTAAAGAAACCGCCTGCTGTTGTTGCTGAGAAAAAAGCTATTCTGGTCAGAGTTGCATTTAGTACTTGGAAAGACAAAATGAGAATCAGCCCAGACTTCGGGGGAGAAAGAGGCGGCCAAGTCCTTCTACGGAGGGCACACTCGCTCCTTCCCAGAATCCCCTCTGCCCACCCGGCCTCCTCCTGCGCAGGCTGTCCACGCCGCGAGCATCCTTCCCATCACTTCACCGGCGGGCGGGCCTTTCTCCGTCCTCCCGGGCCCTCCGCGTGTCCAGGAGGGGGCGCCGCCCCTTTCCGTGCTTCCCACGTCAGGGAACACGGTGCTTTCACGGCCACTCCCTCTCCGGACGCCACTTTTCTGCAAACTCACTCCCCCCCGCCCCTCCCTGCCTAACGTGTTCTTGCCTTAAAGGACGGGTGAGATGCTTTTGATACGTATCCGAGCCATTGTGTTTACAGCATGTCTTTTATAGAAACAGATTTGTATTGATTTCAGAGAGGAAGGGGAAGAGAGAGACAGAAACATCCATGATGAGAGAATCACGGATCGCCTGCCTCCTGCATGCCCCGCAACGGGGAATGGAGGCCACCATCCAGCCCTGTGCCCTGACTGGGAATCAAACCATGATCTCTGGTTCATTGCTCGATGCTCAACCACTGAGCCACACTGGCCGGGCAAAAGCATACATGTCTTGAATAAATATCTTTTCCAACGCATCCTGAGGTCTCCCGGTTGTGTTTTCTGTCAGATTTTCTATGCACCCACCCGCCCAGCACCCAGCCTCGCGGAAAGGAGGCGGCCTGGTGATTTCCATCCGCCTTCAGTAGGACAGGCTCTGCGGGGTGGGGCACTCCCACCTCCGATGTGAAAACCTTGAGGAACAGTCCGAGCCAGAGAGGACCAGGCTCAGCACGATCCCCACTGAGGTCGTCTGGACGAGGAAATCGCTTTAACGTGTGCGGCCGCGCGGCCGCCCAGCCCCCAGGGCCTGGCTCTGTGGCCCCGCAGCCTTCAGAGGACGCCCCATCTCCACGCTCAGCTCCGCGCTCGGCGTGACGTCCTTAATCCGACGGCAGCGTTCCGGACGCTGTGGGTTCACTCACCATCCGGTGCGGGAGCGGGGAGGGTGCTGACTCCGGAGCTGGTTTTCTCCGGCTTCCGTAGCACATGGCCGCCCCTGCAGAGCGGATCCTAATGGGCGCTCCGGCCACGGCCCGATGGAGGGAACAGATGCTGGAGGACGTCAGGATTTTCCCGATCGTGAGAAAACGCTGGCGCCCCCCCCCCCCCCCACACACACAGAGGACGTCGTTACATCCGTCCCTCCAGCTCCTCTCATAACCACCGCGGCTTTCCGGGTGGACCAGTTCTTAGAAAAGAAGGCCGAGCTTGTCACCAGACACAGAAACCGGCTCCCAAGCCCCTATTTTTGGTTCCCGGGATGACGCAGACGCCCCGCTTCTCGACTTGGGCACGAGGCGAAGTGCGACTCTGTCAGGGCGAGGCTATTTCAGGAGGAGCACACAGCGGGGGTGGAAATAGTCCGGCTGCCCACCGCACCTGGCTGCCAGTCAGGGCCCCTCCGAGGCTGCTGCCGGGGGCTCCGGCGGAGGGGCCCTGGCGGTGCTGAGCGCCCGCGCCCCCCCCCTCCGCCTGTTCTGGGGGCAGGTCTGTTCTGACTCCTCTCTGGCAGCCGGTCACTGTCAGAGCCGGTCACTGTCAGTCAGAGCCGGTCACTGTCAGAGCCGGTCACTGTCAGTCAGAGCCGCGCTGGGAATGAGGCTCTATTGGAAGTTACTAGGCCTCCACCCGGCACAAGCAGACAGGCGATGGGGAGCGTGTTCAGGGAGGAGGCTCGCCCGCCGTGCTGACACCGGCAGGAGGCGTCCGGGGGCCGCTGGGGCGGTGACAGCACAACAGGGAAGGGCTGGGAGCGCCTGTCAGCCCAGGAAGGAAGCACCGAAAAAGAATGAGAAGGGACAGAGACGGAAATGACGTGTCACGGAGAGGAAGAAAAAGTTAAAACACACACACACACACACACACACACACACACACATACGGGGGCTGAGCTGAGAGACAATGAAAACTCTTTACAACGGGGGCAAAGCAGAAATGAGAGAACGATTTTACGTGGAAGAAATTCGGAAAGATAACTACATAACTCAAAAGCCAGAGGAGCGTCCGACCTAAAGACAGACCATCCTCTTGGCTGCTGCTTTTGGAGCACTAGCCAGAGAAAAGAGAATTTTAAATAAATACGATACTTATTTGATTTCAGAGAGGGAGGAAGAGGGAGAGAGAGGGAGGGAGATAGAAACATCAATGATGAGCGAGAGCCATTGATTGGCGGTCTCCTGCACAACCAGGGATCAAGCCTGAAACACAGGCATGTGCCCTGACCAGGAATCGAACTTAATCCTCCCGGTTCATAGGTCAGCGCTCAACCACTGAGCCACTGGGGCCGGACATGCTAGAAAAACGTTGCTGGAAGCTGGTCCCAGCTTCCTGCCAGAACCGGGGGTGTCCCTGCAGCGACGATGCTGTCCACGGCCACGCCATGCCCACGGGCTGCCCGAAAAGCCTGCTCCAGGTCTTTGCAGGCAGGTCAGCCCGGGCCTGGAAGTCCACCTCCCTGGGGAGCTGCGGACATTTGAAACAGTGAGAGCAGCTCTGGGGGGGCCGTCTGCCCCACGCGGACAGAGTGACGGTCCCTCAGTTTCGCAGGTGACAGCCTGTGTCCATGAGCTGAGCTGTCCTTTGCCCACTCGTGGCTAATCTTCAGTTTGGGGATCCCCAGAAGCGGATGGTCTCAGGTTGAACTATGGTATCGCGCCCTTACGGAATGATGGTTTTAAAGAATTGCAATTCCCCCCCTGAAATCAAATGGAGCCAAAGTCCTGGGATCTGAACACTCCTGCTGCAGAAGGGACGCCGAACGCAGGCCCGATGGAGCCGCGGCAGCAGTTCCCTCCGAGTCTGTCCCCGACGCGGGAAGGCCCTCCCTGTGTGCCGGCCCCGCTCACACTGGGGACCCCTGCGGCCACTCTGATCGAAGACGGCTGTTTCTAACCGGTCCACAGGAGCACGGGGGGGAACAGCCAGACCCGTTCTTGCAAGAATCTGTGTTTGTCTAACCTACGGCCTCTGCAACGAAACCTTCCAACCCACAGCTTGTAACAAATGTCCGGGCCACAAACACGCAGCTCAGAGTGTGTGCAAGTGGTGCAGGCAGGGACGCATGGGCAGGCACACACAGACAGGTACATGCAGGCAGGTACACACAGGCAAGTACACGCAGGCAGGTGCATGCAGGCAGGTGCACGCAGGCAGGTACACATAGGCGGGTACACACAGGCAGGTACACACAGGCAGGTACACGCAGGCAGGTGCACACAGGGCCCCGGGACGGGGGCAGGGAGCAGAGCCCGTGGCCTCACCTTGCCCTTGTCGAAGTAGTGGATGATCTCCTGGTACAGCTGCTCCTTCAGCTGCCCCTGCGTCGTCGCTTGGTACCCGTCCCGCTGGGTGAGGTGGGCCACACACACGTCCTCCGACCACTGAGGAGAAAGCAGTGCGTGAGTCCTGCCACCGGGACGGGGCTCAGCCGTCCCCCTCGGCCCACCCTCGGGCAGAAAGCGCAGGGAGATTGGCACTTAGAGCCCTAACACGGCAGCCATGCTGTCACCAGGGACGCTTGGCTGCTGTCACCAGGCTGCTGCGCCTAACAATGAGGCAGTGCCCTGTGAAAAGGCCCCGAGAGGTGAAGACAGAAGAGCTGTGAGCCGGTCACACCTGGGATGGACTCTGAGCCTGGTCACTCCTGGATGGACTCTGAGCCCGGTCACACCTGGGTGAACTGGGATGGACTCTGAGGCTGGTCACACCTGGGTAAACTGGGATGGACTCTGAGGCTGGTCACACCTGGGTGAACTGGGATGGACTCTGAGGCTGGTCACACCTGGGTGAACTGGGATGGACTCTGAGGCTGGTCACACCTGGGTGAACTGGGATGGACTCTGAGGCTGGTCACACCTGGATGAACTGGGATGGACTCTGAGGCTGGTCACACCTGGGATGGACTCTGAGGCTGGTCACTCCTGGGATGGACTCTGAGCCCAGTCACACCTGGGTGAACTGGGATGGACTCTGAGCCCAGTCACACCTGGGTGAACTGGGATGGACTCTGAGGCTGGTCACACCTGGGTGAACTGGGATGGACTCTGAGCCCAGTCACACCTGGGTGAACTGGGATGGACTCTGAGGCTGGTCACACCTGGATGAACTGGGATGGACTCTGAGGCTGGTCACACCTGGGATGGACTCTGAGGCTGGTCACTCCTGGGATGGACTCTGAGCCCAGTCACACCTGGGTGAACTGGGATGGACTCTGAGCCCGGTCACACCTGGGTGAACTGGGATGGACTCTGAGGCTGGTCACACCTGGGTGAACTGGGATGGACTCTGAGCCCGGTCACACCTGGGTGAACTGGGATGGACTCTGAGCCCGGTCACACCTGGGTGAACTGGGATGGACTCTGAGGCTGGTCACACCTGGGTGAACTGGATGGACTCTGAGGCTGGTCACACCTGGGTGAACTGGATGGACTCTGAGGCTGGTCACACCTGGGATGGACTCTGAGCCCGGTCACACCTGGGTGAACTGGGATGGACTCTGAGCCCGGTCACACCTGGGTGAACTGGATGGACTCTGAGGCTGGTCACACCTGGGTGAACTGGGATGGACTCTGAGCCTGGTCACACCTGGGTGAACTGGGATGGACTCTGAGGCTGGTCACACCTGGATGAACTGGATGGACTCTGAGGCTGGTCACACCTGGGATGGACTCTGAACCGGTCACACCTGGGTGAACTGGGATGGACTCTGAGCCCAGTCACACCTGGGTGAACTGGGATGGACTCTGAACCGGTCACACCTGGGTGAACTGGGATGGACTCTGAGCCCGGTCACACCTGGGTGAACTGGAGTGAACTCTGAGCCCAGTCACACCTGGGTGAACTGGAGTGAACTCTGAGCCCAGTCACACCTGGATGAACTGGGATGGACTCTGAGCCCGGTCACACCTGGGTGAATGGGGCTGGTTTTCTGTTTTAGAAAGTAAGGCTCTCGCTAGAAAGATGCTCTGATGAACCTGGAGGTGGTGTGGGACCACCTCCTGACTCGGGCTGGGACGCTCTGGGGCAGGGAAGGTGTGTCTCACCCCCTGTGGCTCCTCCAGCCCCACATTCCTCCTCCCGGACGCCCTGCCCACTGCTCTGCGCCTGGTTGGTGTGAATGAGGCCCTGCGGGGTCTCTGACTGCCACCGGCCAGCCTGGAGACGGGCGTTTCCGTGTTTACGACGCCGAGGACAGCTGCTGCGACACCTTGTCACACCCACACTCACTGGGCCAACCTATCCTCACGGCACTGCCCGAATGCCTGGCTTCTGGCTGCACTGAGCCGGCGCCACGAAGGGCGTCTCACCGTGCGGGTCACCAGCCCAGGGACGGCGTGTGCCCTGACGCCCCTCACCTTCAGCAGCTTGGCGTGCAGCAGCAGCGTGTAGGCCGCCTCTGTGTAGTTGTCACACTCCTTGTGCAGGTCGCACAGCTTGTACAGGTACCTGAGCGAGAAACCGGGCACGTTCTTACGGTGTCGCCGGACAACCAGCATGAATGACAGCAGGCACTCCATTCCTCCTCCGAGACCAGTCTGCTGTGCTCCTTCACCCCGCGCACGTCCACAGCGCCGGGGGCTCCTGTGCTGCAGGGAGCACTGCCCCCCACACACACCAGAGGGTCATGGTGACCCTGAGCCCACGGGGGCCCTGCCGCACAGAAGCAAATCTGAATGGATTGGCCATTTGTGAAAAAAGGAACTTGGTGGTTGTTTTCCCAAAAGGGTATTGTTATAATCATTTGGCACTTTTTTTTTAAAGGAGAAAAAAAAAATCGTAAAAATCCGAAGTCAGAAAGCCATGGGGTGTAATAAACCCATGGTTACACACGATGCGCGGGGAGAGCGTGCTCGCAATGGGGTCCTGCTTGACGGTGTGACACTGGCCCCCACAGGGCGGCAGGCGCTGGGGAAAGCCCCGCGGGAAGTACAAAGCGCGAGGCAGCTGTGGTGTCAGAATACGAGTGGACTGACAACCTTTCACTTCACCGTTTCCGGTAAAGAGAGCCCATGGTGCGCCACCAGCACCTGCAGACGCCAGCGGCAGACCTTCCTTCCCCACACGCCCCCGCGGCTATAAAAACATCGTTTTCCCTAAAGGGAGGCCCTGACCAACTTTAAAATCATTTTCCGTGGGAACTTTCAGCTGAAACTATTCAAGAACACCCGAATGGCCAGTAACGTATTTACTTTGATAACATTCACTGCAAATTGGTTTCTTAAAATTAAATTCAAAGCAGCATCGTGGCGTGCGGGGTGGCTTCCATTTTGGACGCGTGGTGTTTACGGGTTAAAACCGGCCTCTTCCTTTGATCCTGGGGTTTCCTGGGAGACATGACGATTTGTGGTGGTGCCTTTTCTCAAAAGGTCCATGTGGGTCAATCAAGAAGTATAGACCCCGTGAAATCATCATCTATGTCTGCTCTGAGCCGGCAAGTAGGAGGACCACCCCCTTCCCACAAATCTCCGCACGGGCCTGGACGGTGCACACAGGCTCCGTACACACATACGTGCTCCCCAAGCTCAGTCTCTAGGCTGCACGACTCCCACACGATGAACCTGTGGTCTGTCAACATTTCTTGGCGTGGGCGTGACCCGTGCAATTATTAACAGACGTGTAGAGGGCGCAACACACATGGCACCTACATACCTGATATACATTTCTTCTCTTTCGATTTCTTTGTAGAAATTCTGAAAAATGGAAGCACACAACTTTAAGAGATCTGTTCTGGAAGAGGTGTGACAGGCACACAAAATGTCACGGCTCCTCGGCGTGTCCGCCCCAGCCACGTGGCCCAGCGCTCTGCCCTAAAGCCACAGTCACATGGGATGCACAACCCACGTACACACGCCTTCCCTTTTTTTTTTCGGGGGAAGGGAAGGGTTGAGAAGGGTCTAGCCTAATGATTCCAGTTCCTACACTCGGCATTCTATTCAATCCTGCACTGCACGACTGGAGCAGCTGCTCTGGGTTTTGGAATTCCCGTCGGAACCACCATGCGGGGGCCCCGAAGAGAGGGACTCTGTCTGTAATAACCGCCTTGGCCACGCTCAGAGCCGGGCCTGCGGGGGGCGGGGGGCACAGCAGCGAGGCCAGGGCACAGCGTCCCGGCAGGAGGTGCTGCCGGCAGGGCAGTCAGGGGCGGAGGGAAGGCTCTCAGCCCCAGACGTGCATTTCCTCTGCGGGAGCCGCCGTGGATACACAGGCCCGGCAGCGAGCAGCGCAGGCTGGTTCTGCCCGGGGCCTGAGGTCACTGGGGCCAGAGGTCACCGGGACCAGAGGTCACCGGGACCTAGGGAGCTGGGTGGGGAAGGGGGTCCTCACCAGCACGTTGACGGTGCAGCTCATGCGGTTCTCCTTGCTCTCATCATGCATGATGGTCCTGTAGTCCAGCAGCCGCTCCATCAGCCGCACCACCAGCCGCACGAACGTCTCGCCCGTCTTGGCCAGGTACTTGTGCTTCCGGCAGTGCTCCAGGAGGCTGCAGGCCGCCCCGTGTTCACCCGTGTTCACACATGTTCACCACACCCATGTTCAGCCCCACGGGGTGCGCCGTGCAGCGATTCCCGTGGGGATCGCTGCTGGGCCGCAGAGCTCACTGAGGGCTCCCTACCTCCTCCGTGCCCACCTCGAGGGCCCCCCTACCCCGTGCCCCGCTGCGGAGCAGCACTCACATCTTGTCGAAGAGCACTTTGTACTGCTCGTCCCCTCGGCCGCCTTCCACCTCGTGGTCCAGCTTGGTGATGATCTCGTTCTCGAACTGTAACGACAGAGCCCGTCAGCGAGCAGAGGGCGGAGTTCCCTCCTGTGACAGACGCCCACAGCACGTGCACCCGCTACGTCCGTGAGGATCAGCCTCAGACAGCCCCCACGCCTCCAGGCCGGGTTTCACTTGGCAGGCGCTGTGCCCGGCCCCGGAGATTGCTGATGGACCCCATCACCGGGGGCTCTTCCGCTTCCTTCCCGGGCCTCAGCGAATCCCCCAAATCCCCCTTGATCTTCTCCCCCGACAAGCCCCTCCCCCTTTTGATTCTGTGTAGCCTCAGCATGCAGGGCCAGGAGCAGCATAGGAACGGATTAATAGAAGGAGCGTGACCTGCTTTCATTCCCCCACAGCCTCATGATGGTGGCTTTTACCGTAAGTAACGGCCTCTCGCTAACCCACAAGCCCTCTGCTCTCTGCAGGGGCGAGTTGGCAAGGGGCAGTGCTCGCGGACTCCTGCGTGCGGGGAGCTGGCCGCTCCCAGCCGGCTGGCATTTCCGACCCCACCTCCCGAGCCAGGCCCTGCGGGAAGGCCGGAGAGCCGGTGTCCGGGAGGGCTGAAGCCTCAGGACAAATAAATCCCGGAGAAACAGCATGAGACTCAATGCCGTGACAACGCACGTGTCAACCCCACCCGTGTGGCATGAGCACCCAACGCGGAAGGCAGCGGGAGTGCAGAGAAACACGCGTGACCCTCACGCAGGCCAACACACATGAGCATTCGGACAACTCATCCCGGCTCACCGGAGGACACAGAACTGGGCCTCTTGCTACCGGACATGCGTGTTTGCTCCGCTCCCGGGTAAACCGGGCTGCCACTGTAAGGACAGCGGGGAGGGCGGCTCGCAAGGCGGGCTGCCAGTCAGATGGCAACGGTGAAGCTAACGCCTTCTAAGAAGAGCCAGGGGATGTTATGTAATCAGGGACCACAGCTGAGTCTCATTTGACAAACCTCCCGTCCACACCAGGTCGCCTGCACCAACACCTGGCAAACAACCCAGAGCCGCTCCCTTGGGTCTTGGGTGAAGGCTGGCGCTCTGGCTGGAAGTGTATGACGGGAAGGAGAGGCCTACATGCGTGTGTCAGTGGGTGCAGCCAGGCCTGCACTTGGCACACATCCGCTGGGATAGGTGCGAGCAAGCTGGGCAGGGGCCGGAAGGGAAGGTTTGCCGAATGCTTCTCCGCGCGGATGCGGCGCCCGGAGGCTGCCCGGAGCCGGGGCCGTGACCCAGGAGCGGGCTGTGCGTCCGCGGCCGGCGGACCTGAGCAGACGGCGGCGCCCCCTCTGCCCAGCGCGCTCTGCCTTCTCCTGGCCTTCAAAATGCTCCGGCGCTGCCGGGCGCGGGACCGAGGTCTCAGCCCCCGGCCCCTGGTGGCAGGGAGCGTCCAGAAGTCCAGGAATCGGAGTCCCCGCTTCTGCCCCTGCAGGCGGGACCATGCCCGTCCCGGGAGAGGGCAGGACCGCCCTGGGCCGTGTCTGTGTGGAAAACGTGGCCAGAGAGAAGCAACGGGCGTGGCTGGGCAGAGGGCAGCTGCTCGCCACCAACCTGGGGCGCGGCCTCGCGGGGTGACATCCACGTAGCATCGATTCCCCCAGCCTGTCACTCCGCTCAGACACGGGTGTTTTCCTGTGTCCTGCAGGCCTTGCTTAACCGCTCATAAACCTCATTACACACTTAATTAGTCTTTGGTGCTCCACATCCCTCCCGCTAACGCCCCCGCATCCTCCCACGTCCCCCGAGCGGGCGGCTCAGCGGCCCTGAAGCTCCCGTGAAACACTCAGGGGCCAGAGGCTCCGAGGCCCCAAACTCGAGCGGCCTGGCCAGCAGCACCCGGGCAGGGGCTTGGCCGGGCTCACTGAGTGGCAGCCCACGCCAGGAACACGCCCACAGCGAGTCCGGTTCCCTTTGGTGAAGAAGACGCTGGGAGTTGGGCCCCTGTGGGCTGGAGGGCTTTTAAGAACAGAATGTAATGTGATTAGAACTTTCAGAATCAAGGGTATGGGCTTTCACGATCTCTCCGACCGCTTCAGGTCTGAGCTTGCATGAAATAGCAGCCCAATCTTCTCCGTATTTCCCCATGAAGCATCCAAAACCACACACTCAAGTGTGACTCTGAAATGGAAATGAAGGTACAGCCGCCGACACAACCCTGACGGACGGGAGAGAAACAGGACAAATCGCCTCCCAACGCGACCACATTCACCTTCCGGAGCAGGAGGCACCGTCCCCACCGAGAGCAGAGGCTGCCGCACCCGCTCCGGCCGTTCGGTCACCGGCTCCGGGTGCCGGCGCGGGCGCAGCCAGGCGGACCCGGGAACGCGGCCCGGCGCCGGCACCGAGGTGACTGGTGTCCGGAGGCCCTTACCCTCCCGGGGAGCTCCGGGAGGCCGCACAGAGAGGGCGAGCACAGCTCCGCGGCCGGAAATCTCATTCCGTCACTAATGGCCGGAGCCCCACGGTCACTGGCGGCAAGGTGGCGGTGAGCTCGGTGTTTGCAGACGTAGCCAGGGGGTCTCTGAGAGGGGGAGGAGCATGCTGCTCGCAGGAAGCAGACCCAGAGGGTCTGAGACAGGAAGGGGTGCCCCTGAGGGGCCGGGACTCCGGGAGATGGGGTGAGGGGAGCCACGGGGTCATGGCCGGGCAGGTCCGCATGGACCGTCTGAGGGCCGCTAAGGCTCAGATGCCAAAGCTCCAGGCTGGCTGAGCCGATGCGGAAAGCTCTCAAGGAGAATCTCTCTTTGGAAAAAAAAAAAAAATCAATATTTCCCAAGTTCTAGTTTACGGGTAAACAGCTCCTCCGGGCCCAGGGGACAGGGAGCACAATTGCTGTTTTCTTTGCAAAGAGAGAGTCCGGAGAGCGTGTCCCCTGGGACAGTAGGATGTGGGGGGGGAGGGGCACGGGGCCACCGGTGAGGAGAGGGGCCTCCGGGTCACCCCGAGTGTGGGAGAGCCTGGGAGGTGCAGGGCGGCCACGGGACCGGGGCATCGGAGGCTCCAGGACACTGGGAGAGGCGGAAAGACTTGCTATGGGGACGCAGGACAGAGTGGCCACCTGCATGGGACTGAGACACCACAGGGGCCCCAGGACAGGGCAGGCAGGGTCTCCCGGAGGGCACAGCGAGAGGACACAAGCTGAGGTTCTCAGGTGCATTCTCGCCCCCTGCTGACTGGTACCCACAACGCCGGCAGGAAGAGGATGAGTCAGTCCAGTGGGAATCTGGGGGTGGGAGGGTGCCAGCCAGGGCCAGGCAGCACCCAGTCTCTGGCATGTCCTCCTCGGGATGATGGGACGCATGCACGCGTGTTGTGCTCATGGCACGTTTATCCGGAGAAGAGACTGTCTGCATGCAGCCTACGTGCCCAGCCACGGGGGGGGGAGGGGGGGGGCGAGGAAGAGGCGGCTGAGGCATTCCATGGAGGTCCCGCCAGTGTGTTAACCGTGCGCGAGTTTCTGCCTTTGGTGTATCGTCCAACAAGAAGACGGACAGAACATGGACAGTGTGGACACCATCACCATCACATTGGGACAAAGACAGAGGGTGGCTGCAGACCGTGTTATAAACATCCAATGGCCCCGGTAGGAAAAGGCCCCGCCCCTGGTCTAAAGTAACAGACGCTGGAGAGCACAGCCAGTCCGATGGAACGTTCTAGCCTGTGCCACGAGGCTGAGGAGGTCCAGACACAATGAGTCAGAAAGAGCTAAACACCGAGACCCATCCTTCCCCCAGTGAGAGGCCGGGCCAAGCCCTGCAGCAGGAAGGCCTGGGGGGGACCCACCCTCCGAGCTGGGGGAAGCTGGGTCTTTAGGTGGGCGCGCACATGCCAGAGTCACCTGCGAGTCTTTCTCACGGTTCCCACCCACACACACCCCCCCACACCCCCCCCCCCCCCCCACCCCCCCCCCTCACCATCTGGAAGCTGCGTGTGGAGTGGAACTCGCACTGCATCATGTCGAAGAAGATGGGGATGGTGGCCTTGCGCAGCTCTGTCTCGGGGATCAGCGTCATCTCCAGCATGGGGCCCACCATCTCCGGGATGAACTTGATCTTGTGCTGACCTTGAGGAAAGACATGCATTCGTCAGAAAGTGCTTTTAAAAAAGAATTCTGGAATGGGCTTCAGCGGACACAGGCCACTACGAAGTGGGTGGCAGGGGCACGGGAGTGGACACTGCGAAGTGGGTGCCAGGGCGTGGGAGTGGACGGGCACCCATCCCATCTGGGGGTGTCACGGTCGCGCCCAGCCCTGCGTCGGAGAAGGGGACGGTGTCCTGATGGCTGTGAAGGACGCCATGGACACGTCCAGGATGACGTCTGCAGCCCTGACTCCTGGCAGAGGGGACAGCCCCGTTTCACATGTAGAGGGTGTGGTCACGCAGCGAGAGGAGGGGAGCAGCTCATGGGGTCCCCGCCTCGGACCGAGCGGGGCTGGGAAACGGACACCCGCGTCTCCATTTGGGGACAATGACTACACAGTCAGGCGAGGGCGTCTGAGCAGAGCGTCTGGTCCGTCCGCTCTGCTTCTGTGTCGTACAAAGAGGAGGCTTCTACCCAGGCGGGTGGCTCAGTGGTTGAATCAGGAGGTCACGGTTCCATTCCCGGTCAGGGCACAGGTCTGGGTTGTGGACTTCATCCCCAGAAGAGGGTGAGCAGGAGGCAGCCCATCAATAATCCTCTCTCAGCACTGATGTCTCTGTCCCTCTCTCCCTTTCCCTTCCTCTCTGGTATCAGCAAAAAAAAATAATAATAATAAATTAAAAAAATATATATATATATGTATGTATATATATGTATATGTATATATTTAAAAAAGTCTACCCTCTTATCCTTAGTGTCAAAAATCTTGACTTATTTTCCTTTCCAAAATATGCTAGAAGAATACGCAAGAATTAAATGCTTGAATGAATTATTTGTGGCATTTTGTGTTATTAACACCAGCCATTTATCCAGTTAATCGACCTTAAAAATAATTTTACACGCTCAGAAAATAGAATCGATAGTCTGAAGAATTTAGTTTCGTTTATAACTCTGCTATTTGATACAGATTTCTAGAAAGAGAACCATTAAACAAATCTGGCTCTTATAAATAGCTATACTTACCATGCTACCTAATCCTCCTGTTAGTCTAACTTCATACATTTCTAACATTTGTCCGGGGTGGACACAGTCACAAAAATATAACCTCTGGTGAGGAATCCGAATAGAATAAAAATCTGATGTTCAGCTTTCCTGAATAATTAATACCATGGCTAAGGCCAGACCCCCGGGACTCTCATCACTTCCCAGACGCTGCGTGTTTCTGAGAGGCGTGTAACAGCTGCGAACCATTCTCTTAAAAATGCGATTATCCCCGTCTCTCCGGTGACACTTTTCTTGTATTTTGCCCAAAAATGTCAGAGCCAATGTTTCAGGAAACAGTTGATAGTGACAGCGAGTTGTTCATCAACCGCAACTTGAGTGCCAGGGAGCGCTCGCTGGTCACGGCGGCTCCCGCTCCCGCTCCCGCTGGAGGCGCACATGGGGACGGTGGCTGAGGGTGCCGGGCGGACAGACAGGCTCTGGCCAAGGCGCTGGCTGCACCGAGGATGACACCCCGGCCCTGAGCACGGACACTGGCTGGGTCAGCACTGAGCTCTGTGGTCAGTGCTCTCCCAGGACTTAACCTTCCGGAAGGAAGGAAGGAAGGGCCCTCAGGGTGAGCAAAGCGGGGGCTGGTTGGGGCCGGGAAGACAAAGGAAAAGCGGGGTAATTGGCGGGCATCTGTGATACTATCCACATAAAACACACACATAAGCCGAAACCGGGTTGGCTCAGTGGGTGGAGCGTTGATCTGCGGACTGAAGGGTCCCAGGTTCGATTCTGGTCAGGGGCATGTACCTTGGTTGCAGGCACATCCCCGGTGGGGGGTGTGCAGGAGGCAGCTGATCGATGTTTCTCTCTCATCGATGTTTCTAACTCTCCATCCCCCTCCCTTCCTCTCTATAAATAATCAATAAAATATATTTAAAAAAATAAATAAAATACATAAAAGAACACCAAGAAAACATACTCTCCACAACCAATAAGCCAAGGAAATGAGAAAACATCAGAGACAAAGACACCGTGAACACAACATAGCCCAACATACGTGAGGCGGCCAAAGCAGTACCATGAGGGATGTGAACAGGGATGCCCGCCCACATCGGTTCCTGACCTAACACGCATGACCCCACGGCTCTGCTGGCACCGGCGTGTATAGCTCCCACCACCGGGGCAGGAGCCTGAAACAGGGGTGGGGTTTTGAGTGGGGACCAGCCCCTTGTGAAGGCGGAATCGATGGCGGGGAATCCAACAGGATGGCACTGGCACAGCGATGCGCTCCGTGGCCGAAGCCTGAGGAAGGGAGGGGCGTCCGCGATGCCCAGGGCTGCGCGTGGGCGCCTGACGCGGGAGTGCTCTCCCGACGCTCCTGTTTGCCCCGCCCCCGGACTCCTCCTTCGCTGGGTCTCCAGGCTCCGGCTTCCTGAGGAAAGTTCTGGCAAAGGACAGCCGTGCTTCTCCACGGGGCAGAGCGTGGACACGTGTGGATGCCCCGACGCTGACTCCACGAACGGGAGACAGTCCCCCCGAGGGCCCGAGCCCGCGGCCACTCACCGAGGTTGTACCACATGTCCCTGATCTCGAAGCCGATCTGCCGCCTCATGTCTCCGTACCTGAGGGGGGGAACGGTAAGAGCGGGAATCAGCCTGCAGGGCTGGGCGCCTCCCCTCGGGTGTGAAAACCAGACCCGGCTATTCTTAAGTGCCGCGTCTCCATCACCGCATCGCACAGAGAAGAAGGCGTGCCTTCCTTTGGCACCAGAGGGGATGGGAGGAGGGGGAAGGAGCTGGCACCACACTTACTCATCACCACACACACACACAGACACCTCTCCCCCGACTCCCAGGACTTGGGGGAGGTGGAGAGCAATGAGAGAATGGCCCTGTCCTCCTCCTCCAGGGGCAGGTGAGAGAGCCCAGCTCCTTGGCCGGCGGGAGGGGGGGGGGGTTTGAGAGGGGGGCACTGTTTTCCGTGCCTGGCGTTAGCATCAGGCCCTGCAGACCCCGTGACCGCCCACACCCCGCCCACAGCACGCTCAGGCGCCCAGAGCAGTGAGCCCCGGAGTCCACACTCAGAACAGGCGGCCCCCTCCAGGGCCCCCCTTCTCTACCAAGTCCAGTGCTAGGGAGGGCGGAGCACCTCCTGCTCCCCACAGATACTCCCCCAGGTTCTTTGTTTACCAGGAAAACAAGCGCTAATGTTCCTCCCAGCGGGCGGGGAGCGGGTAGGTTTGCAGAGCAAACAGAACCGAAGCTTTGGAAGATGCGCCTTTAGGAGCTGGTGAGCAATTTACCTTTTCCCTTTACTGCCCGGGAACGGCTGATCGCGCTACACATAATAACGGGAGGAGTCAGCTCCCGCCTGGCTGTCTCCCCGTTGCCCGCCCCCTCCCGTCGGCTGCCGGGCGGGGCCTCAGAGCGGCCACTGCGTGTGGCTCCCAGGTCACCGGTCAGGCCCCCGCAGGAGGCGGCCTCGGCGCCCGACACCCCTGCCCGTCACGTGCGGGCCGGTCCCGGAGGGAGAATCTGAACGTGGCGCCTCCGCCCCTCCCTGGAGGGACCGCTGGTCCCCCGAGGCCATGGACCTCCAGCCCAGCACTGCCTGCCCCGGCCGGCCGCTGTGCTGTTCCCGGGCGCAGGCCTCCGGAGGCGCAGGGCCTGGCGGAAGGCGAGCTTCGGGGAGGCCACGAAGCCTCTCCCCGCGGGAGTGGCGTGGGGGTGGCGAGGCCGGGGACCAGCCCGCCCGGCGGACTCACTTGTTGAGGATCTTGGCTCTCTTGGCGCTTGAGAAGTTCTCCAGCTGCAGGGACTCCTGCGTGAGGAAGGCGACTGCCAGGTGGAAGTAGTTGTTCCAGAGCTGCGGCCAGCGGGGACAGAGGTGAGCGGCTCCGCAGCACGGACCACGCCAGCCACACGGGCCACGCGGGCCACGCCGGCATCCGTCTGCCCAGCCCGTGGGGACGGTTCAGACCAGGCGCGCCCTCCCCGGCTGCCAGCGGCTGCCCAGGGGGTGGCTCCGGCCCATGGCACGTGCTCCAGTGCCAGCTCTTCCGCGTGAGTGGGGGAGTCTCCCTCCTCTCCGCGCCTGGGTGCCTCCTGAGCTCAGGGTGCAAAGCCACAGGGTCTGAGAACACCCTGGCCACGCTCCCCCAGACCCAACGGCCTCCCTGTTGAGTCCCCAGGAGTCTCGATCCAACACTTCCTCTGTGCCACAGCCCCGTCCCCTTCTCTGTTACACGGAGCGAATCCCCAGAAGGCACCGCCATCAATCATCGTGACCGCCATCCCCACACCTCGAGGGAGGCCAATTTGTGTGGATCAGAGAGAAAAGATGGCGCTCAGAGGAGCAATTTGTCTTAACACAACTTCCCCCCAAGGTCACGCCCGCCGGCCCTTCTTCGCTCACCTGCAGCTCAAAGTTGGCTTGATCCAGGAACTTCTTGTTCAGCATATCTGCATACTGATTAATGGCGCGCAGGAAGACTCTGCAAGATCAAGAGGAGATCACATAATGGCGAGGCCCCTCGGGGGGGCTGACATTTCAATTAGATCCCACCCCAATCCGGCAGGGAGGCAGCTCGCCAGGCCCTGGGGAACGTGGCGAGGTTTGGCCCGTGAAAAACTCTGACAATTACACGCAGCCTCACTCGAGAAAATCAGCACGTGTAAGACAAGAGTCAGACGGGGGTAACGGGGTCTGGAAGTGACAGATGAAAAGCATTGCTGGGAAACCCACTTTAAAAAGGTGCGAATGAAACCCTTGGCTCGGGTCACAGCTTCTACATGTGACATATCACACTGTCACAGTGCCTGCATGTCATATATTACACTTTCACAGCTTCTACATGTCATATCACACTGTCACAGCGTCTGTATGTGACATATCACACTGTCACAGCTTCTACATGTGACATATCACAGCTTCTACATGTCATATTACACTGTCACAGCTTCTACATGTGACATATCACACTGTCACACCTTCTACATGTGACACATCACACTGTCACAGTGCCTGCATGTCATATATTACACTGTCACAGCGTCTGCATGTCACATATCACACTGTCACAGCGTCTGCATGTGACATATCACACTGTCACAGCTTCTTCATGTGACATATCACAGCTTCTACATGTCATATTACACTGTCACAGCTTCTACATGTGACACATCACATTGTCACACCTTCTACATGTCATATCACACTGTCACAGCGTTTGCATGTGACATATCACACTGTCACAGTGCCTGCATGTCATATATCACACTGTCACAGCATCTGCATGTCACATATCACATGGGTCCTGGCTTGGCGGGCGTCATAACGTGAAGCTCTGAAAGGGCTTTACACCTGACTGGCGGGACGTCTTACTTCGGTATCATCTGTCCTGTAATTCAAATGCTGATCTTGGCCACTGTTTACTTTTGTTTCAGTAAAAAAGTTTTAAGACCCTTAATAGCGCTGAAAGTGCTTTAACAGACCTGTCGAGGAATACTGATTTACTGACGGCGGACTGCTTTAAGCACCCAGAGTAAATATCCCTCTCTCCCACGCCCTCACGTTGGTTTTATGATGAAATGTGCAATCTGAACTCTCGAAAATCACTGAACCAAGCCCTTCACCAGCTTGTTCGTGTAGGTTTTCTTTCTTTATCTATTTTTTTAAAATATGTTTTTATTGATTTTCAGAGAGAGGAAGGGTGAGGGAGAGAGAGAGAGAATGATGAAGAGAATCATCGACCGGCTGCCTCCTTGCAGGCCCCCCCCTGGGGATCCAGCCAGAACCCTGGGCGTGCAGCCTGACCGGGAATCAAACCCTGAGCTCTGTGCTCCTGGCTCAGTGCTCAACCACGGGCCATACGGGCCCGGCTGGGTTTGTTTATGACTCTGAAGTGTTGGTGGTCAGGAAGCTTTCCCCAGACACACCTTCCTACAGGACCCCTCTCACCCGCAGCCGGATGCAGGAGGAATGAGCCTGAGGGCACAGGACCCCTACACATGGCCGCTCAGAAGGGCGCCAGCGCGTCCGGTTCTCCTTACACAACCGCTCTCCATCTGCCCTGGCCCCAGCCTTCTGGAAAGGCTCAAAATAGACCGTGTTTGTACGCTCACTCACATCTGCCTGCTCTCCCTGCAGGCTCTCCGCCTCTCCTTTCCTAAGTGACCCCTTCATTCCTCTCCGGCTCTTCCCACCGCGTGTCCCCACTCCAGAGGGGCGGTGGGATGGAAGCGTGAGAGCCCCAAAGCCAGGCTCCGGGACTGCCGCCAGGAGGGCTGCTGGGAGGAAGGGAGAGAGAGCCGGCAGGAGCCGGGAGCACGCCCCATGCAGAAGGCGCTGCCCGATCACTCAGGGAGGAGCCCAGAGGTGGGTCCGTGGCAGAGGACTGACCAGGGGCCACTGAGGAGCTGATGGAAGATGAGGAAGATCCAGGACGAAGGGGCCCTGACCTGGTGCCCCTGCCCCGCAGAGCCCAGCAGGCGGGGCAGCTGTTTGCACAGCCGGACACGCGGACGGCAGACCCCGGAGCCAGGCGAGGCCCGTCCGCTCCGAAGCCCACAGCCCCGAAACGCGATGAGAAAAGCAAAGCCACGCGGACACGTGGCCACGCCGGGCTCCGCATCCGGGGGAGGGGGGGAGGGGAGGGCCTGGCAGCCATCATCCCTGGCCACCTCCCCCCTGATTTTAGGGAGCCAGGCTTGCGTGGGCTCCGTCTAGAAAATCATGCTCACCAGCTCAGCCGTCCCCCCGCCCACGTCTCTCCAGTTCCACCCCCGCACGCGGCCAAGGGACGGGTCTCAAGGAGGGACAGTGGGTGATCTCGGGCTGAGCGGGAAGGAAGCCAGGCATGGTCGCCGATCCTGACCACCGGCCTCCTTAATGCCAGGCAACAGGTCACCCACAAACACGCGGGCGCAGGTGCTGCGGGAGGCCCGCCGGCCGCACGCCCGCACGCCCAGCTCCTTAATTGAAAACATAATCCGCGGCGGCGATTAAAATATATGGGATTCATTTCGCCTCTATTCTTCCCGGTTGTCCCACATACGCTGTCTTTATGCCGCACAATCAAACCAGTCCTCCCGCTCCGGAGACTGCCCACGCTATAATAAACCAGCGTATGGCGGCCATGGCGGTTTCCTCGCTGTCCGTTCCCTCTTGTCTCCTCTTCCCCTCCGGCATCCACGGGGAGGCGCGGTGCTGGCGGGTGGAGGGGCAGGTGGGGTGCGGGGCTGTGCGGGCACCCCGGTCCCCGGCCGGGGGCCACCCATGCCCGCCCTGCCGGAGCCGCACAGCCTCCTGGGCACGCTCTGGCCCCTTGTCCTTTTTCTCACAGCACGTATTGGACTCTGACATCATATACTCGAGTTCCAGGCCTGCGGGGTCACTGTCTGAGCCCTGCCGAGTGGAAGGCAAACGCCAGAGGACCGGGTGACATCCGTCATACTCAGCGTGCGGTCCCAGCAGGTTTGGTGGGGCGGGGCATAGACAGTGAGACCATGCGCCCCCTGGAGGCCAGCGAGGGGCGCTGCAGGCTCACGGAGGCAGGGGCGGGGCGGGAGAGGGGAATGTGGGCCAGAAGCCCTGGCGCCTGAGCCTGCAGGGTGAGCACAGTGTCAGCCCCTCTGGCCTCCCGCAGTGCTGCCCGCGGGCAGGGCCTTTGCACCTGCTGGCCCTCCCCCGGGAGGGCGGCCGCCTCCTGCCTGGACACAGCGGGCCCTCTCCTCCCATCCTCCAGCTCCCCGCCTTCCCGTCGCTCTAGGCCCTCCCACAGGCTCCGAGAACCAGGAACCTTGGCGCATGGGGCGAGGACCCCGCCTGTCGCTCTGTGCTCACCGGCCGGGTAGCTGGTGGGCGATGCCCCGTCCCCCGCCCACCCCGCGGGCTCTCAGCTCGCTGGCGGCGGGAACCCATCTGCTCCGCTTACAGGTGGCCCCTGCGTGACCCTCCGTGGGCACCTCACAGCCCGTGCACGGAGGAGGCAAGGCCCGGCGTGACCGAGGGAGTGCGGGGGGACTCATCTATCATGTTCCATTTGGCCGCTGCCGAACTTGGCCAGCCGGACCCCCGCTGTGGCCTTCTGCCACGTCCGCCTCGAGGCGGGAACGGACCGTTAATAACCGCTGAGCACGCTGTGCCCACAACCTGCCTGCTGCGCAAGAGACCCGCCTGCCCTCACGGCCACCGCCTTCCCCGCCCTGGGCCACGCAGCCACATGGCCCTCGGGCGCCGGGACAGCGCAGACTCCACAGGCGGCGTTGGCTGTGGCTGTTTAACCACCTCGAGGGTCAGGGCCAGAGCACACGCACGCCCGGCAGCCGGGAAGATTCCGTGCCAGCTCTCCAGAGCCCGCCAGCTTCCTGATCTCCGCTGGCTGCGCCCAGGAGGCCGCGCCAACCTGGCCCTGGGTTCCACTGCCCTCCGCCTCCCGGTGACCGCCAACGACCCCGGGGAGGGCGGGAGGGGGCCTGGAGGGGGTATGCAGAGGGTCACGGAGGGGATGCCATGGGGGCACACAGAGAGGGCGGGGAGGGGCACAGAGAGGGCATGGAGGAGGCACCATGGGGCACACAGAGAGGGCGGGGAGGGGCACAGAGAGGGCATGGAGGGGGCACCATGGGGGCACACAGAGAGGGCGGGGAGGGGCACAGAGAGGGCATGGAGGGGGCACCATGGGGCACACAGAGAGGGCGGGGAGGGGGCACAGAGGGGGCACCATGGGGCACGCAGAGAGGGCGGAGAGGGGCACAGAGGGGGCACCATGGGGACACACAGAGAGGGCATGGAGGGGACACACAGAGGGTGGGGAGGGGCACAGGGGGCACGGAGAGGGCACCATGGGGGCACGTGGAGAGAGGCACAGAGGGGGCAGCTGTTTCCGCTTGAGATGCCTGAGTAAGACAGCGTGTGCCTCCGCACCCGAACCACAGGCTCCTACAAAAATACACACGTAATGAGGTCACACAGCCAGGACTGAGCGGCTGGAACCCGGAGTGTGGGCTCGGGAGGCTGTCAGCAAAGTCTCAAAATAGCTTCACCGAGGCCTGTGAAAGGGGGTGGGGGTGGGGGTAACCCAGGAAAATGATGCCCGTGAACACAGCAGCACCCGCGTTCCCGATGGCGCCCGGGCGCAGGGCTTTGGGGGAGACCTCTGGGTGTGGAGGGGGGTGCTCTGTCCACGCGGACTCGCCAAGGCCTCGGGGTGAGGGTCCTTGTTCTTGGTGAGGAGGGTCATGTCCAAGTCTGTCCGACCGCCCGGGGGACAGGGGCGGGGCGGGCAGAGGGGCAGCAGCCAGGGGAACGTGGAGCCAGTGTCTTGGGCCCAAGGGCAAGTCTCTAGAAAGGATGCCTGCGCTGGTTTGCGAGCAGCAGGGATGGAGTAGAACCGGCCCTAGGAGAACAGCCTTGAACCCTGGTTCCTGGCTCCTTCCTGGCTCTGGATGGGAATCGAACCTGCGTTTCACTAAGCGCTCCGGGACACTCGTGTGCGCTGGCCGAGCACTGGGGAGCGCCCCCTGGGCCAGGAGCTGTGTCCGCACCCCCCTGAGGAGGCGTGGGGCCAGGCTGGCCCCCAGCGCAGCATCCCCCGCCGGCTGGTATCACACCCGCTCCAGCTGAGCGCGCTGCCCTGGGCTCTGGCCGTCCTGCCTCGCCCTCTCGCCCTGGGTCTGACGGGGGAGAGCGGGACATAGCTCAGCCTCCGAGTCGGGGCGGCAGGAGGCTGTGGGTGGGTGGGCTCGGCGGCTGCGGAGTTTATTTCCTCCTGCTTCACGACAGCCCGGCGTTAAATAGCCCGTCATCGCCGCCTCCCTCGCCTGCTCCGTGGCCTCTCCTGGGGCTGGGAAATCCAATACGTGGGATCTCCCTCTGGCGGCCTCCACCGCGGGGAGCAAAGCGATTTGGAGGCCGTGTTTACGGGAGCGGCGTGTGCATCCTCGGCCTCGGTTACAAATTAATTCCTCGCTTGGGCGGCACTTACAAAGCACACAGTTTAGGGAATATAAATGGGTTATCAGCCCGCCGCCGGGTGAAGCCGGAGAGGGTGCCGCTGATCGGCGCTGCGAAGGGTGGGTGCGGCGGAGCTCGGCGCTCTCCCTGCCGGCGGTCCTCCCGGCTACGCTGCCCCGAGGGGCGTGGGACCGTGTCCCCACGTCCCCGTGTGACGTGCGTCTCCCGTGCGGGGGCGGGGCCGGGGGCGTGGGGTGCCGCGGGCAACAAGCTCCCGCTCCGAGGCGACCGCAAGGTCCAGGTCTCGGTGTTAGCGACGGCCGGGCCCCTGGCAGAGCACGTGGAGCGAGGGATGCCCTGACCCGGCCCAGGAGGCGGGAAGAAACCTTCTTCGCGGTGTGAGCCGCCTCGTTGATTGAAAAACATAAACATGAAAACCAGGAAAGTCCACCTGAGGCTGGCGCCGGCGAGCCCGGGGAAGGGTGGGCGAAGCCCTGTGGGGGGGACACAGCGTGATCGGGGGACACGGTGAAGCACGCCAGGCCGAGATGACCAGGGAGGCCCTGCATCAGGGCACCTGGGCCGGGAGTGAGGAACAGGGCCCAGGGCCGGAACCGCAGGCTCACACCGCCGTCCAGGCGGAAGGCCCAGCGGGTTCCTGCATTTCCAGGAAGTCAACACGATGGGATGGAGGGACAGTGCCACCCACCCTCGGGGCCACCAGGGACAGCGCCCTGGCCCTCGGAACGTTCCCGCGGACTCCACCCCTCCCCCCCGGACCTCCTCTGGCTCAAAGGGAGTCCCTCCTGCCCAGCCCGCGTGGCTCCGTGGTTGAGCGTGGACCTATGAACCAAGAGGTCCCAGTTCAATTCCCGGTCAGGGCACAGGCTCCTTGTCTTCTCTCCCCGAGGGCATGCCTCACTTCTGTGCCCAGACTGCCATCCTGCCTTCTAACGGGCATGCCCTCAGGCCGGGACCAGCCCACGTATCAGGGTTCGAGAGGGGCACTCCCGTACAGGAGGAACCTCACAGGGCCTTTCCAGGGAGATGAGTCCCCGAGTTCGCCCGCGTCCTGCAGAGCCCGGTGCCAGGTGCCGGGGTCCAGGGCACGCCGACCACGGCAGCCACAGGCTCCGCTCTGGCCATCCGGGTGTTCCTGAGCCACGCACTGGGGCGCACGACCCTAAGATCAGCTGGGCAATGAGATACAACACGGAGCAGTGAAGGGTGAGCACCCACAAGGAAGAGCCGTTTTTAGAAAAGCAGATTCAGTGCTGTGGAGATTATGAAGGCAAGGAGCGTAAACATCCCGCAAGAGCAGGCATGCGTGAGGAACCTGGAGAGACGATCACGCGCGAAGGCCTCCCACCTCCTCGTTAAATAAGTCTCAGACGCAACTCAACGGCTGTACGTCATGAAGGTTAATCAGTAGACCAACATTCAAAAAGAAAAGGCATTAGCCCTACGTTTAGGAAAAAAGCAAAAAGGGGGAACGTATAAAAGATGCATTTATATAAAAACCGGAGGCCCGATGCCTGCAACTCATGCAGGAGCAGGCCTGCCTTCCCCCTGCTGCCCTCCCACCCCTGGGACCAGGCTCCCCTCACCAAGGGAGGCCCCACCCAGCCACCAGAGCCCTCAGATCCTTGGCCTGGGGCTCCCTCTTTGGGGCGATCATGGAGCCCCCAACTGATCGCCCCGCCAGCTGGTGGCCTGGGCCTCCATCTGCGGGATGATAGTGGGGATGGCCAGGCCCCTGACCAATCAAATCACAGCCATCTTGAATGGCCAGGCCCCTGACCAATCGAATCGCAGCCGTCTTGAATGGCCAGGCCCCTGACCAATCGAATCGCAGCAGTCTTGAATGGCCAGGCCCCTGACCAATTGAATCGCAGCCGTATTGAATGGCCAGGCCCCTGACCAATCGAATCGCAGCCATCTTGAATGGCCTGGCGCCGATGGGTGTCTGCAAGGTCGTCCGGATGGTCGTTCCACTGTTTGGCCTTCCGGTCTAATTAGCATAGGACGCTTTTATTATTACCGATTTCAGGCATATGACGTTACAGTTGGATATTTGTAGTCTGCACTGCGTGCTTTTCTTTACTGTGGTCCGGCTGGTGTTCAAGGTCACACATATCTCAGGCGTGAGGCGTTGTGATCGGCAGACGCCACCCGCACTGCGTTGTGCCCGGCCCCGCTGAAGCACGGTGGGGACATGAGACCCTCTCCCCCTCCTGGCCCAGTGGTGGGCAAACTCATCAGTCCACAGAGCCAAGTGTCAACAGGACAATTGACATTTCTTCTGAGAGCCGCATTTTTTAAACGTAAACTTCTAACACTTCTTCAAATTAGTCTCGCCCGGGCTGTGGTATGTTGTGGAAGAGCCACACTCAAGAGCCACATGTGGCTCGAGAGCCGCAGTGTGCCGACCACAGTACTACACTAAATTTTGTTTTAACCCCAGCACCTGACCCACACGTCAGTCACTGCTGAGTAAGGAGGCTAATGTGACCAAATGCTAGCCATACGCCCAGGAGCTGTCTTCTCCGCTCAGCCTGGACGTTGGCCCCCAGCCCCAGCCCCAGCCGGCCCTTCACAGCCCCGTTTTAACGAGAACCCCGCGGAATCCGCTCCAAGGGAACCGCCCCCTCAATGTCCTTTCAAGGTCCTCTGTCCCCCACTTCGATGCCTGAGCTGGGCCGGCCTTCAGCGAGCATCCCTCAGGCTGGCCTGGCTGCCTCCTGTGAGTACCGTCCGTCCACCGTCCCCTCCCCCACCCGCTCCTCGGGCACAGAGCCCTCCTGTCCTTGCTGAAGCTCCACGTAAGCCCAACCTCAGTCCCTGCACTCGCCTCGATGCGATCACGGTGGCGCGATGAAGGTCTGAGCCGTTTCTTTAAATGGTGGGCAGTGCTGCCCAGCCCGTGTGGCTCAGTGGACTGAGCTTATCTCCTGCCCCGAGAGGTCACGGCCCGATTCCCAGGCACAGCATGTGCCTGCGTTGCCGGCTTGAACCCCAGCAGGGGGTGTGCAGCAGGCAGCTGATGGCTGCCTCTCTCTCATCGACGTTTCCATCTCCCTCCCCTTCTCCTGTCCTTTCTTTCAAAAATCAGTAAAAACATTTTTTAAATTAGATTGGCTTCCAATTTCCATTTACAAAACAAACACACACCTCCAACAGCAGAGAGCCGTGCTTTGGATGTTCCTGGCAAACGTAAACACCAGAGGTAACTGTGTCCGTTTGTAAAACAGATTTGCCACCACAGGGTGCTCAGGCGCTGGAAACGCAGAGAACAAAACGGGGCAGCCTGCCTGGTGACCCAGACCCGAACGGCCACTGCTGGCTGTCCCACTGTGCGCCGTCACTGTGCAAGGTCACTGCTCTGTGCAGTCTCTGCTCTGCTGTCCCACTGTGTGCTGTCACTGTGCACGGTCTCTGCTCTGCTGTCCCACTGTGCGCTGTCACTGCACGGCCACTGCTGGCTGTCCCACTGTGCGCCGTCACTGCACGGCCACTGCTGGCTGTCCCACTGTGCGCCGTCACTGCACGGCCACTGCTGGCTGTCCCACTGTGCGCCGTCACTGCACGGCCACTGCTGGCTGTCCCACTGTGCGCCGTCACTGCACGGCCACTGCTGGCTGTCCCACTGTGTGCCGTCACTGCACGGCCACTGCTGGCTGTCCCACTGTGCGCTGTCATGACAACTCGCTCTGAAGGGCCTCTGCCCTGCGGTGCCTGACGACGCTCACGGCCTCCCGCAACTCCGAGTGGGGAGGCTGCACCTGCGGGCCACGCTCCTGCCCACTGTCCTCATCCCCGCAAAGGCTCCGAGCAGAGGAACCGGCTAGAAACCAAGCTGCCCCCCCCCCCCGTCCCCTCCACAGCGTCCTCAGAGCCCCATGTCCGCGCAGGGGCCACAGCTCCCCCACAGCGCCCCATGAGAGTGGATTCTGTGTGTGTGTGTGTGCATGTGAGTATGTGTATGTGTGTGCATGTGTGTGTGTGCATGTATATGTGTGTGCTTTGAGAGTGTGTATGTGTGTGTGTGCATGCGCGTGAGAGAGTGTGTGGGGGGGGGGGGGACGGAGGGGGGGGCACCTTTGCTGTCCTCAGTCGCCTGTCTCAGCAGCCACACCAGAGGCCAGCTGAGCGAACAGGAGCACAGATCAGGCTCAGAAGCCCCTCTGAGAGGAGGAGGGGAGGCGTCCCATCTTCTCTACCTCGACCTCAGCCCGTGGCCTCGGGTTCTAGACGGATCCAGGGCGCAGCGGGAAGGGGTGCCAAGGCTCCGCCACCAGAGGCACCTCCACGGCGCCAGCCACGTATCGCCCTGCCTCCGGCTCTTACAAACCTAAACCCGCGATTGGCACGTGGCTCAGCACACGTCCCCTCGGGCACCTGCCGAGCCCCTGACAGCTGTGTGAGCGACCTGTGAGCGAGTGGCCAGAGCAGCTTTATTGTCGACAGCCCCACAGGCCGGGCTCTCCAGTGGTTAGAGCAGTGCGCCACTTCCACACAATGGAACAGGACTCAGCAGTGGAAGAAAAAAAACCCACAAAAAACCCTTCAATACATGCAATATCTTGAATGGCTCTCAAGGAAATGAAGCTGCGAGGAAACGGCCGCCCTGGGAAGGGTGCGTATTGCTGGATTCCAGCTCCACAACAGTCCCCGCAGGACGGCGGGAGGAGCGGAGGGGAGAGGGGCAGGCCCGGGCTTCGGGAGGCACAGGAGGAGGGGGAGCCGCTGCGGTGGTAAAAGGGACCCAGAGACCGTGGTGACGCTGTGAACGTCCTGCTTCTGCTGCTGGTCATGCGACTCTACACATGTGACAAAACTGCACAGAACTAGATACACCTACACATGCACGACAAGTGCATGAAGCTAAGAAAAGCTGGGTCACACGCAACGTAGCTACGTCTGTTTCCTGTCCGTGATGCAGCATGGGGAGGTCACCACGGAGGACACCGGGGAAAAGGGGAGCGGGATCGCTCTGTATTACTTCCTATGCGGCCCGGCAATCCGTAATTAGCTCAAAATAAAAAGTTTAAGAAATGCAACTAAACATTGCTCCCCACTCGAAGCTACCTTCGTCCCCACTCTGAATGTCGCGGGAAAGCAGGGCCGGGAAGACACCAGGTCCCGCCGACCACACACGCTGCCCAGAGTGGCCCGTCACGGTGCATCGGGGAAAAGCATCGTTGTCAAACCACAGAGGGTTCTTTAATTAATGAATGGTGTTGTGATAACTAGGTCCAATTTAAATATCAATTCAGACACACAGAGCGCAGGAAGTCAAATTCCAGGTAAAACTAAGAATGTAAATATAAAATAATAACACAAACTAAAACCTGGAATTGAATATCAAACTTGCGGGTGAAGGATGGGACTCTGGAGAATGACAGAGGAAAAGGCGGAGAGATTCCGATAAGTTAGAATTTTGTATGTGAATTAACAAAAACAAACTTTTTTAAAAAAAATCACATAACCTAATGAAATAGTAAACACCACGGGGAAAATATGCTAAGAAATTTTAAATGGGTTAATATGAACCTGCATAAAATGTTAGTAAAATTCTCATAAAAAACAAAACAAAAAAGCACTAAAAGTGAATAGATCAGTAGGCCAAGGAAGTGAACAGTTTACCAAAAGAGAAATGTTTAAAAGGAAAAGGAAAATGACTGAATGCAGCAAATGGTAAAATAAATAAATAAGTAAAAATGCAAATATAAACAAAATAAGGCAACGTTTTGCCTGTGAAATGAACACAGCTCTTAACAAGATAATACCAAATTCTAGCAATGGCGCAGAAACACCCGTCAGATCCCTCCGGAAAGCAGTCTGACCATGTGTGCCAAGCCCGCTAATCCCGCTTCTGGGAACGGGTCCTCGGAGAAAATCCAAACCGGGGAGCCGCGTGCACGAAGGCCCCACCACGGCGTCTCCCACGCGCGCTACAACCGGAGCGCGCAGCACCAAGGGCGGGCCCCCGTGGTTCTGTGGCAGCCAACGAGGGAGCCGGAGACGAAAAGCTAGTGCCACGGAGGGCGTCTGTGGCAGACGGGCAGGTGAAAAAGGCAGTGGCCCGATGACAGTCGTACCAGGGCCCTAAGAAAGCGAGATTTGCGTGTGAAATGATGAATCGAGTAGAGAAACCAGGTGACTGTGCAGGGCTACACGGCCGTTCCCCACTCGATGCTCCAGGAGTTCGGGAGCAGGTTACGTGCCTCCTGGAGGCGTCTGCAGCCTCCGTGGTGAGAAGCCAGCTCCCTTCCCACGTGGGAGCTCCATCCCGCGTGCATTCGGGACAGAGAAGCTGGGAAGCTGAGGCCTCACGGAGACCACAAAGCGACGGCCATGACACCGGACAGCCTGGTTCTCTAAATGCTGGCTGCCGCCCTGGTGTCTGGGGCCAGACAAGGAGGCTCGGACCCGGGAGCTCCACCCGCCAGAGGGCTCCGGGCCTCTGCTCTGTGGTCCTAAGGACAGGAGGTGAGGAGGGCGGCGGGAGGAACAGGACCACAGCCTTCTGGAAATTTCTACACCGAAGCCGGAGGAGAGGAACCTCAGGGAGCATGGTCTGGAAGACACCCAGGCAGCACAGAGCTCACAGCCAGCAGACGGAGAAGCAGGAGGCGGCCGGGTGCCTGCAAGCAGATACTGAATGCACCCCGTTTCTCCACGGGAACGCCCCCCTCTGGGAGCCTGCGAGTGGACAGCCCCGGAGCCAGGACAGCAGCAGAACGACCATGGCCGGATGCTGGTTCTGTCCAGTGGGCCGGGCTCCCCCCCCGCCCCCCGCCACCCCTCCCAGCCTCGCCACCCCTCCAAGCCTCACCACCCCTCGCAGCCTCACCACCCCTCGCAGCCCTGGCGCCGTGGGGGGAGGGGCTGCAAGAAGGCTATTTTGAGAGACCAGAGTGCTTTCATGGCTAATAGGGTTTGTTGGAGCTTAAAAGACAAGATCCATCTAGAAACGTTCACCGCAGGATGATCGCACAGGAGTTATTTAAAGCAGCGTACCCTTTCCGGCGCCACCGGCTGGCGGCGTCTCCCGGGCCTTACGTAAGAGGCACGTGCTGCAGGCCCCAGCTCCGTCTGCACCCCCAGAGCGCGTGAACAGGGCGTGGGGTGCAGGCGGACCATCCGGGCATCGTGTCCATACGGTTACCATTGCCCCTTCCCCGAACACCTTCTCGCTAATGGGCCTGCTTCCTACGTGGGTGAGACACTAGGAAGACACCAGTTTTCCTCACCAACCAACTCCGACATCGACACCCGTGCCGACGTCTGCACCCCCGCCGTCTCCTCTCCTGGGACGATGCCCCACTGGCCGTGTTCCTGCCCTTCCCTCCTCTCCGGGCCTCCCGTGCCCCCTCGCCGCCTCCATGCTCCATGACCACTCGCCGGCTCTCTCTCCACCAGATGGCTTCCACCACGCTCCACACACACACCAACCCCCGTCTGAGTCACGCCTGCCTCCAGACACTTCCTCAGATGCGGCAGCACCGGAGCCCACAGGAGGGGCCCACGCCCGGTGTGCCGTGTCCCCTCCGTGTCCCCTCCGTGTCCCCTCCGTGTCCCCTCCGTGTCCCCTCGGGCTGGATTCCACCTCGGCCACGCCAGGGACACGGCTCTGGCCGCCATCAGCAGGGACCTCGGCGTGGCCAGAGCCTCCGGCCGCTTCTCCGCTATTTCCACGTCCTCCCCCGGCCGTTCGCTTTCCCGGCCTGTCTCCTGCTGTTGGCCACACGTGGGCTCCGTAGGGCCCCTGTCCCTGGTTAAGTCCCTGAATCTGAGAGCACCCGGGCTTCGGCCTGTGCCTCCTCCTCTGCTGCCACGCTCAGCGCCAGGGGCCTCGCTAGCGTCAGCTAAATGGCAGGAGCACCCCGGCGTGCACCTCCTCTCTCCCTGTGGCTCCGAACGCTTCTCGAATCGCTTTAGCTCGCCGTCTGCACCTCCTCCACGGGGCCGTGTCTCTGGACCGGGGTGGAGACTCATTCTCTGGGGCCCAGAGAACATTCCCACATTCCCATGGCCCTACAGAGCCCACCCCGGCCTACACAGTCTACTTTCTGAGCACTCAATGTCTCCTCTCCATTCACCTTGAGTGCGGTTTGATCCATCTTCCCGGCAGGTGACAGAAGGATGGAGAAACACTGAGCGAGGCCAAAGCACAGCTCGTGACTATCCCCCCCCCAACCCAACCCAAGGCTCCACCCTGTTAGCCATTCCACCAACCGCGTCTGGCTCACATCACACATCTAAAGACTTTCCTCGGCTGCTCCTTCTCCTTCCCTCTAGGCCAGTGGTCGGCAAACTCAGTCAACAGTCAACTCATGAGCCGCGTGTAGATTTCTTTGGAGAGATTTCTTTAAATTTTTTTAAACGTACACTTCTTCTAACGCCACGTCTTCAACACAGACTCGCCCAGGCCGTGGTATGTTGTGCAAGAGCCACACGCAAGGAAGGCCAAAGGGCACATGCGGCTGGAGACAGCAGAAGAGCGCCCCCCTGGTGGGACGGTAATGTTCACAGCCACAAACAGCACCGCACACGGCCAGCCCTCCTCGGAGCCCGGGCACGGGACCCGCAGGCAGGGGCACCGGGTGGGCACGCGGCGCCGGCGCCCAGCGGCTCCGACACGGCGGCGTGGGCGCGGCCTCTGGCGTGGCTTCTGTGTGGAACCATTGCGTTCACTGAGCTGCAAAGACCAAGCTGTCAGAGCTCGCTTTCCTCCTGCATCACCCCGCGGCGGGGTGGCACCAAATACTGCGCGTTACAACATAATCTGTAGCCGGACGGACGCGCAGCGCCGGGAACCTGACAGGCGGACACGGAGGACGAGGCTCCCCGCGGTGCACGGGAAAGGTCACGGGAGAGGGAGACGCCGGCTCGGCGGGCAGCGGCCTCCCGCGGCTCAGCCCCCGCGCCTGCCGGCTCCCGGTGCAGGCGGAGCGCCCTCAGGCGGGTTTCCTGCTGAATGCCCGAGGCCCTGACCGGCTAACGGTCCTGACGAGAACAAGGGGTCCCCTTGTCCATGACAAGGGGGCCGGGCCTGCTCAGGTCTGCTTCCTCCGGGGCCAGAGCCCGGGTGCTTTGTACCAAAGCCCTGTCTGGGCACCAGGGAACCCACAGCCTCCAGTGTTCGGTGGCAGAGGGGAGACCACGGGCACCGTGGGGAGGGCCCCCGGTGACCAGGCAGCCCCGGGCCCTGGCGCCGGGAGCGGGAAGCCGCTCGGATACTCACTTGTTCTGCATCATGTTCATGATCACCCAGTCGAACGGGTACACGTTCTTCCCAATGAGGTTCTTGAACATGATGAAGGTCTCCATCAGGAAGTCCTGGAGGAAGAGGGACAAACTGAGACAGCGCCGGGGCGGGGGTGAGGCCGGCCCTGCCCTACCGTGCCCGCCCCGCTGCACCCCTGAGTCATCCCAGGATGAATGACTGTGTCCTCGAAGCTGAACGAAAACTTCCTAAAAAGTAACGCAGATGTATTTCCCGGGCGCCGCAAACTATTTCTATCTCCGTTTGCTCAGCACCTCATAACTTTTCCAAAACCATGGCTGGAAACAGCCCACAGGCGTGTCTTCCTGACTTCCCAAGGATTACAGGTCTGTGGTAATCACTTTCTGCTCAGAGAAAAGCATGTTTACACACATAACATGAAGGTTATTTATAGTTCTTTACAGTGCCTAGCCGGTGTGCTCAGTGTTGACCTATGAACCAGGAGGTCACGGCTCCATTCCCGGTCAAGGGCACGTGCCCAGGGTTTTGGGCTTGATCACCAGTAGGGAGCATGCAGGAGGCAGCCAATCAACGATTCTCTTCTCTCCCTCCCTCTCCCTTCCTCTCTGAAATCAATAAAAACGTATTTAAAAAGAAAAACCCAGGGAGCAACTATGATCACCCTTTTGCCAAGAGGCCGCCAGCGGAGGAGAGCTTGGGGTCCTGGGCGTGGTCGGCCCACGGTCCCCATAACCCAGCTCACAATGCTCTGGCCACAGCCCTCCCAGCAGGGGTGTTCCGCGTGCCTCCCGCACACAGCCAGCGGCTCCGCTCCCCGGTTTCAATATTGAAATCCATATTTCACTCCTTAAGTTCCCCACTTCGTCAAGAGTTCCACATGTTAATGACCAGTTTGCAGATTCCGCCGGCGGAGTGCGGTAATTTCGCCGCGTCTCCATTTGCATGAAATTGCCCGCTCTCTTGCTGATCGCTCCTCCAAGCCTAATAACGGAGACGCAGGGTCTGGTTTTTATTATTCTGGAGGCGACGCCTCTCCCCACCGCCTCCCGCCGCCCTCCCGGGAGAGCGCCCCCCTCCTCAGGGGTCGGCTGCTCCCCGCGCTGTGCTGAGCACGCGGGGCGCTGTGCATTGTGGGCCGCGGGTCTGTGGGCGTCCGTGTCCTCGGCATCACTCACAGCCGTGGCCGCGGCCCCGCCGGGGCATCTGCCTCGCAGGGGGCCTGGCTGCACAGACGATGACGCTGGCATTTCCAAGGCGACAAGGGGGATGGAGGGCGGACAGGAGGTGTCAGTGACCCCTCCCTCCAGGCCGGTCCAGGCCGAGGCGATTCCTGCGTTGCTCATGGAGAGGGTCTGGCTGCCTCGGCCCGCCCTTCCCGCCAAGGCGCTCAAGGGCCAGGGTCCGAGAGTGAACTCGTGAGGGTCCTGCGGCCCAGACCCCTCGCCCAGGGGCGGGGGCCAGGGGCGGGGGGTCTTCCTTAGGCTTCACGGACACCCGGGGTTTCCGGGGGGGGCCCACACCCCAAGGGGGTGACTTGATGTTTAGGGGGGCAATCTGAGAGCGAGTTATTCACAGTGAGCTCCGCGCGCTTCCTGGGCTCTGTAAACACACATTGTGACGTTTACGCGTCTCTGTACTCTGGTGGATGCTTTGAAGCTTTACTTCCTATTTTTCATGTCACTTCATGTTATTTTTTAAACAGTTTCTGAGTGATTTCCTCCTCAGGACTCCCACTGTCCTCTCCTTCTTTTATTTTCCTCTCTCATGGAAGCCGTGCTCTTTGGGAGCTCGTGTGGACCAGGCTCACGGCCCATCAGGCTTCCTCCTGGTGAACAGTGTCCGCTTTTGGGAGAATAGAATTGTACGTCACAGGGGGCGGGAGGGGGGCATCGGGATGTTAGAGATGCTGGGGGGGGGGGGTGCGGGGCCAGGACAGGCTGGGACCAAGGCCCACACGGATGCTCCCGAGGAACAAACACAGGGACAGACCTCAGGCCGCGGCTCCCGCTCCGCTCCGCTGCCCTCACAGCGTGGGGGGCTGTTCTGCACTGACTCCAGGCTCCCAGCGGGAGGCCACTGCAGAGGTTTCCCAGCCAGACAGTCCCCTGGCTGACCTTCTCACCATGGCCACTCCCAGGAGCACTCTCACCCCCCACTTCCCGGTGAGAGGCGTCACCCTGGACCACCCAGGACACCTGCGTGAGGGCCTGGGTGTCAGGGAGCACCTGCCCTGAGGCCCTGGGATGCCGGTCTTAGGGAGGGTGCCCCTAATCGTTCACTTCCGCCCCGTGGCGCGCCCCCCGTCTGGCTGCAGGAGGGTGCTACTGAGCCATGCTGGGGCCCATGGGCACAGCTGGTGGATCAGGCAGAGAAGGGAAGCCGCAGGGCTCCCTGGCTCCTGCTGCTGCAGGTCCATCAGCGGGCGAGCGGGGTGACGCCTCCTGGGCAGCACCCCAGCCTTCAAGGATCCCGAGGCTTGTGAGGGGCCGCCCCGCCCCCAGCGAGCAGCAGGTGTGCGAGTCCGGACCTCATCCTGGGCACACGGCTCAGGCGGTCCCTCCCCGGAGGCTCCCATCGGCGCGGGCCACCCCCGTGCAAAGTCACCCTTACAACGACGACACCAGTGTCTTCCCAGACCGCTGGCCCCTGACAGGGGGTGGACAGGGTCACAGCGACACTCACCACCACGTCCGTCCTCATCTTCCCGAAGGTCGTGATCAAGTGGGCGTAATGGTAATCCTCCATCTGCCGTAAGATCGCCGTCATGCACGCCACGAAGTTCCCCTGCAGAGGAAGCGGAGACACAGTGAGACGGGGCAGGGGGGGGGGAGCGGGGAGAACCACACCGGGGGAGAGCGGGCATCACCCAGGAGTCTGGGCTGGAACCGGCAGCGGGAAGCCCCACTCCCGCCACCGCTGGCCGGCCCCCAGCAGGCACTGGACACTCCATCGCACCATCCTTCCCCTTTTCCTTTTCTCTCCTTCCCCCTTCTCTCCGCCGCCGCTCTGTATCAGTGCTTCCTGGCCAGGGCGGTCCGGGCTGGAGAACAAGCGTTACGTGTGCTCGTAGGGAACACGCAGGGGCTCCAGGCAGGACTGAAACCTCCACCTCCTCTGCCCTGTGCTCCGTCACCTCTGCCCTGACCGCAATGTGTGTGTGAGCCCTGACCTGGGGCTGGGGCACCCAGAGGCCCCTCCGCCTCCAAATCCTGCCTGCACCCGGGAGGCAGTCCCCCGCTCACAATGAGCTCTCCTCCAGAGCTGTGAGAGGTGATGTGAAAGGGAGTTCTCAGGGCGGACGGGACTGGAGGAGAGGGAAAGGAGGAGGAAAAGGAAACCGACAGACAAAACCAAGACCCGGAGAAGTCAAGGGCAGAAGCAGTCAGCAGATGGAGGCAGCCACCAAGTCGTAAGCTGTGAGTATGCACATGTATGTGTGCAGGTCTGTGCAGGTGCGTGTGTGCACGCAGGTCCGTGCATGTGCGTGCAGGAACGTGCATGTTTGTGTGTACAGGGTTGTGGATGTGAGTGTGTGTGCAGGTGTGTCCAGGTGCATGTTTATAGCTTTATCCATGTGAATGTTTGTTGTACAGGTCTGAGTGCATGCATGTTTGTGTGTGCGTGTCTGTGCCCATGCATTTGCATGTTTGCGTGTGCTTGTGTGTGCAGGCCTGTGCATACGTGCATTTGAATGTATGCACTGAAGGGGGTTTATGTGGCAGGAGGGCAGGTGGCTAAGTGGCCCTGTTGCCATTGAGTACAATGTATCACACGTCTGGGGTTCATGGCCAACAACATCTTAAAAGCCTCCCTTCACTTCAATATTTCATCCTAAATTATTGACATTTTAAGAAACACGGGACATGCATTTTCTCCCATTAAACCAGTGCAAGGGCGGTGAAATTATACGATGAGAAATACTTTCCGACATGCCCTAATTTCGCCTTATTAAATGAGCTCCCAAATTGCATTCTTTTACGAACTCCACTTTTACAAGCAGTATATCTGAATGCCTAAATGCCTCCTGCATTAATTTGAAATTCACTCTCTGCAGTGAAATGTTAAGGTCCGATACTGTTCCAATTCATTCTCCATCTGCAGCATCCATCCATGCTTCCCAACGAGCCCTCCTTGGCGCATTCCGTAAATTGAACAAATACAGTAATGACACGATGGTGTCTTCCGTGCGCCCAGAAATGTAAATTCTTTGCGAACAATAATAATTGAGGTTTAGATGCCGAGTTGGGGTTCAGAAAAAGAGCTAAATAACGTGTGTTTTCCACTGGAGGGATGAGTGCTGACATGGCAAGATGCCTATTGATGAACAGAAACTTTATTTCATCCTCACAGGAGGGTAGGGTTTAATGATTTTTAGAGAGAGAGGAAGGGGGAGGGAGAGAGAGAGAGAGAGAGAGAGAGAAACACTGATTGGTTTCCTTTCATATGTGCCCGGGCTGGGGCAGAAACCACAGCCCCGGTTTGCGCCCTGACCAGGAACTGGACCTGCCGCTGCTGAGGTGTGGCTGATGCCCTGGCCACCTGAGCCCCCAGCCAGGGCTACAGACTTTAAGATACACAAACACTTGGCCTCCCGTCGAGTGCAGGAGAAGCCGCCTTTGCAACTCCTCAGGCTAGAAGGTGCCATTTGGGGTCATGGTCTTCACAACCTCAGGTGCTGATCAAGTACAACGAGGCCGGCGGAACCACAGCCCCCAACCCAGTCTCTGCGGCCCCTCTGCAGGCCTCTGAGCGGCTCCCTCCGAGTGACGGCCACAGGGCATCGCTCAGCAGCTCAGCTCCACCTCCCCTCACCCGGAGGCACGTGGCGTCCTGAGAGCTCCGAGGCCTCCGCGGACGCCCCCTCCTCCCCGCGCCCCCCAGGCAGGGCCCGCTGTCCCCCCGGCAGGCGGAGAACGCGGGCGCAGGGAGAGGAAAGGTAAGGCCGCCACAGGTCATGCCCAGCTCTGGCGCTGATGGAGGGAGGCGGCCATGACCCGGGCTCCGCCCAGAGACAGCTGTTCCAGAGCGAGCAGAGGCCTGTGCCGGCCACGGTCCCCTCGCGTGGACTCGCGTTCCTTTTCATGTCCAACAACGGCGACACCCCCCCCGGAATCACCGGGATCACACGCTAGCATGTCTGGCCGGAGGCCATACACCAAGCGCTGACCTTGAAATGCCAAGCTCAGAGGAGAAGAGCCAGACCTCAGCCGGCCTTGAGGATGCTGAGGGCATGGGCCCTGCCACTGCGGGACTGGGGCCGGGGCCGCTCTCCCCCGAGGGGCAGGCGGCATGGGATGCAGAGAGACCCCGCCTGGCCCGGCGGGGAACGGCCGGGGGCAGGAATGGAATGACACACGGACCATGATGGAGCCCTTCCAGAGAGCGAGGCCGGGCGTGCGAACCGGCCAGGCGTGCGAACCGGCCAGGCGGGAGTCTGCAGGGAGGATGAGAACGTCAGCGAGGAGGCAACTCAGGGCCTGAGCCAGGGTGGGGACCCACTAACGGAGCCCGGGAGACGGGTCACTGTGGTCAGAGGTCAACAGGCCAGCTGGGCACGCGTGCTCTTGGCTTCACCCGAGGGAATGTTCCAGATGGGACCTGCACCGTTCAGTCCTTCCAAGAAGAAGCAAGTCCTGCAATGTCAGCTCTTCTCTAGCCTGAGCCGATGGACCCCACGGGAATGGGCCTGGGCCTGGTCACACGCCCAGGAGGGTGCCTCCCATGCGTGGCGAGGGCTCCATCCCCAGAGTGCCAGGCTTCTCAGGGCAAACACTGGCACCTCGAAGCTTTACCGCCACGTGGCCCCCAGAGGGCGTGAGGGCGGTTAACCCGCGCAGCCACGGAAGCGCATCTGCCGCCGATTACACACTGCAAGCAGAAATGGAAGAACGGTGAAAAGTTTTCGTTTGCTTCAAAAATATATTGTATTGATTTCAGAGAGGAAAGGAGAGGGAGAGAGAGAAACACTGAAGATGAGAGAGAATCATTGATCGGCTGCCTCCTGCACGCCCCCTACTGGGGATGGAGCCCGAAATCCAGGCCTGTGCTCTGACAGGGAATCGAACCGTGACCTCCTGGTTCCTCAGTTGACCCCCAAACACGGAGCCACATCAGCCAGCCGGACATGTGAAAAGCAAAGCTCTATTCTGAAGGCTCAGAAAATAACACGACTCTTGTGTGGCTCTGCATTGATTTATGGGAAAAGCATTTAGAAGTCAAATGAAGCTTTTACTTTGCACGGCGGGGAGGGTGGCAGCTCCACCAGCGGTGGGCGTCCCGCCTCCTCCGAGCCTGAGCCTGGGCGCCAGTCCCACCCCGGGGCCGAGCCAAAAGGAATAAATAAATAAAACGAAGACCTCTGCCTTGGGCCTTCAAAGCAATGCAAAGCGGGGGCAGGGAGGCCGCGCGCGGTGGCTGAGATTTAAGATTCAGGACGCAGGATGCCTCATAAACAGAAAATGTGAACTTCATTAGTAATCAGAGATGGAGATGATGCCGCGCTATCTGCTCGCCAAAACAGCAGCAGGGCCGAGGTGATGAGGCTGTTAGCGAGGGTGCGGGCCGAGCACTCACACACCGCTGGTGGGAGCCGAAATGGCCTTAACCTTTTTAAAAAGTGATTTAGCAATCGCTTCGAGAAGTCTTGAAAAAAAGACTCACCTCCTCCGTAATTTTACTTCTCAAAGCACCGCAGGTCCTGATTCAAAATCGGAAACGTGGTGCCACAGCTGCCCGTGGCGTCCGGAGAGAGCTCCGGGTGGGGGCAGGGCTGTGCCCGGGGGGGGGGGGGGGCTGTGCCCAAGGGGGGGCGGGAGAGGGGGCGGGGCTGGGGATGACCTGCTGAAGAGCAAGGCCCTCAGGTCTCAGGTCGCAGAGCATGAGGAGGAGGTCCCACACTGCAGGGGAGACACCTCAGGGGAGACCCACCGGCTACTGGGAACCTACGTGTTGTTCCGTCTGAGCCTGGAGGTCACGGTTTCATTCCTGGTCAGGGCATAGGCCCGGGTTGTGGGCTTGAGACCGGCTATTTCGTTTCGCAGCGTCTGTCAGCTCTGCTGGCTGAAGTCTAAGCGTGCGGGTATGAACTAGAAGGAAAGTAACTTCATCGGGCCCTAACCGGTGTGGCTCAGTGGATAGAGCAACGCCCTTCGGACTGAGAGGTCCCTGGTTCGATTCCGGTCAAGGGCGCGTACCTTGGTTGCGGGCACATCCCCGGTAGGGAGTGTGCAGGAGGCAGCTGATGGATGTTTCTCACTCATCGATGTTTCTAACTCTCTATTCCTCTCCCTTTCTCTCTGTGAAAAATCAATAAAATATATTTTTTTAAATTGCAGTTTCGGGGGAGATGTGTGAGTTGGTGAATTCTGCGTGACTTTCTCTGGGCGAGGGGTGGGGGGGCATTCAAGCCAAAGAATCCCCCCACTGAGGGAAGCACCACTGACACTGCACAGGAGGGGAGCAGCTGACAGCCGAGTCTGCCACTGAACAGGCCGACGGGGCCGGGAATAAACCTGGGCAGCGGCTGACGTCGGTGGCGCGGACACACGAAAGCCCCCGAGAGCACCAGTCACAGTTTTCGAGAGCGTCAGGTTGAAGGGCGCCGCTGCTGTTCATGGCAAAGGTGCTGCCACGCTGTTAATCCGGTGCTCGATCAGGCCTGAGACGGAATAGGCAGGCGAACCAGCTCCCCTGCCAGCACGGAGGCTCCGGGGAAGCCAGCGTGTGCTCACACACCGTCCGCCCGAGCTCCACTTCCCCGGAACGGCCGTCCGCTGGACGCCGAGACGGTTTCCTTCCGTTCCTCCTTTAAAGACAAGCTCCGTCCCACGTGCTGTTCCCCAATGTATGGTTAATTCCAACGCATTTCGTTTCCAAAATATTGCGACTCCTTTTTTCATAAAGGACCGTAAAATAAAAAGCGTTTGCAGACGCAAACTACAAGAAATTAAAAGCAGAATGGCCGATCAGCTGCATGAGTGCCGTCGATTAGTGCTTTTCAACTTGCAGCGAAATTAACCCCCAAATTCAAATGGAGTGCTGGGTGCAGTTCAGGGAGTCCTAGCGTTTTATAGCATTGCAGACGGTACAAGGAGAGAGATCTAATTTTAAACCAAAATCAATTCCGATTTTTACAGCGGCAGTAAAGGGCTTGTTTGCATCTGAAGGTACCCACAGCAATTAGCTGGCACTTATTCAGCGTGATGCATTAAACACACATTCATGGCTATGAAAATAAAAATAAACAATCAAATTTTATACATACAATTATACTTTACGGTAGAATGCGGAATAGTTCTCTTAAAATAATTCATTTGTTGCTAACCAAGTAGAGCAGACATTTTATATTTTTCATAAACTCAGTAGATCAGACTAATATTAGCGCCTCAGAGAATTTAGAATCTTCCAAGTCTCCCCCATGATACATAGTATCTCAAAGTATACTGTAACCGAAATAAGAGCAACTCAATCTTAATGCAATTTTACCTTTGAAGGGAGGATCAATATGCCTTCGCTTTTTTTTTTTTTTTAACTGACTTCGGTCCATAAAGAACATTATTGACACCAGAGCTACAGATTCAAGTGGAAACTCCTTATTGAATGAAAAGCAATTCCTCTAGATGAATCATAAAAAAATCCTGTCCTCAACATCATCAATATTGGATGGAGGAGTTGGTAACAAGGAAACCATGTCACAGAGCAGGTGTTAAAAATTAAATTAATAAATCATAGGGAAGATCTTGAAATAGAAAGTTATTGTATAATAGAAACAGAGATGACCTAGGTCAGTGGTCAGCAAACTCATTGGTCCACAGAGCCAAATATCAACAGTACAACGACTGACATTTCTTCTGAGAGCCACATTTTTTAAACTTCTTCTAATGCCACTTCTTCAAAACAGACCCGCCCAGACCGTGGTATTTTGTGGAAGAGCCACACTCAAGGGCC
Organism: Pipistrellus kuhlii; assembly: GCF_014108245.1. NCBI lineage: Eukaryota > Metazoa > Chordata > Mammalia > Chiroptera > Vespertilionidae > Pipistrellus > Pipistrellus kuhlii. The sequence goes on from NW_023425460.1 coordinate 45,977,733, forward strand.
GAAGAGCCGCATGTGGCTCGTGAGCCGCAGTTTGCCGACCACAGACCTGGTTGATCAGATAGTATTCTTGGGAAGCATTTATACACAAATCCATGCTGACCCAGTGACACAAACCACGCGATACAGTGGAGGGCACTGATGGAAGGGGCGGGAGGGCACACACCACCGAAGCTCAAGACGCAGGATGAAGATCGGGATCCAGAGAGCGTGGTGAAGGCGCAGACACACAGAGGACACACTAACCACACGCCTACCACAGGGCTCCCTGATTTTCAAAAAAGGGGCTCAGAGAATTCAGTCAGGAAAAGGCGGACATCTTGTCGACAAACGGTATTCCAAACGGTACAATGTGACACGACTGTGAAAAGGCTGGGAGGGAAGGCAGGGAGGAGGGAAGGGAGGAGGGAGGAGGAAGGAGAGCCCATACCTCACACCACACACAAGAACCACCTTCAAGCGCATCCCAGGCCTAGATGCAAAACACGAAACAACAAAACTTCTGGAAGAGAAACACGGAGGAAACCTTTGTGACCTTGGGTTGGGCGTCAATTTTTAGGATACAAAAAAAAAAAAAAAAAAAAAAAAGCATGAAACATATAAGAAAAGAAAAAAAAGGTAAGTCCTATTTCAAAATCAAGAATGCTTGCTCTTCAGATGACATTGAGAAGAAATTGAAAAGGCAGGCTGCCCCGCTGGAGGAGACCTTTGGCAGACGCGTACCTGGCCAAGAGCTTGTATCCGGACTACAGAGAGCGCTCGGAGAGCCAGCCACAGACAAACGGCCGGTCAGAAAACTGGCCACAAAATCCAACAGGCGCTTCTCACAGAAAGAGATCGAGAGGGCCGGGACACATGGAGACAAGGTCACTGGCAGGGTTAAAACCACGATCAGATCCCATTGCACACCTGGGAGGATGGCGGGATTCTAAGAGAAAGAAGAAGGCTGCAGAGCCGCCGAAACCTCCCTGGTTGCTGGTCTGAACGTCAAACAACGGAGCCCTTTGGGAAGACAGGCCGTTTCCTACGTGGGGACCAAGGACTTACCCACAACCCCACCATCCTGCTTCTAGGGAGCAGCTCAGGGAAGGAAAGCATAAGCCGCACAGAGACCTCCACAGCAGCGCACCGGCTGTAGTCACCGCTGCCGACGGGAGACACCCACCTGCCTGCCGTCGGGTAAACGATGGAGCGAGGGTGGAGCACGCAAGAAGCAGCCCTGAGCCCTGAGCTAGAGCTACTGACACATGGCGTGGCCCCCACACGTGGCTCAGCCGAGGATGCCAGGAACAGACAGGCCACACATGTGACCTTGTGGAAATGGCGACAGCAGTGACGGGGGGCGGGGGGCTGGCTCTGGAGGGACTCGGGGGCCATCTGGAGGGGATGGAAATAATTCAGATCTTGACATCGGTGGTGGGGACCAAAGTGTCCCTGTCGGTTGAAATTCAGAACTAAAAAGCCTGATTTGGCTGAGGAACCTGAGGACGAGGCGGGGAGGACACGGTTTGAAAGTCACAGAATCCCGGCAGGCGACAGCGGCGCGCGCTGACGTCTGGGGCTGCTCCGCAGGCACACAGAGCGGACAGGCCCTTCGATCAAAGGGGGTCAGCGCTAATCACTGCGGCGCTCTGTTGGGGGGGGGGGGGGTCCGACAGGGCTGCGCGGGTCGCCATGTCCTTCGGGAGCGCCCCGGCGATGGATTCCTGTGCGTGAACTTTAAGACCGCACTGTCGCGTGTAAAGCCAGTCCCGCTGGAAGGTACACCGAGATCCCACCGACAGCGTATGTTCATCAGGAGGCTCGCGCCGCCCGTCTGGTGATTGCTCACACACGCGGCTCGCCGTTCGCCCACGTCTAGGTCCGTGCCGTCCATTAGCTGTCCACGTGGCAAACACTCACAGAGGCGTGCCGTGATCCGGCCCCAGGCGCTCACACTGCACAGTAAGCGTGTCAAGCTCTAAGGCTAGCACGGGCCATGCCTGTTCTACAGGCTGGAGTGGGAGGGGGCTTACTGGCACCTGAACGTGAACATCAGGCTCGCGTGTGCGAGGTGAGGTACACGAGTGCCTTAAGGGGGCCCTCTGGCACCTGGGGTACCATCACACACCTGGTAAGTACACCCTGAAGCTACTTTTCCATCACATTTGGCAAGAACAAAACAAGACAAAAAAGCCTCTTGGATGAAGATTTGTTGAGAAACATCATTTTAGGAGATGCCAATTAAAATGTACAGCAGCTACTCCCGGCCGGCGTAGCTCAGCGGTTGAGTGTGGAGCTGTGAACAGGGAGGTCACGGTTCGATTCCCGGTCAGGGCACAGGCCTGGGTTGTGGGCTCCACCTCCAGTGTGGAGAGTTCAGGAGGCAGCTGATGGATGATTCTCTCTCATCAGTGATGTTTTTATCTCTCTTTCCCTTCCCCTCTGAAATCAATTAAAATATGTATTTAAAAAAAATACATAGCAATTTACCCGGAGTTACATAAACGTTATTCCAATTTCTGCACAGACATAATGACAACACCAGAAGCCATTCCACTAATCTCACCCACATCCGGAGTCTATACTGTAATTTTTAAATTACTTAGCACTGATTATGACGGTGACCATTATAATTTTAATTAAGGAATACAAAACCTTGGTTGATAGCGATTAATCTCCTCAAACTAAATTCATATATTCGAAAGATTAATTTTTTTTACTTATGACAATCAGAGCCGTTTCCAGTCACTGCCACCCACACGCAATGAAAAAGGATGAGTCGCAAATCACCCGGGCTCCCTCCACCTGGACCCCATACGCCACTCCCACGGCGCACGCACAGGAAACACACGGGAAGTCACTCAGCAACAGATGTTCCGTGGAGATAATTTATCTTTTGATGAATCTCCATCTCCCGGCCTGGAAGGGAAGGTGCATCCGCGGCGTGGTACCTTAATCACTAATTTTAATTATGTTCCAGAATCACAACTCGTTTGCAAAACTGAGTATGTGTTTCACCAGTTAATTATCTGGCTGTGCAGTGAAACGTTTGCAAGATGCAAGGCTCCTGGTTCCTGCCTCCATGGGAAGCTGCGGATCACGGAGCGCACGGGGTTCAAACTGGAACCAGCTGTCCAGGTGTCAGACGGGACAAAGGGGACAACCCAGGCCGATCCATTAGGCCAGTGGTCGGCAAACTCATTCGCCAACAGAGTCAAGTACCAACAGGATGACGATGGAAAATTCTGTGGAGAGCCACATTTTTTAAACTTAAACTTCTTCTAACACCACTTCTTCAACATAGACTCGCCCAGGCCGTGGTATTTTGTGGCAGAGCCACACTCAGGGGGCCAAAGAGCCGCATGTGGCTCGAGAGCCTCAGTTTGCCCACCACAGCGTTAGGAGGAAGCTCGGTCCATAGGAGGCACGTGTCGGAAAGAATCAGGAACCCTGGGCATTGCTCCATGGGGATTCTGTTAAAAAGTAATTTATTTAGGAAAAAGCCATTACCATAAATGAAAAGCAAATCTCAGGACCACCGTGGACAAATGTACAGCCCTGCAGGCCACCACGAGTTGCTCTGACTGTCCCCAATAACCCCCTGAGGCCGCCTCTGAATTACATCCTTCCCCCTCACCGCCCCCCGCCCCCAAATTCCCAGGTTGAGTCTTGACCCCAGAACCTCAGGATGTTGATGGCCTGGGGTGGGCCAGTGAAGGGGAGTGGAGAAAAAGGTCACCGGTGTGAACCTAATGCCACCTGACCGCTGTCCTCATCAGGAGACCCCGCAGAGGGAGGGCCAGCGAGGCCCAGAGGACACACCTCCGACACCTTGGCCCTGGCCCCTGGAGGAAATGAATTTCTGGGCTCACGCCACCCACTCTGTAGCATTGTGTTGGCAGCCCCAGCAACCGCATGTAACCCTCCTCCCTCCTGGTCCCTAACATGCTCTCCAGGGGCCCGAGGGCCACCCTGACTACAGACACCCCCCTGCCTGTGCCCCCCAAGCTGGCTGCTCCCCAAGACCCCGGACTCCCTCCCGTCCTCCTGCAGAGCCCGGCTCCACGGCCTCCTTCCCAGGTGGGACCCTGAGCCACAGGAAGACCTCAGGGCCAGCCCCCCCCCCCCCCGGGATCCCCAGGAGGCCTGTGCCCGTCGCCGCCACCAGCACGGAATCACGGGAAGGTTCTCGCTGCCTGGAGGCGGCGGCCGTGGGAGAGGGGTCAGCCTGGGGCTCCCTCCGGTGCACGGCCTTCCCTAACCCACTAACGACAGGCGTCCAAAACAGAAACCCCTGCCACGATATTTTGAATTTAATTTAAAAAATCAATTTGCAATGACTATTATAAAAATAAACATATTAATCAGCATTCGGGTGTTCTTGAATAGTTTCAGCTGAGAATTCTCACGGAAAACGATGTTAAAGTTGGTCAAGGCTGCCACGGAGAGAAAACGTTTTTTTACAGACGCGCGTGGCGTGGGGGGGAGGCCCGCCGCTGGCGCCCGCAGGCGCTGACGGGGCGTCCGATGGGCTCACAGCTGAGCGGGATCGGCCTCTTCCCCCCGCCAACGTCCGGAGGATTAAGAGGAGGGACTTGGGTGAGGCTGAGGGGACAGCCCAGGCTGAGGGTCTGACGGGAAAGCCGTGCTAGGGACCGGGAGGGAGGAGGGTTACATGCGGTTGCTGGGGCTGCCAACACAATGCCAACACAAGGCCCCAGACCTCCCCCAGCCCCCGGCTCATGTGGACGTGAGCGTGTTCCGCGAACTGGCCTCGCGGGTGACAGCGTGTCCTGTCGCACGCGCTGGCACACAGCTGCCAGCCCTCCCCCGGGGACCGCAGAGAGAACAGGGAGAAGACGCCTTGGACACCACTCACCATCCTCCATGCACCCCGCGCACCCCCCAAGCCTCCCCCGTCAGAACGCGGCGGCCGGCTCCCCGGGCAGAGAGCTGAGCTGCCCTGCCTTTGGGGGGCAGCCAGGCAGCGGGAGATGGTGACCTTGGGGGCCAAGGACGGGCTCCTGTGCTGCCTGATGTCTCGGGGCTCCTAGCGCAGCGGGGTTCGGGCACAATGCCAGGCACCACCCAGAGGCGGGCCACGGGCACCCGCTCCTCTCGGGGAGGTACTGGGGACCCCTCTCCTCCCCGTGTGATACCTGGGGACTCCTTCTCCTCCTGACACAGACCGGGACCCCCTGCCTGCCTGAGAACGGGGTTCCTCTCCTGCCGTCACCAGCAGGACATGCAGGTAGGGAGAGAGCACGGCTCGGTACTTGGAAAACTCAATTACAGGGCTGCCGGCAAATTACAATGCTTGTTCCCCATCAATTACTTTTTCTATTTGTGACACATAACCATGTAGCACTCCCAAACCTCACCAATTCATTTACCCGCAGAGGGAGAACGGGTGTGTGTGTGTGTGTGTGTGTGTGCGCATTACGGGATGTATGGCTTACAAACAGACTGTGTGCCTATAGTTACCATAGTCAGGCTCAATAACATGTACTTGAACTTCCTACTGTTTTGAGTTCAAATAATTTTTATTATAAACATTCTTCCTTGCCGTTTCCTAAGAGTGCTGCTTGAATTTTCATTTATTTTTATCTGAAGTTATTTCAAATAAGTTAAGCCATGGTGTGTGTGTGTGTGTGTGTGTGTGTAAAATTAGTCTTCCTCCATCCTAAAACACATGCTCCCAAGTTATCGTTGGATTTAATGAAAACAGAACATCTCTTATTAAACAATGGAGGCCTTGTAGGAACTGGTTTTCCCAGGCACAGAAAGCACATACACGGTTTTTTAGGAGCAGCATGAAAGCCCGAGGCATGGTTATAAACACCCAGCACACATTCATATCTCATGTGTGTTGAATCCCCAACTTACTTTGATCAGCTAATAAGCAGCAGGCCAGGAGCAGGATTCTCGGGGCCATGGCAGCCTTTCTCATGAGGCAGTCTGCTGAGCCCATTTCTCTTTATCCCTCCCAGGAGAGGGGTAAGGGAGGACACAGCCCCACCCTGACTCTCCCTGCAGCTCACCCCAGCCGCTGCCTCTGCACCCTGGGAGAGGAGCCGAGGAGAATGGCTCCACGCTGTGTCATTAGCTCTTAGGGACAGACATCACCCCAAGGAGCTAAGCGCCATCCTGCGGGCACCCTCCCCCCTGGCTGCTGGAGGAAGAGGAGGTGAGTATCCTTCTCCCCTGAGCAGGAACTGAGGGCGCCGTAGCGCAATGGAGTTATCAGGCTCCAAAAGTGGGAGTTCAGTAATAGCGTGCTATGAAATGAAAGGGCATTAAAAGATGATTCTGATAGGGCTAATTGATTTTTAGCTTTCAAAACGTACACCATCTAATCGTCCGCTCCTGGTAGACATTGCCAAACCTTCTTTCAAAATATCCCCCCCGGGTGCTGACGGGTGTTGCTGCCATTTTTTTACAGATGGTTCCCTCTAACTAACCACACGCTCAGTGGATTACTGAGCAGAGACACAGGCACCCCCGTCAGGAGAGATGCTAGCGATGGGAGCTGAGGGGAGCACCTGTGACCCCCGGTCTGGTCCCGGCTGCTCTCCCGTGAGTGTCAAGGAGTCAGAAAGTCACGTTTCTGAAAACCAGGAGCAATGCAACATCAAGTAAAGGAGGGGGAGAGGGGGGTCCCTGTCTAGAGGAATTATAACATACATCTACGAGGAAATGTGTTTGTCCCGTAAAGATTTCCAGCCAACAAGATGGAACAGAAAGGCCTGTGGGTCAGCCTGCCCGCCCAGCCTGTCCATCCGGGGCCACTGCCTGGGCCGGACGCAGAGCAAACCTTGGCTGCCTCAGAAGATGCCATGCTTGCGAGGAGACCGTTAACCCCACGAGGCAGGAGTGGGGGGACGGAGCACCTGCGCAGCACCTGAAGCTTCTTCGGAAGGGACCGTCCGCCCACGTGGGGGGAGGTCGGGGGGAGGGTGCTACTCGGCGGGGGGTGGGACCAACGGCACAAGTGAGCAGATTCCACGTTCCCACAGGCCGTCCGTGGGCACAGACACCGCTTAAAAATCACATCGGCTGCCTCTGCGTGGTTCGGGTGCTCAGGCAGCCTGTCCCGCCCTGCACCCCCGTCCCGCCCCGCTCTGCACTCAGGGTTTGCCCTATCCTCAGGGCCTGCCCCGCCCCTGTCCAAGGCCTGAAGATAAAGGCCCGAAGGCTCTCTGAGCCGCTCTCCCGGGGGGGACTTCGAAGATGGACGGTCCCGGGGGACGGCCACCCAGGACCCGTTGCCCAGCAGCGGGTCTGCACGCAGCGCGGACTCAACCCCTCTGAGCAGCTCTGTCTGCCGCTTTTCCCAACAGAAAAGCTGGACGTCAAAGCTGCAGAACGTCCCTGACGCTGACCTTCGTGTTTCTGACATTAAGCTGAGGACCCGACAGAGGAGACCCCGTGGAGATACACGGTCGTGAGCGGGGCTCAGAGGAGAGCGAGCATCCTCCGGAGACACATTCTGACGCCGGGACCGCCCGCCACATCCCCGGTGGCAGGCCTGCCGCCCAGGGAGCCCTCGGACGCTGGCCCAGCGGCAGAGGCCGTTCCCCGAGTCCTCCCTCCCACGTGACGCCTGCCTGAAAGGGACATGGCGCCCGGAGGGTGGACGGACACGGGGACACCCCAGTTTCAACCCCGGTCTGTTGTGAGCCCGGAGCAGCAAACCTCAGGAGGAAAGCAGGTCACGCTGAAGGGCTGCCAAAGGAGGAAAGGATGCCTTAGGGTCCGATGGTCCCTTTTCCAAAAAGCGTTCTTGTTGATTTCAGAGACAAAGAGAGAGGGAGAGCGAGACATGAGAGTGGCCTCCTGCATGCCCCCTGCTGGGGATGGAGCCCACAACCCTGCAAGAGCCCTGACCTCCTGATTCAACTGCTGAGCCACGCCAGCCAGGCTGATGCTTCAATTTCGAACCAAACTTTTGACCTGGCTCTAACTACCGGTATGAGTAATACGACAAGGAAAGCAGCAGATTCTATTCCGACACAGGACGATTTTCAATTGTGCAGCCGCACTTACTGCCCATTAAGCCAAATTAGGTTTCTGTCTCTGTGAGGGTAATCCCATCAAATATTTCCTTGAAGAGTCTCTCGGATTAATAAAAGTATGTGAATTCCACGGCTTTTGCATGCCTTAGAACCGTGGTGGGCAAACTGCGGCTCTCAAGCCACAGGCGGCTCTTTGGACCCTTGAGGGTGGCTCTTCCAGAAAATACCACGGCCTGGGCGAGTCTATGTTGAAGAAGTGGCGTTAGAAAAAGTTTAAGTTTAAAAAAATGTGGCTCTCCAAGAAATTTCACTTGTCATACTGTTGGCATTTGGCTCTGTGGACTGAGGAGTTTGCCGACCAGTGCTCAGAGCACTGCACAGAGCACTCTGCCTCAGAGAAAGGGTGCCCGCACACGGAACCCTGTCCGGCAGTGGGCAGAGGCACGCATGGCATTCCCAGAGTGCCGTGTGGCGGCCTTGGCCCCTGAAGCACGGCTTATTGTCTTTCCAGGAGGGTCTTCAAACAGACAGGGACCTGCTCACTGGACTTAAATGTATTAGCTGTGCCCGGCTGCCCGGCCTGGCTCAGGGGCTGAGCCTCAACCTGTGGACCAGGAGGTCTCAGCTCCATTCCTCGTCAGGGCACAGGCCCAGGGCTGCGGCTGGATCCCCAGTGTGGGGTGTGCGGGAGGCAGCCGATCCACGATTCTCTCTCATCACTGCTGTCTCTATTTCTCTCTCTCCCTCTCCCTTCCTCTCTGAAAGCAATAGACGTATACTAACAATAATTAAGTAAGTGAAATGGGTCAGCTGAACATCGCTTTTAAGTGTAACTTTGCTTTGTTCAGAGCAGCAGGGAGACTCCCTGGGCGTGGAGGCCGTCCTGGCCAAGCACGGGGCTGCCCCACCTCCCCGAACACAAGGTCGGGAATTCCACACCCAGTGCCCCGGGTCCCAGGGATCGGAGGCCAGCACACCGTCCGGAGGGGGGCCTCCTGTGGCCGCTGAGCTGAGCTTTGCCACGCGTTTCCGTTCCGGGTGGAAGGCCCCGTGGGCTGGCTCAGCAGCAGGCGCACGTGGGTATTCTCAGCCACTTCCGAACGGAAGCAAAGAGACTCCTGTGGCCAAAGGCCTGGGAGCTCAGAGGGAAACCCGGCTCTCGCTGCCCGCGGTCTTCCCTGCTGGTTCCCGGGTGGGCTTTTGTCCGTGGCTGCCATAAGAAAGCTGGATTGAGAGGATTTTGGAAATGTCCATAAATCATCGCGTGGAGGTAGGGTTCTCCTGCGTCTTCCCTTCTCCGGCTCTCGATAATTTATCTGGAAATTGACCTCACGGAAGCACAGTGTGAGCCTGGGGATGGGATTTGGTTACGGAAAGTGGCCGCCAGTGAAGGAGCGTTATCAGAGCCATCCTGTGTTCCAGGGTCTAAGAGAACAAGACAAAGCAATTTGTTCACAATCCATCATGAGCCGTCCCTGCTCGGAGGGATGCAAGATGCGCAGGCGACGGGATTGAGCTGAGTTTCCGATTTAAACTGTGCTCACTCGGTGCCTGGGCTGCCGGAGAGCGGAAGCTGGGGAGCAGCGGCGGGGACAGGGCTCTGGTGCCGGCCACCAAGGTGCCCCCGTCACATACAAGGTGCACGCGTGTGTTTAAAAGTCCGATACCGTACAGCCCGGCTGGCGTGGCTCCGTGGCTGAGCATCACTGACCTATGAGTCAGGAGGTCCTGAGCAGAGAGTGCTCGAGGGCAGGGACGCCACTGTGCCACTCTGCCTGGCATGATGACGGCGGATGCACACCATCACATGTTTGTCCAGGCCAATGGGAAGCCTGCACCAGCAGTGAGCGCTCGGACGGTCTATGGACTTGGGGGGTGGAGGGGAGGTGAAGGGGTGGAAATGACCCATGGATGCAGGTTCATGGGTTGTAACGCTCGCACCCTCCGGTGGGGACACTGTAAGGGGGGGAGGCTGCGGGAAGAGGGGGGCAGGGGTTTTATGGGAAAACTATCCTCCTCTCAATTTCCCTGTGAACCTAAAACGGCTCTAAAAACCAACATCTGGATTTAAAAAATCAGTTATAAAAACTGCTAAATGTCCGCGGCAGATATGACAATAATAAAAGCACTGCCCGGCCTGCATGGCTTAGTGGTTGAGGATCGACCTCTGAACCGGGAGGTCACTGCAATTTCTGGGCAGGGCACATGCCTGGGTTGAAGGCTCGATGCCCACTAGGGGGCATACAGGAGACAGCCGATCGGTAATTCTTCCTAATCATTGATGTTTCTATCACTCTCTCCCTCTCCCTTCCTCTCTGACATTAATAACCATATTTAATAATAATAACAACACTACTACTAATAATAATAATAATAGCATTCTCTAAGGCAGTGGTCCTCAACCTTTCTAATGCCTGACCCTTTAATCCAGCTCCTCATGTTGTGGTGACCCCCAACCATAACAGTATTTTCCTTGCTACTTCATCACTGTAATTTTGCTGCTGATATGGATCATAATGTAAATACCTGTGTTTTCCGATGGTCTCAGGCTCCACAGCAGCGTTTCTCACCCTGTGGGTCGTGCATTATGATTCATTAACAGAAGCAAAATTACACTATGAAGTAGCAAGGAGAATAATGTTATGGTTGGGGGTCACCGCAGCATGAGGAGCTGCACTAACGGGTCGGGCATTAGGAAGGTGGAGAACCACTGTCCAAGGTAAGGAGGGGCGGGAACTGGTCAGGTCATAGCTCACAACTACCCGCTTAGAAGCAGGGGTGCAGTCACGGGAGACGCCTCTGTAAGGGAGGGGCCGGAGGCAGGAAGGCTGCCTTAGGGAGGGCCAGCGCCGAGTCAGGAGCACCTGCAGGAGGAGGACTTCCCCTTTAAGGGGTCTGATACCGTCACCAGTAACCGAGCTATTAACCGGCCGAGGAGACACAGAGACACGTCTGCCCAGCAGAGACAGGAAAAGTCCTGTGCTCCCGTGGTGTGCTCGGCAGCCCTGCCGCCCTCCCGGCGGGTGAGGGCCCGGCAGCTGGGCCCTCCTGCCTGTCCTGCCGGGGCGAGGACGCCGGCACCACAGGAGAGTCTAGGAAAGGCCTGGCGAGGCCCTGCCTCGGGGGCTGCAGTGTGGGTGGTCCTGCTCCCAGGAGGAGGTCGTTTAGAATGGCAGCTGTGACCCCTGGAAACTGCCAGTGTATCTGTGCATTCACACACATATTCAAACATGCACATACATATTCACACATGCACACATATAGCCACATATGCAAATGCATATTCACATATGCACACATGCAACCACATGCGCACACATATAGCCACATGCATGTGAGTAACCACACATGCACACATAGCCACACAATGCACATATAATCACACACACGTAGTCACACATGTATAGTTACACACATGCACACATATAGTCACACTTGCACACATACCCGCACATATATAAGCACATGAGCACGCATGCAGTCACACAGTCACACGCATGCACACACATACTCACACGTGTACATATGTAGCGCACATGCACATATATACCGGGATAACTGGTGGGTTGCACCAGAGGCACACGATGCCTTATCCATGGAGCCGCGGTTGAAGGCCCTTTGACAAATGGAGCCCATCTCACTGCACGAGGCGGGCTGCTAACGGGAGCTTCATTGGAATGGGCGTTGGGTCACGTGAAACCCGTCCGCTTACATGTCGCTACGCCCCGTGTTCAGGTACGGAGCTTGCGTGAAGGGAGCTCTGCCTGTGGATAAATGGCTGCGAGCGTATCGACGCTGCTTGGTATTCACAGGTGGAGAGGAGGCACGCTTGTCAGGAGGGGAGGAAGGGGACGTGCACGGAGATGTCTGCCTTCTGCGTGGCCTGTGGCTGCCGCTCTGCTTTAGCCCGGCACGTGAAGGTCACGGCGAACACAGCCCTGTCCCCGCACCCGTAGGCATCCCACCGCAAGCGGGCCGCCCTCAGCGGCGCTGTCCAATGTCCTTTAAGGTGACACAGCATGTGCGTCCAGGACAAAGCGAGAAGCCAGCAAAGCTCTCCCCGGGCCTCCGGCAAGGGAACTTGCCGCGGGGGCACCTGCCTCTGTGCATTCAGGGCCCGGGGGCGGGGAGGGGACCCTCTCTGCTCCTGGGAGGGCGGATACAGGATCCGGCTGGGTTCACGCGGATCGCCCACCACAGCCCACAGCGGGGACAGCGTTCGGGATCCCCGGGGCGGAGGCCCAGAGCCCGGCCAGGCAGCTGGGGACGGGGGCAGGGAGGGGAGGGACCTGAGAGCGCCCATTAACACCCGGCCCACACGGGAACAGCCCAGAACGCCGAGCCGCAGGTGAGGATGCTGCCGCCGCACTATTTCAGGGTGTGAATGAGTCACTCGCCTTATTTTAAGGGACTCGAAGGCTCATCCGCAATTCCATGTGACACCGTATTTACTCGGCGGGAAAGGGGGGGAGGTGCCACGAGAAGGAATGGCTTCGTGCTCCCAGTGGGGTGCGGCAAACCGGATAAACCATCGATCAAGTTCACCTTCTCCTGAACGTGAGGGCATCACGCTCAGGGCCCGACACAGCGAGATGGAAAGGCGATTCCACAGCTGCTGGCGCTGATCCGACGGGACAGGGGATTGCACCCCGGAGTGTGAGACAGCCCAGGAGGGACAAATCACACACCACGCCCCCGTGCCGAACGCGGCCAGAGGCAGCCGATGAGGGCTCCGACCCTCGCAGCCCCGGGAGCCCTCATTTCCTGCCTCACTGCCTGGCCCTGCGTGGACACTCTCCGTGGTTAACAAGCTCAGAAATCGATGTCAGAGTTCACGGTGAGAACACACATAAAATGAACTAAGATCTGCTCAGACGGCACCCTGGGTAACCGATGTGTGATCTTCTCCAATAAAGCTGCTTCGTCCTTTATGGCTGCATAATGTTCCAATTTACATCTTTGGTTTAATTTTTTAAAAGCTCACTGATTTTGCCCGGCCGGTATGGCTCGGTGGTGGAGTGTCCAGCCCTGAGGTCTTGGTTTGATTCCAGATCAGGGCACATGGCCGGGTTGCAGGCTCCATCCCCACTAGGGGGCGTGCCACAGGAGGATGATTCTCATCATTGATGTTTCTGTTCCTTTCTCCCTCTCCCTCCCTCCATTTGAAATCAATAAAAATGTATTTCTTAAAAATCACTGGTTTTTCAAGTTTCTTCCTTTAATTCACTGAAACAATGAACAACCGGTTGAAAGCATCGGCTGAGCTGCCTCCCTCACTTCAATAAAAGCCTTGTTCTATAGCACCGTGGTCGGCAAACTGCGGCTCTCGAGCCACATGCGGCTCTTTGGCCCCTTGAGTGTGGCTCTTCCACAAAATACCACGGCCTGGCCGAGTCTATTTGGAAGAAGTGGCGTTAGAAGAAGTTTAAATTAAAAAAATGTGGCTCTCCAAAGGAATTTCAATCGTTGAACGGTTGACATTGGCTATGTTGGCTAATGAGTTTGCCGACCATGGGGCTAGGAGATCAAGACTGAGAAGGTCCAAGGAGACGCCTTCCAGGGGAGGGGGAGAGCCCGCCATGGGGCCGGGGCCTGGCAAAGACAGGCACCAGAGTGAACCGTGACCACAAGAGCCACATTCCAACCACATCCACGTGAACCGAGGGCACTGCATTGTGCACAAAAGCATTTTAAAAGAGGAGGAGTCCTAAACAGCATTGAACCGCGTCTTCCGGCCTTTGGATCGGGGAGGAAGTGCCGTTGGCGGGCAGTGTGGGAAGACCTCCTCGGTGAACACTTTCCCGGTAGTTACAGGGACACTGAGGCACAGCTGAGACGCGCAGAGCGAGGCGGGCGTGCACACGACAGAGGGCAGTGTGGACCCAAGGCTGCCAACGCTCAGGTCAGGCAAATGGGAGACGGCGGTCTGCAAGCGGGCAGCGCCGTGGCGTGAACGTGCTGACCTATTTAATCCCCTAAGGGCGCAGGAACACGGGGAAAAGAGGAATGTTTGTGGACAACGTGGAGCTGAAAATCTGTGTGACCTTAGCGCCACCAAGCATTAATCAGGTGTTTTTCCTAAATCCTCACTCTTCCCATCTGGAGCCTGCAGTGAAAACAGAACGCCTGCTTCCCAGACAGCAGCCCGCTGCCCCATCCTCCGTGGCCCGGACTGACGTGACCCCGTGAGCACATGTAACGTCACATGCACGTAACGTCAGGTGGCCAGAGCGGGTGCGTAAGGCCGTGGAGGACCACGGTGACAGCGTCACAGCCCCGGCAGCAGCAGAAGGCGAGCTGGTCCGTGGGGGACGCGGAATAGGTTCTGGGCCGGATGATTCTAATAGCCGCTTGTCAGTGGAGAAAGTGGGCGATAATGTCCCGAAACGACATCGGAGGAGCAGAAGGTGTTACTGAGCCTGCGGTGCTGATGGCCTATTGCTTGGAAGTGTAATTGATCCGGTAATGAGATGGGGCATGTGACAGGGGGGAAGAGGCCTGACGGACACTCCTAGCGAGCCTGCGGGAGGTGCCGGCTGCTCTACGGGAGCCTGCCACGTGCAGGTGACCTCTCCGGTCTGGATCCGTCCCAGGAGAGAGCCACGCAGATCCCCCAGGAGGATGGAGGTGTAGGTACACGGGACACGGGTACTTGGCGTGGCTTGGGACCAGGGAAGGATCTCATTGGTCAATGCCACTCCTCCAACGGGACCCGAATGTCCGAGGGGTGGGTGTGAACTTGGAGGAACCCTGAACTATGAGGTGTGTTCTTGAGTAAATCTTAAGTTCACGTCAACATCACAGACCTGGGCAGGGCGGGTTGTACTGGGTCATCCTGAGAGCGGGGCGTGGCTCCAAGCTTGACCACTTCACTTCCTGGCTGTGACCTGTTCCTCTGCAGAGAGTATAACGGCACTGACTTCCTGGCTGTCTTGCGAGGACACAAGGAGACCCTGCCGTGGACCAGGGGCCGGCATGCCGTGGGCACAGGACGAAGTGACCGTGGCAATTGTCAAACAGGGCTTATGGGAGCCAAGGCCTGGGATCCGGAGGGTTCTGTGTTCCCCTCCTCCTCCCCCGGGTCCCGCATGTCTGTGAGGCTGGAGGTGGGGAGGGAGGGACACCAGGAAGTCCTGTACCTAAGACCCAGAGCGCTCGGTGTGGTGTGCCCGGGGCGGGGGCATCGGCAGTGTGGAACCAGCACACGGGGTTAGCAGAGCAGACACTGACGTTTCAACGGGCCATCCTTGGGCCTGGGCACAGCTCTGTTAGGTGAGGGGTGCCTCTGGCCGTTTGGAGGGATGCTGGCTTTCCAGTCCCTTAGCCACACTTGCCTGGAGAGGTCTGCTCCCCCCGGATTAGATTTGGATCATGAAGGTCAAAGTGGCCACCTACAGGGAGGAGGCAGCACGCATCGCCTTGAAGGTGGTGACCCATCAGCTCACCCACGTGGCACGCCTCTCCCGCCCGAGGAACCCGGACACGAGCTCTCGGGCCTTATGCTGTGACGTGACAGACAGACTTGCCATGAGCTACTCCAATGGACTTCACAAGGGGAGGGGGAGGACCAGTGACTAACAGACTCAGAAAAACAACTGTACGTCTCCCAGGCCCCTGAACAGCTGACAGTCCTGGTGAAACTAAGACGTTCCATTCTACTGCCCTCTCATAAGCGCAGGGTTTCCGGCCCTGCCAACCCCGGCCTTTCACTCCCTTCCCGGAATGTGTCTCAGTCACAAGGTCCCCGGAGCCCCTCTCCGGCGGCTCACACTGCCACCGGTGGCTGTGCGCTGCGCTGCGGGCACACACCTAGTCTATCTGTCTCCACTCAGGCCCGAATGTTCAGCTTCCTCACCACCAGCACCGAGTCTGTGTTTCCTGGGGGCTCCACGCACAGCGACCCGCTTAGGAGATGGAAGGCGGGCGCTGACTGACGGATTCGCGGTCCTGCAGGATTCTGCAGAGGGCTCCCTAGACTTCAGGAGAATTACTGAGCCACAAACATCCCCAGAGAGGTGATGATGGTTGGGGAGCTCTGGTGATGGCCCCTCCCACCTGACACGAACGGCCCATGTCCTACACTCCCCCACCTCGGCCCCTTCCAGGCAGAACCACGAGGGACAGGGCTCCAGGCTGCTCACACAGCACCTCAGACTGGAATGAACAGAATCTTATCCCTCCAGCCACATGGCACCAGCCTGCCAGCCAGCCAGACCAGTAAACTAGCTGGAAATTCAATGTGTTGGCCATTGGCAAGAAGGTGTAACAAATAGACCAGGTGGGAAGTGTTTGAATGCACAGGCCCAGGAGCCCCTTCCTGGCCAGGTATGGAGCCGAGGGAAGGTGCAGGGCAGACGCTGAGAGGTCAGACAGAGGATGCTGAGAGGTCAGAGGAGAGAGGGGGGATTTTAGGATGTTTTCTTCTAACATATCTGGACATACCACCACAAGCATCCGCATAAAGATAGAGCATTTCCTGTGAAGCCATTTATAAAGAACCCGCCCTCTATCCAGCACAGCCCTGGGCTCAGTGCACTCAAAGCAAGGACTGTGCCACGGCTGGGCCCCGGGCACAGGCCGTGCAGGGCCTGCCACACGGAGATGTGCCCGCAGAGCAGCATGCACTGTGTGTCTGGGGAAGGCCTCCCCCTGGGTCCTCCCCACTCTTCCCCAAAGCTGGCCCCTGACCGGGCCCCCGTCACTCTGTCTTTTCTTGATAGAGACTCGGACTAATGAACGGGGGCTACTTGTGAGTATATCCATGGAGACAGAACTTCAAGCCCCAAGTCTGAGAAAATTCAGGGAGCCATGAGACCTGGGGCCTGCCCTCTCCAGGCCCAGGGCCTGCCCCAGGCCCCGCCCGGGCCCCGCCCCGGGCCCCTCCAGGTGTGGACGAAAAGGGGCCACGTGCTAAGCTGAGGAGCTCAGGGGAGGCCTTGCAGACTCCAGTAGCCACAGGCAGTGTCAGATTAAAACTTTAACCAAACGCAGGTGTAGTAGGGAGTCAGGTCCAAGCCGGGATCGTCCCCGACTAAGGCCAAGCTTTACCTTCACCCAGTCTGTCTTTTCGCATCAATGACAACTTTGATTTGGAATGTCAAATAGCGTCCTCTCTCTGCAGCCCTCAAAGGACAGGCACCCCTCAGCAGAGACCACAGACCCCTCACTGTTTGAGTTAACTGGCTGTTAAGGACCCTGCTCCCACCTGAGTACAAGAAGCCATTTTACTTTTCATCCAATCCCAGGTTTCCCTGCTTGGCCCTCTCGCGCCTCCCTAAATCCCTCACAGATGGGTGGGTTCCTGTAACCCACTTGTGTCTCCTCTCTGGGGTGTGAGGTATAAAGCAAGGTGAACGGCAACAACTACCCCCCTCTCTGGAGCACTAGCCCAGTACGCTGGGCAGTTCTACTTCCAGGCAATTGTCCACAGTTTGGCTCAAATAAACACCCAATTCCTTACAGGTCTGAATGTTTTCTTACGTTAACCCAGGAATCAGGGGCCCTGGGCCAGGGGCTTTGAGCTGGGGAGACCCACTCCCAGTGGGGGCGGGGGAGAAGGAGCCTGAAGCAGACAGAGAGTGAGCCAGGAAGCCTGGGTGCTGGGCGCAGGGGCGGGCTGGCCAGGAGGGGCCGTGGCGCCTGCTCTGGAGGCTCTAAGTACCAAGAGGGGCAGACCTGGCAGGCGCCTCCTTCCTCAGGCCACTCAGGGCGGCCCGTCAGGCTCCACTCCCGGGGGCTGAGCCTGGGCTGGACTCCACAAGGCAACTTCCCGGAACCCCCTCTCCACAGCCACCCCCAGGTGCAGAGCTGCTGGATTCCAAAGCCCCTGGGCTGGGGGCTGGGGGCTGGCCTAGCGCGCGCGCGGACACACACACACACACACACACACACACACACTCACACACACTCACACACACTCACACACACACACACACACACACACTCACACACACACACACACACACACACACACACACACACACACACTCACACACACTCCCCCGCGGGGCCGGGCAGCCCCTCCCCGTGGAGACGCAGGTCCCCGCCCTCCAGCTGCTCCAGAGGCGGCTCGGGGCGGACTCAACAAGTTCCCGGGCCGCACAGCGCCGCCTACCGCCGGCCCCGCGGACGCCGTGCAGCCCGGGCGCAGGCGGCTCCGCGGCGGCTCCTCCGCCGCCTCCTCCAGCCTCGCGGGGGCTCGGAGCCGGCGGGGGGGGCTCCTCCGCTCCCTCCGGATCCCGGCCCACGCGCCGCCCCCGCCGCCGCCGCCCCCGCCCCCGGGCCGGCTCCGCCCGCCTCGGAGCAGCGGGGCGCACGGGAGGCGGCGCGGGCTCGGCCCCTGTCCCCGCCGCCGGCTCCGGAGCAGCGGGACCGGGGCCGCGGCAAGGACTTCCCCCCGCGCCGCCCCCGCCCCGCCTCCCCCCGGCCGCCGGCCCCGCGATCGCCGGGGACGATCCAGTCAATGAGGACGGCGGAGCGGCGCGGAGCCCGGCGGCGGGGGCTGGCTCCGCCGAGCCGCGAGCGGGAGCCCGCCGAGCCGCTGCCGCCGCGCGCGGGGCGCTGAGCCGGGGAGGGACCGGCTGCGGCGGCCGGGGGCCGGGGCCGGGGCCGGGGGCCAGGCCGGCGGCGGCGCGGAGCCCCAAGTTCCCGGAGCGGAGCGGAGCGGAGCCTCCCGCACGCGGCCCGGCCAGCAGCCTCCCGCGGATGCCCTGCCCGGAGCGCTCCGCGCCGCGCCAGGCTCGCCCGGGTCCGCGGCCAGACATGCCCGAGCCGGGAGCTGCACCGACCTCCACTCCCGTGTGAGCGGCGGAGGTAAGCGGGGCCCCGCGCCCCTTCCCGCCCCCGGGCCGCCTGCGCCTGGCCGCGGGCCGGGCGCCGCCGGGATGGGCTCGGACCCGGGCGGAGGGCTTCGCGGGGGACGCGGAGCTCCCGTGCAGCGCAGCGGACTGGGTCCGGGCGGTGCGAGGGGGGAGGCGGGGGGCGAGGTTATGCAACCGCCTCTGGGGTGGCTGGAAGGCTGGGGGGCGTCCTGCAACTTCGCTGAGGGCGAGGGAGGCGCGGGCTGCACGGCTGCGAGGTGGGTTCCCGGCAAACGCCACAGCCTGGCATCGCGGGAGGGCTGGGGGCGGCAGGGTCGCTGGCGTGCCCAGTTTTTAAGTCTTCTCCAAACTAACGCGAACTGGAGAGAGAGCAAGGCTGATTAACTCAGGGGGGTCCGTCCGAGCAGGGGGCCTGGGGCTGGCCACGGAGGAGAGGTACTAGCGGGAGCAGAGGCAGATCGATGCCCACGTGAGACGCCAGTCTCCTTCCTTGCCGCCAGGGCTGTCTGGGGTTGGCACCACCTCCCCGGGGCTGCGGGCTGGGGTCAGCGCCCGTGGGGGTCCTGGCACCTGGTGCCTGGCATCCTCACAGGGTGGGAGGAAGCCCTGCTGCAGCCACAGCCTCCCAGCCTGGGCTGGCAGGAGAGGGCAGAGGGAGGAGGGCATCCTCGGCCAGCGGGGGCCGGGGCAGCGCCTGGAGTCCAAAGTGGAGAGCCAGAGTCTGCGTCTTGCTGGTTCATGCTGAGCATCAACATCTCTCAGATCCAGAGCCCGTCCCTGTGACCTCGGCATGCATGCTGCTCCCCAGAGCCGTGCCCGGGGAGGGGGCGCCAGCGGTGGCGGGGCGGGGAGGCAGGCTGGAGTAAACAGGGAGAACATGGGTGCCTCTGGCTGGCGCACAGAGCAGGCGCAGGCCGACCCCTCTCCCGCTGCAGGTCTGAGCCTCTGTGCCTAGGGGCTGGGAGCCGGGCAGGCCCCTGCGCCTGAGGCAGCAGCGGGGGAGCAGTTCCATTTGACCTTGTCTGCTTCGGCACTCACATTCTGCGGGAGCCTCCGGGGGGGACCTGGACCGAGGGAAGGAACTTGGGGCCGGCCCTGCCTCGGCCGGAACACATGCCACCCTGTCACCAGCCTTCAGCCGGACTAGCAGAGAGGGAGGTCGGGGTGCTGCCTGCACGCTCTGCCGAGGACCTGGGTGGGCTGGGTGGGGAGACGGGGGTACCTCTCCGTTCCCCGCAGGGGGAGAGGAGGACTGTCAGGCTTGTAGTGCTGGGACCCTGATTGCACACACCCGGTCACCCACCCGGCCGGCCCCAGGGAGCAGTGTCTGCCGCGAACACGCTCTCGCCCTCCTCGGCTCACGCTACAGGCGAGCACGGGGTATCGTCGCCTCCCTCTGCGGAGGAGGCCGCGCCACCCCGCTGCTCTGAGGCACGCCGGTCCTGTTGAATGTTTCTTCTCAGAGAAAAGTTCATGTTTATCTTTGCCCCCTTTTTTTTTTTTGCAACGACGATTAGCAAACGTACAAGCAGCTCCGAGGAGAGATGGAAGTCCTGCCATCTGCATGCCTGGCTGCATGCTAAAGCCCCCCTCCCTGTTCACTATGTGCGTCAGGGGCGCTGCCGCTCAGGGGGGTGTGGTGGAGGCACACTGGGGGAGGGGGTGTGCCCGGCGCAGCCCCCCACTGGTGGCGTGGATTTGCACAGATTATGTTCCCCTCCCCAAAGCCCTCACTGCCTCTCTGGCTGCGCGACAGGCCTCCACTTCCAGGCGGGATGCCCTTGAGAAGCTAAGTGTGCCTTTGAACTCACTCCAGTGGCCACGGCTCCATTTGTCAGGATCGTGGCCGGGACTTGGAGCTTCTGCTTAGATCAGGCTCCTCGGCGTGGGGAGAGGCGCGGCTGGAGGCTGGGGAGGAAGCGGGCTAATGAGGCCGGAGCCGGGAAGCTCCTTGTGCACAGAGGGCACTTCCAAGCCCCCTCGAGGCCCTGCTCTCTGCCCCACCCCACCCCGCCCCCTGTCAGCAGGGGAGGGCATTTCGGTTTTGTGCTTCGCCCTCTGCGAGGAGAAGAGCTGAAGTACAGAAGTCAATAGATGAAAGACGGTGCACAAATAGCGAGCGTCTCCCTGGAGCCTCCCACTCGTGGAAATAAGCAGCCAGAGGAGAAGGATGAGGCTCAGAACTAACCGTTGTGCACAGCGCAGCAGCTGGGCAGATGTGCTCACTCAGGGAGACACTGCTTTCTCCGTCTGCGCCCCCCTCCCCGCACCCCCGCGGCTCTGGGTGAGGCAGGCGGCGCCTGAACCCTCTTCCAGGGCGCCCCTCGGGGGAGGAGGACAGGGACATGGCAGCCTCCTGGGGGCCACCCTCCCTCTAGGATGCAGCGACGGGGGCACAGGCAGCTTTTCCTCTAAAGCTCGAGGCCAGCTCCCCACGGCCGAGCAGGTGCCCGTCCCGGCTGCCCCCTGACCGCTCAGGCCCGGGTAACCATGCACGTGAGCAGATCTGAGGCCAGCCACAGTCACGTGGGAGAGGGGAGGTCATTACGACGCCCGGACAGAGGACACTGGCATCAGGAGAACAAGCCTTCCGTGGGTGGGGAGAGCGGCCCCCCGGCCCCTGCCACCACCCTGCCCCTGCTGCTGGGCCAGAGTCCCTCGCCCCCCGCCTGAAAGGAGCCCGCGCCATTCCAGAGGCAGACCCTCCCAGGGCTGACTTTAATATTTCCTAACATTATTGAATATTTTAAAGCGTGATTGGCATGACACGGCAACGCTTCTCTTACCCTGGAATTCGCAGGCAGACATTCGGATGAGTCTTTACCAGTGTTTGAGCTAACCCTGGAACTTAAGTGCAGGGGAATGCTGTAACTTCGCACCAGTTCGTTGTAAACATGTCTTACTGACAGGCTCAGGGGAGACCGGCGGTTCGGTGCCAAGTGGTGGGGGCCCTGGTTCATACCAACAGCTGTGTAGGTGCCCATCCTGGAACCTCTGGACCAGGGAGGGTAATGCCTGGTCCAGATCCAGAGTAGCGAGCTAGGAGGTCTCCAGGCCACCACGATGCTAACTCTCAGACTCAGAAAAGCCGTCCCTTCAGAATGTCCTGGTTGCAAATTCCGTTCCTGACATAGAGCCTTCCAGAGGCCCCCGCCCCAGAAGCCACCGGGGTATTCGGGCGAGTCTGGGTCACGTGGGCTCCAGATGTCACTCAGGCCGGATGAATGAGTGTGGGGACTTGGAGGGACACAAAGAGATTATCCGGTGACACTCCGTGGATGGGAACAAAAGAGCCCCAGGCCTGGTCCCAGCGGGCGTGGGGCTGGAGGAAGTGGACTGGGAGGCAGAAAAGCATCCTTGAGGGACGAGAAGGAACCGCGCCTCTAAATCATTAACCTTTTGACCACGTTTCAAAGGGGCTCGGAGAGAAGTGTCTCCCGAGTCATTACTGGCAAGTGTCGCCCGTATTGAGCGGTTGTTCACAGCGCTGGTGTCCACAGACAGGCTGCGTTCGCCGTGCCGGCTCTGCCGGGCGCCTCTCGGGAAGACCCGGTGGGAGGGCCCTGCAGTGCATGCAGGGTCACCGGAGTGCCACTCCCGGAGCCGCGGCAGGGTGACACATTTCTCTTTTTTAATTAATGTTGAGAAGTGAGCTGCGTTTTATTTTGTGTTTTTATTAATCCCCACCTGAGGACATTTTTCCGATGGTTTTTAGAGAGAGTGGAAGGGAGGGGGAGACAGAGAAATACCGATGTGAGAGAGAGGGGGATTGGTTGCCTCTCGCACGCGGCCCAGGGCTGGGGATGGAACCTGCGACCGAGGCACACGCCCTTGACCAGAACCAAACCCAGAACCCTTCAGTCCTTGAGCCAACGCTTTATCCACTGAGCCATACCAGCTAGGGCATGAAGACTCTTTTTAAAAAATCTTAACACAGTGCTGGCTGAAATCTATGTTGTTATTCCGAAAAATTCCAACTCGGGCCTTAACAATCTAGCCGTGGGCATCCAGTGAAGGGCAGTAAGGATAGCACATGAGACGTGAGGAGGAGGAGACGGTGGGGGGGAGGGGGGGATTGAGAACACGACAGGCGGCCTTGGGCTGAGGTCTGGGGCCTCATTTCAGCTGCTCGGTGGGGAGCCAGTGAGAGGCTCCCAGGGTCACGGCCCACCTTAATGACCCTGGCCAGTCTCCTCCTCCTCTTCCTTCTCCTCATTTCTCCTCCTCCTCCTCTTCCTCCTCCTTCTCCTCCTCTTCCTTCTCATTTCTTCTCCTCATTTCTCCTTCTCCTCCTCCTCTTCCTTCTCATTTCTTCTCCTCATTTCTCCTTCTCCTCCTCCTCTTCCTCCTCATTTCTCCTCCTCTTCCTCCTCCTCCTCCTCCTCCTCTTCCTTCTCATTTCTTCTCATTTCTCCTCCTCCTCCTCCTCTTCCTTCTCATTTCTCTTCCTCCTCCTCTTCCTCATTTCTCCTTTCTCCTCTTCTTCCTCCTCCTCCTCCTCCTTCCCCTCTCCCTCCTCCTTCCCCTCCTCCTCCTCCTCCCTCTCCTCCTCCTCCTCTTCCATCTGCACTGGTACCTAAAGGTTTGCTTTTCCTTCGTCCTTGCTGAAATCACGTGGCACAGGAGAAACGCTGCCTGTTCGTCATGCATTTGAGACTCGGGTAGCTTGGAGTGTGCGGGGCGAGTCCCAGGGAAGTGCACACGCGTGCAGGTCAGTTTACGGCGAGGAGATGCTGAGGGAGGCCCACTCCTCGCCATCACCCTCTTCTCCACTCGCCTCTTGGGCCCCGGAGGAGCCCAGGAACTGCTTTCCTCGGTTGTCTGCTGTTTCCTTTCATAGCTGTCAGCTTGATGGCAACCGTATACCTGCTCTTCACTGTCTCATCCCGCCCCTCCTGTCCCCACAACCCAGTGCAGGAAGAGGGACCCAGAAATGGCAACCACAGGGGATCGGATGGCGCCTGGGGGCCACGCCGGCCTCCGGGGGCGGGGAACTGGGAGGCCTGCCTCAGACGCCTGCCCCGGCCTGGGGTTCGTTTCGCCCCAGGACGAACTGTCAGGCTCCGTCCTGACGGGGGAGGAAGGGCAGTTAGGCTGACAGTGTGGCTCCATCTATCAGCAGGACAGGTGCCCGGCCACTGCAGGCCTGCCATGTGGTTCGCCTGGACTCCTTTCCTGAGCACCGCCCTCGCCTCCTGTGCCTGCCTGCCTGTCTGCCTGTGTGCCTGTCTGCCTGTCTGCCTGCCTGTCTGTCTGCCTGCCTGTCTGTCTGCCTGTGTGCCTGCCTGCCTGTCTGCCTGCCTGTGTGCCTGCCTGTCTGTCTGCCTGCCTGTGTGCCTGCCTGCCTGTCTGTCTGCCTGCCTGTCTGCCTGCCTGTGTGCCTGCCTGTCTGTCTGCCTGCCTGTGTGCCTGCCTGTCTGTCTGTCTGCCTGCCTGTCTGCCTGCCTGCGTGCCTGCCTGCCTGCCTGCCTGTCTGTCTGCCTGCCTGTCTGCCTGCCTGTGTGCCTGCCTGTCTGTCTGCCTGCCTGCCTGCCTGTCTGTCTGCCTGCCTGTCTGTCTGTGTGGTTCTCACTCTCACCCCCCCAACCCACGCCTTTGTCTCTAATTACTCATTTATCTTTTCCTTCCTCTCCACGTTCATCCTGTCATACAGTCGCAGAGAATTATATTTCTATTAATTCTATTTATTACTACGATTTTATATTCTGTGTTCTCCATTCAAATAAGGAAAACCTATACAGAAGACACTGATTTCATTCAAACCTTCGTGCCAAACCACATTCCCCCCGGAAGTCGCCCTGAAGGCCGTGGCTGCCTCTAAGCAAACATGTCAAACTCAAGGCCTGGGGGCCGCATGCCTCGTGTGTTTGTCCTGTGTTAACCTTGGAGTTTGACATGGTTGCTCTGCAGCAAACACGAGTCCGGTGAGAAGGCGGGGCATAGCCGAGATCACTCACTTCCAGATGTTCACCTCACTCCATGTCGCCGAGACTTTGCAGTTACATCTTCATTCATCCCTCCACCCCCACCCCCACCCCCGAGAAGAAAGCTGATGCTTTAGCACACCTGCAGGCAGGCCTGGCACAGCACGTCCACTGCCCCAGAGGGGTAGTCAGGCCGGTGGACTGCATGAGCAAACACTAAACAGACACCCCCCGCACCCTCTTCCCACTGTTCTGGGGGCCATCTCTGTCCCTCCATCTACCAGTGTCTGCCAAGAGCACTCGCCAGCTGCCATGTCCACGGGGACATGCTGGCTCCGCCCGGTCTGGTCTAGACTGGTGGCGGCTGCTCCTAAGGTTGCCCACGAGATGCAGCAGAAGGAGAGACATGCTCACCCGCTTTGCCTCGTGGGTCTCCATCCATGCCCTTCGCACCACTCAGACCAAACCAGCCCTGTGTCACCTTCTAGCTCAAGTCCAGAGAAACCACGCCATTCCCACACGTGACCTGGCTGACAGGGGTGTGGGGCCCCCACGTTCCCCCTGCCGCTGGCACTCCGTTAGGACTGGGCGCTGGGGTCTCTGTGCCTGCTGGCTGTGACACCCGCTCGCTCCTCCCTTCGCTCTGGCTTGCTCCCTCCCCGTCAGCCCAGGACCCCGCAAGTCCCCGGGGGCTGGACGCAGGACAGGCGGAGGGGCGCTACAGTGGGGCCACGGCCTGTTTGGTGGGAGGACGGGCATGCTCAGGCCGTGCCAGGAGTCGGCTGTGCCCTGAACGCTCACTGATCTCGGCTGTCCCAGCAGGAGTCCCCCCAGGGTCCCTGTGAAGAATCTCGAGGTTCACCCGGGAGAAGCAGGGGCGGAGAGGTACTCTTGACGTAGTTACTTCTCAGGGGGAAAAAAACCCATGTTCTAATTTTAACTTCAGATATGTCGTGAGTCAAAGCGCGCCATTTAGTAAAAGCCAAGCGGATGCGTCACAGACCGTCCGAAAGGCGAACGCTCCGAAGCCGTTCCCTGGTGGGTTCCTGTTTTCCCGGGAGCGGCTCCGGGCCTGAGGAGCAGCACCAGCCTCTGCGCCCCCAACCACCGGTGATGGCGGCTAACTCCCCTGGCACCGCCGGGGACGGGGGAGGCGGCATCGGCCGCGATGACCCGGCGCCCGGGAGCTCCTCGCAGAGCGAGCCCGGACCGCGCTGACCGCGGCACCCAGGCGGGCGGGGGGAGCAGCAGGGATCCCTCCTCTCGCAGGAACTGGGCGAGTGTTTGGAACCGGCTTTTCTGGATGTTGTTTGTTAGCAAAGCCAACTGCTGCAAATAAAATTAATTCTGCACACTCATGTAACGTCCCGTTTGGAGGAGGCATTTTTTCCAGCTGATTTTCTCCAATATCATAAAATTTTGCTAATTCATTTCTGCTCATTTGCATTCCATTTGGACAGAAAACAAGCAAGGGTTACCGTCAGCAGGAGCTGAGGATCAGAGACCTCAGTGAAGCGCGAACCAACAGGAAAGGCTGGTCGCTTTTGGGAGCCACAGGCCCCCCACCCCACCCCCCGCCCCGAGCACCCATGGACAGCGTGGCGGGTCCTCGCTCTGTCCCTCTGGCAGCAGGCCAGCGTGAGCCCAGCGCTGAGCCACATCCCGGCTGCAGGAATGGGCGATGGGTTTTTGCTGGTTAAACCATGTTTGCTGAGGTCACGGACACGGACACGTAGGGCCTGACCTAGAGGGTTTTTCTGCAGCCTCTGCCGCCTCTAACCCTGCTCCGACTCTCCAGGAGCCCCGCCCCCCCTGAACATGGGTCCCAACGAGGGCAGGCTCCCCACAAGATCCCACTTACGGGGTGCACGGGGCTCGGACGGCTCCCTCTGACGGGCTGCCACGCTGAGATGGGGTGGCACCCTCCCTAACGCCCCCTCTTGGGGGTGATTATCTAGGCACCCCCTGTGGTCCCCGTAAACAGACGAGTGCCGGGAAAAAGGTCATTTCAGTGAATCACAGAGAATGAAGCCGGATAACGAGTCTGACGAAGCCACAGGCCACAATCCCCCGGCAGGGAGCTCTGCCTGCAGACAGGGCTCCGTGGGAGGCGCAGGCCCTGACAGCAGAGCAGGCCCAGCAGCCCTTTCCTGCGGGCGAGGCGCTCACTCCTGGGGGGAGGGGGGGAGGGGGGCCGTCCCCACCCCACCCCGTCCCTTCCCTGGCCCCCGGCAGCTGGGTGTCAAAGACCCACAGTGTCCTGTCGCCACCCTCCACTCTGAGTGGCCGGATGTCCACGTGTCCTCGGGGCCCGAGGAAGAAAATGCTGACCCAGTTATTCTTGAGTTCCCGCCAGCACCTCCGACTCCAAGGTGTCTCAGGCCGGAGAGCCACCAGCAACGCCAGGATGTCACAGGCCTATGCAGGCTCCCGCGCTGCGGTCCCAGCTCCTCTGCATTGCCCCCAAGCGATGGGTGGGGGGTGTGGGCAGGACAAGCCTGTTCCCAGCCCCCACCCCATCCACGGACTGCATCCCCCGTGTGGACCACACGCAGGGCCACGCCGGGCCTCTGTCAGGGCAGGCTTGGTCTGAGGGCGCGGGTCCTGTACTTCCCTGGGCCCTGGACATCCCTGTCCCCTCAGAGCAGCAGCGAGGCTCTGGCCACGCCCTTCCTGCTTCTGGTTATGCAGCCGGCGGCCCCTCCCCACGGGTTTGCTCGCACATGGATCCTTCTCCCACAAGCACGCTAAGGCTCGCCCCACCTGCCCCTCCACATCTGGATGCACACACATGTCCAGACTGTGCCCAGCCCACACACACACAGGGTCCATAATTTGAAATTCATTTATTCATGCAAGGCTCCCTCTACATAACAGATGATTTGAGGGACACTGCATCTCCCCAGGCCTAGTCATTTCCGGGGTTTCCTTACTTGGATTCAAGTTTTTGCACTGTCCAGAGCCTGCTCCTGCCATCTGCCCACACGTGGGCTGACTGTCCGTGTTCCAGTAACTGGTTGACAGTCAAACAGAGTCCCTCCTGGGGCACGGGGTCGAGAGGGACCGGGAGGGAAGCTCACAGGAGAAGGCTGGCGGCAGGTGAGGACACAGAGCATGGCCCTGGCATCCTGAGGAACCGGGAGGAACCGGGAGGGGAGCGCAGGAGGAGGCTGGCGGCGGGTGAGGACACGGCGCTCGGCCTGAAGGTGTGGCACCAGGAACGAGTCCGTTCATTTGCCCAGTGAAGGCAGGAAAGCACTGAGGCACGAAGCGAGAATGCGGTGCCAGGAGGTCCCGTTTGTCTCATCTGCCAAACACCCCCTTTTTCTTCCAAAAGCTCGTTCTCAATGGGAAACGGGTGCCCGCCCTCCGACGGAAGGAAGCTCCCTGTGGGGCACATTCTGCCCCGAAGCCTGCAAAGAGCGTCCGCAGCCGCGGCCAGCGGCCAGCGGACCCCGCAGAGCCTCCTGGCCCTCCCCGTGCCGGGGGACGGGATCCGGGCTACTCGGCCGGCGTGGCTCCGTGGCTGAGCGTCAGCCGAAGAACCTGGAGGTCATGGCTGGATTCCTGGTCAAGGGCACAGGTCCCGGTTGCAGGCTCAATCCCCAGAGCGGGGCATGCAGGAGGCAGCCGGTCTACGATTCTCTCCATTGATGTTTCTATCTCTCTCTCCCTTCCCTTCCTCTCTGAAATCAATAAAAAAATATATATATATATTTTTTAAAGGGTTGGGAACAACGCACTGAGCTGATGAGAATTTCTATTTGTTGCCATCGTTTTTACTTACAAGGAAATGGTGCTTATCATTAGCAGCTCCCTGTAAAACAGGAGCGCCTCGAACTTTTGATTACTGTGATGATGATGATGTTGCCCCGGCCATTAATTTTCCTGATTTGCTCTATTAGTGTGATGCCGGGCCTGAGACTCCGGGTATCTTTCAAACCAGCAGACGGAGGTAGGAAAATTATTTCGGTGCAGCTCCTGGCACACCGCGATGATGAATAGCCGTGGCAGGACAAACTTATTCAGACACACATTTTTCAGGAGTGGCAGGGAAAAGGCTGAAAAATTACTAGCAAATTGCTTTTTGTAAAAATGCTCTCCCTTTCCAATTTCCCCGCGGCTGGCGGTCTGCGGCGGGAAGATGGCGCCGGGCCTCCTGCAGGTGA
This sequence comes from Pipistrellus kuhlii, assembly GCF_014108245.1. Taxonomy (NCBI): domain Eukaryota; kingdom Metazoa; phylum Chordata; class Mammalia; order Chiroptera; family Vespertilionidae; genus Pipistrellus; species Pipistrellus kuhlii. The sequence continues at coordinate 46,006,640 of NW_023425460.1, forward strand.
GGGATGGACGGGATGCGGGTCAGGGTTACCGTTGAATCTCCTCGTTAGGTCCCGCACTCGCACCCACACCGGGGCTGTGGTGTGCATCCTTTTAACCGGTGGGGACAGTGGCTCTAAAACCACGGTCGGCAAACTGCGGCTCGCGAGCCACACGCGGCTCTTTGGCCCCTCGAGTGTGGCTCTTCCACAAAATACCCCGGCCTGGGCGAGTCTATGTTGAAGAAGTTCAGGCGTTAGAAGAAGTTTAAGTTTAAAAAATGTGGCTCTCCAAAGAAATGTCAGTCGTCGTGCTGTTGGTATTGGGTTCTGTGGACTGATGAGTTTGCCGACCACTGCTCTGAAAGATACAGATTGTCACCCCGGCTGGTGTGGCTCGGTGGGGAGAGTGTTGGCCTGGGGGTCTTAAGGGTCCCGGGTTTGATTCCGGTCAAGGGCACATGCCTGGATTTCGGGCTCGATCCCCAGTGGGGGGAGTGTCCAAAAGGTCTGTCTGCCACCGGCGGGGCGGGGCGGGGCGGCCAGAGCCTGATCTAATCCACTCTCTGGGCTCAGGCCCTGACCTTGGCTCTCGGGGCGCCAGGGTCTGCTGCCAGGGCCCTGCACCCCTCAGAGTCCGCCCGCTGCCTCCTCCGGGAGCCCACCGGGGTGGGAGCAAACGCTAAGTCCCCCCGCAGCACCTGAACTCTCCTCGCTCCGAGCTCGTCCCTCGGGAAGGTCCTTCTACACGAAATAACAGCTGCGGCCCTGCCCACGAGAGCGAGCGAGGGGTCTACCCCACTGGTGCCACCGAGCGGCATCCAGGGCCACCTGCCTCTTTATAGCGTTTAATCATTCCGCCCAGGATGAATCTGCGTGATGAACCGGCAGAAAGCCGCGTGGCATTATTTTCTCCCAGGATTTAAAGGCCGAAAGCACCAACACTGTTTCCCTTTTCAGGGCTGTCATCAAAACTTCATTCTGGAAGGAATACCCTTTTTAAGTGTTTTCACAGACCGCTCTGGGTGGCATGGGGGGGCGGGGGGAAGACACAGTTCCATGGCCGGTGCTGACCACTGGTGCCGATCTGTCCTTCATGGTCCCCCATGCGGGGGGCCACTCTCCCCGGCGCCCCGAAAGGCTAACGTAAAGAGACCTTTTTCAGTCCCTCCACTCGGGGCTCTCCACGTTTATCTGATCAGGAGCTAGACGGCCAGGAAAAGGTCTTTAAGAGAAAGCAGCAATTCCCTAGCATTCCAATAATAGATTAACCACGTCACCCTTACTATTTACTAAAATAGTAAAAACCCAAACCAAGTAAATCGCATTTGGAGAACCATCTGCCTGGGAGGCGGGGATGTGCGCTCGGGGACGGTGATTGGCCGGGCGGCGGCGGCGTGTCCCGGGGTGTCGTGGTGAGCGCAGTGAGACCGTCTGTCTGACGGGGAACGGGCGTTTTGATCAAAGGAAAAGCGAGCGTCTCCCACGTGGGCGAGGAGGCAGGCTTTCCTGTCAGACCACTTCCAGCTGTGCCTGCAGGGCCGTCTGACTTCTTAATGTCACGGCCACCTCCCCTGTTTTGGAATAACCAGAAAGCTCAGCTGGCATGGCTCAGTGGCTGAGCATCGGCCGAGGAACCAAGGGGCCAGGGTTCCACTCCCAGTCAGGGCAGATGCCCAGGTTGCGGGCTAGATCCCCAGCAGGAGGTATGCAGGAGGCAGCTGATTGTCATTAATGTCTCTTTCTCCCTTACTCCCTGAAATCAATAAAAATCTATTTAAAATAAATTAAGCTCTAGCTGGTTTGGCTGAGTGGCTAGAGCATCGGCCTGCAGATGGATGGGTCCCGGGTTAGGTTCCGGTCAAGGGCACGTACCTCAGTGGCAGGCTTGAGCCCCAGCCCTGGTTGGGGCGCATGTAGGAGGCGACCCATCGATGTGTCTCTCTCACATCGAGGTTGCTCTCGTCGTCCCTTCCCCTCTCCCTAAAATCCAATGGGAAAATGTCCTTGGGTGAAAACTAACAACAAAAAGTAAAATGAAAAGCATCGAGCGTCAGCAGGAAGCCGTCCTGCTGCTGTGCCCTCCCCCCACTGACGCCTCTGTCCCTGTCTCGCCCGCAGGAACCATGGTCAGCAAGGACGCGGGCAAATGCGTGCTCACAGCCCCCGAGAGCGATGCGGAGCCGGCCGCCTGCCTGGCGCTGGAGGTGAAGTACGCGCTGGACCCCCGCCGGCAGGTGCGGAAGCGGAACAAGGCCCTGCAGGTGCGCTTCAAGGACATCTGCGAGGCGCAGAGCGAGCGGCGGGACCCGCCGCCGGCCGCGGGGCCGGGGCCCGAGAGGCGCGAGGCCCGGGCGGCGTCCTACCGGGCGGCCTACCGCAAGTACATGACGGTGCCCGCCCGCCGGGCCATCCCCAACGTCACCCGCAGCACCGGCGTGCAGACCTCGCCGGAACGCAGGAAGTGCTACCAGACCTTCCCGCCCGACCGCCGCACGGGCAGCCTCAAGGGCGTCCCGGGGGCCGAGGGCGCCTTCCAGAGCCAGAACAACGGCTTCGTCCTGGACGCCAGGCAGCGGGGCGCGCAGGGGCCCGGGGCGGAGGCCGCGGCGTGGGCGGCCGGCCGGGTGCAGAAGACGGCGGCCCTGGTGTCCCGCTCCCACCAGCACGTGGACGCGCTGGGCCGGCCCGAGGGGCTGGGCGGCGCGGAGCTGTGCCGGGACCCCCGCGGGCACAGCTGCCCGGGCAGCGCGCTCCGGAACGCCCCCCGGCCTCCCTCCGGGGAGCCCGCCCACCAGCTGGACCGGACAGCCCCACGGGACCGGGCCGCGCCGGGCACGGAGGAGCCGGCTCCCGCGGGCCAGGGCAGAGTGTTTAAAACGGAGGTGGCCGCCGTCTACACGGCCGCCCCTGGCGCCCAGGCCCCCGAGCCCGCCCTGTCGAACTCGGCCGCCACCAGCCAGTGGTCCCTCTGCCCCTCGGATCTCAATGGGCTCCAGGCGCCCCCGACGACGCAGTGCCTGTCCCCCGAATGTAGTGACCTCCCCCCGCAGCCTCCCGCCCCCGCGGGGGTGGCCGGCGGGGAGGAATGCCAACAACTCGTGCCTCCCACGGAAGTGGTGGACCTCAAGGCGCAGCTGCAGGTGATGGAGACGCTGATCAGCTCCAGCCAGGAGACCATCAAAGTGCTCCTGGGCGTCATCCAGGAGCTGGAGAAGGGCGAGGCCCACCGCGAAGGGTACGTATGCCCGCACACCTCACGCCGCCCTGCCGCTGCACTGCCCCCCGGCCCGTCCCCCCAGCCCACCCCGGGGGCAGCTGCCGCGGAGCACAGAGCAAGCCCGGCGGGCACAGGCGGGCTCTGAGGCCAGACCCCCTGCATGCGCTCCTTCGAGGTGGCTGTGGGCTAGCTCTCAGCTGCCCGCCCGGCCTGCCCTTCACACCGTCCTCACTCTCCGGAGGCACGATGTCCCAGGGCGAAGGGTTTATAGTAAGGTGACCAGAAGCCTGGCTTTTGGCGGGACAGTCCTGATTTTTAACAATTTGTCCCGCGGCGTTTTTAAAAAAATCGGGACTTTTTTAAGATGCTGCAGGACAAATTGTTAAAAATGGGGACTGTCCCACCAAAAGCAGGACGCCTGGTCACCTTAGTTTACGGTGATGAGGGAGAACGGCCAGGCCGGTCCCAGCATGGACACTGCCCCGCTGAGGAAGCACAGCGCGGGGCAGCGAGGAAAGGTTTCCGGTGGCCTTCTGAAGAGCAGGTGCTGACTCAATAAGTGAACAGCGGGGTGGCGCGGGTTCTCAGGGCTGGGCAGGCTTTACTTGTTCCCTTCCTACCCCGAAACTCAGAGAAGCAGCCAGCGCCCGTCGCCAGACCAGCCATCTGTGTGCGGCGGGAGAGGTGCCTCCACACGCACTGCCCTCCGGGCCCAGGCGACAGGGAACAACACCTCTAACAGCCGGCAGTGGCGACCGATGCTGAACTTTGTTTTTATTGACGTCAGAGAGGAAGGGACAGGGAGAGAGAGAAACATCCATGAGGGGAGAGAGTCACGGACCGGCTGCCTCCTGCACGCCCCCCACTGGGGATGGAGCCCCAACCCAGGCCTGTGCCCTGACCGGGAATCGAACCCTGACCTCCTGGTTCATAGGTCAACGCTCACCCGCTGAGCCACGCCAGCCCGGCTAGATGCTGAACTGTGGTTCCCAGGTTGTGAACGTGAAATTGGGCTGCAGCAAATTTGAAAACAAATGACCGAAAGCTAGGATGCTGGACTTAAGCCCGGATGGGCAGGCCATGAGGGGGGAGGGAAAGGGGTGGGCAGGCCTGGGGGAGGGGGAGAGAGAGGAGTGGGCAGTAGGGGGGGAGCAGGCCATGGGGAGAAGGGCAGGCAGTAGAGGGGCGGGCAGGCCGCGTGTGGGGGGCAGGCCATAGGGAGAAGGGAAGGCCATGGGAGGGGCAGGCTGTAGAGGGGCCAGGCAGGCCGTGGGGGCCAGGCAGGCTATGGGCAAGGTGCCGGGAGCAGGATCTGCCTTGGCTTCCGGCTCTCCGGCTTCGTGGGGGAGCCCCATCTACGTGAGGAGTCAGTCCTCGATACCCCACCTCCCGTCCCAGTGCAGGGTCTGCAGTCACTGGGCACGTTTCCAGCCGGAGGCCGTCTCCAGGAGATCCCGAGGGGCCTGCCGTCAAAGGCCGCCAACAGGCCCCCATCTCCACCTCCTCCCGTTTCAGGCCCGTGGACTGAGCATGGACACACCCAGAGCGAACAGGGGTCCCAGGCATGCCGGTCGTAGACCCCGTGCCCACCTCTGTCCCAAGCCCCTCCTGTCCTCCTCCTCCGGCTCCAGCACTCCGCTCTCGGAGGACGAAGCAGCAGGTGTTTCAAACCCCTGCCCGCCTTGCCCGTGACCCTCGTGCTGTGCCCAGGTCATTTGTTTGGTCCAAACTCAAGCTCCCCCCTTCCCCCAGTGGGAATGTGGAGAGGAACCGCCTCAGGGGGCGCCTCGTCCCTCTCCAGGGTCCGGGCAGGGAGACGGCTGATGCTTCCTTAGCGACAGCGTGGGGGGAGGGGGAGCAGCATTTGCTGATTTCCTGGGTGTATTTCCACCATCGCGAGGCCCCGCACATTGGACGTCCGGGCCCTCTGAGCGTGGGGCCTGACGGCACGCCCCAAGACCCTCACTTTGGAGGGAGGAACCCCACAGTGTCCATCAGAGCTGGGAAGCCAGTGCTCTGCCTGCCTCCCAGGGCAGAAGGCAGCAAACGCCCTCCACTCTGTGGAGATGATCCTACATTATGTAACCGGTGCAGGGCCTCACGGCCAAGTTCAAGTATCAGTGCGTTTTCCTTGGGAGACACGCTGCCGTTTGTAATGAGAGTGGAGGAGGCTCAGAAGCTGGGTAAAATCAATGTCTCTCCCCACCTTTCGCCCCCTCCCTCCCCCGCATGCCCAGCGTGGAGGGCCTGCTGGGCACGGAATCTCACAGGCCTCAGCCCCGGGGGGCAGGCACCCTGGCTCTGAATCTCCTGAGAAATGCCGCCTCACACTCACTGGGCACGGCAGGCGGCAGCAGGTCTGGCGGGCCGTGGCCTCGCCCTCGGGCACGGTGCTGGCGCAGGGCAGGTGGTGCCTTTGAGCTGGGCCGGTGGCCATGCCAGTTCCTGCTTGGAGCACAGCGAGTGCTCTGCACGGGGGCCGGTGTTCCAGCTCCAGATGGGGTCTGTCGGCCCCAGGGAAGCCGACGTTCCTCATCAGGCCTCACTAGGTGTCACCTGCAGGCCTGGGGGAGGGGGGGTAGGATGCCATCAGGCCTCACTAGGTGTCACCTGCAGGCCTGGGGGAGGGGGTGTGTGGGGAGGGCGCGGCAGAGCCTGGCCACTTGGGGGCCCTGAACTGCCGAATGGGCAGAGAGGGGCCCCTGAACCCCGGGGCTGCAGTTTAATGAGTGACATGTATGGGCACTCCCTGTGACACACGGGCAGGGTCTGGCTCTCCCAGCGGCGCGCTGTGCGATGTGACTTGCTTTCACCTCGGACCTGACGCTCGGCGGACAGAAATGGGACGATCACTCAGAGGCAGGCGCTCCTCCGCCGTCCTCACCCTGACGCCCATGCCCACACGGAACCACGGCCGCCTCCCCGACACGGAGGCCGCAGAGGGGACAGCGTCTTCTGTGTCAGTCAGAGCAGAAGACCGCATGCCTGCGGCAGCCAAGGCAAAGACGCCATCGCCGGGGCCAGGGCGTGAGGGTCTGCCGGGGACTCACCAGGGTCCGTCCGTCCCCCCGTCCCCCGAGAACTGGGCGCCCTGTTCAAGGACGATCGGGTCGCTCCTGCCAAAACCTGCCCACGCAGTACATTCAGACCCAAGCTCCCCTGGCTCGCTGGGCGGTGGAGTTAGGAGAGGGCGCGGGTGCCGTTGTCTCGCTGGCCTCCTGGTGCTCTGCCAGCCGGCCTCTCGGGCGGCGTCTGGCTCGACCTGGCTGGGGGATCAGAAGCCAGAGGGTCCTGCCCTGCAGCTGCGCTCCGTCCCTTCCTCCTCCCACCCTGAGCCCGGATCCCTGATGTTCTAGATGCATGTGTGTCTGTGTCTGCACGCTGGCTGTCACCCACACAGCTGACAGCCTGCCAGCGGCCGCGGTGGCTGCTCCTGGCATTGGCTTTTCAGGGGGACCGAGTGGAAGGATGGGGCTCAGCTCAGAGTCGGCAGCGCTGTCCGGCCGCCCCCGCTGACTGTGCTGGGCAGCTTATTCCCCGCTCGGAGCCTCAGCTGCTCGCTCTGCAAAGGAGCTGGGAGTGCCTGCCGAGCTGCTCCGGAGACTGAGTGAAACGCAGTGGACAGGGCGCTTGTCCAGGACTTGCTGCCTTTTTAGTTACTTTGTTAGTATACTTCCTGGCTACTTTGTTACTTCCTAGTTAACTTCGTTACTTCCGATGGTCTTAGGCTCTACAGCAGCTGTTCTCACTCTGTCGGCCATGACTTACAGGTTGAGAACCAGAACCGCTAGCAGGGTCGCCTAAGACCATCGGAAAACACAGATTGTTTACAGTTCATAACAGCAGCAAAATTACAGTTATGAAGTAGCAACGAAAATAATTTTATGGTCGGGGTGGCCACCACGTGAGGAGCTGTATTAAAGGGTCACAGCATTAGAAAGAATGAGAACCACCAGTAAAGAGGCTGCTTTATTCCCAGGAGTTGGGAGAGGATTACAGAACGGAGGCCTCGGCTTTGTGCTCATTTTCAGAGACGTGTGCAGGAGAAGGTTATCTGTCGTCACGGACAGAGCCGCTGGTGTGGAGCCAGGACCCGTGGGTTGGGCGTGGCTCACACTGGCCCAGCCTCCCTGAGCTGCGTGTTCCCATGTTAAAGGGCCCCTGTGAGAGGAGGCACCCAGGCTTCTTTCTGCTCCACAGACAGATTTTCAGAGATGTCTAAGAGCATCATCACTTCAGCCACTGCCTGAGAACACTCACAAAGGTTGAGAGAGAGAGGGAGAGACAGAGAGAGGGGGGGGGGGGGAAGGAGGGAAGGAGGCCGCCATCGATGCCCATCAATACACGCACAGCGACCCCACAGTTCTGTTCCTTGTTCGCCCCCCCATCCCTCGCCCATCCCTCATCCTTCTACCAACATCCGTGCCAGGCTTGGCCTCTGTCCTTTTCTGTTTCTGCTGCAGCTGATGGCTTCCACACATTTGCGATAACGTACTCCATTTCTAAAGCTTGTCATATCTGATGCCTTTGAAAGGGAAGCCCACGTCTATTCTTTCTAGCATTTTCTTTAACCCACAGGGCCACGGGGAGTCTTCTCTGTAGCTTGTGTTTGTATAACTTTGTAAACACTATTTTTTACGTTCCTGAAAAATAACAGGCTTCCCAATCTTAATGTGAGAAATGAAGCCAATATGCTGCTAAGACTATAAACCACGTTCCACATTCTTGCTTTGGGCTCCGAGTAGGCTCGCACACTTGGAAATGTAATTTAAATAATCTCCCTCCGCAGAGCGCCAATGCAGATTCCAAATGCCGCCCCCAGCCTCCGAGGCGGGCAGGTAAACAGAGCAGACGCCCATCTGCCGGCGAACGAGCGACTCCAGGCTCGACCCGAGAGGTTATGGAATTTATGGATCTGTGTCCTGGAATTCAGATTTTTCTTTTAAAGGGATGAAAAGCAGGTTCTAGTTTTCAGATGCTTTTTAAAACCCCGTGCAATTTCCACTGAGCTCTGCAAAAAACGGTCTCACCTTTCCCGGCGGATCTGGGGAGACTCCCTGGAAACGTCTCTGGGCCGAGCACCCACAACGCTCCCCTCTTCTCTGCACCCCTCATTCTGTGCCTCCCAAACCTTCACTGACTCCTCTCCATGACTGGCACACCACACGGACTGGCACCCCACACGGACTGGCACCCCGACACGGATTAGCACCCCGACATGGACTGGCGGGACAAACAAAGATACAAGGCCGCCAGGATGAGACCCGAGGGCAGGTGTTCATGTAGGGAATTACTGAGGGAGGTCAAAGGGCACTGGGAGGACCGAGGGGGCTGCTCCCGAGGGTGCGCCCTGAGCACCCTAAGAAAGCTTCACACAGCCAACCCCCTCAGACGCCCCTAAGGCAGGGGAAGTGGGAGGCACAACGAGGGGGGATCACTGTTCTCAAACACAACCTCAGTTAAAACAAACCAAGTGCTTTGTCTGCGTGGGGACCCTGGCCACTAGGGGACACAGCTGCTCAGCAGAACACAGTGGGTCCGCCGCCGGCTACAGACGCCGCCACTGGGCTCCCGGCAGACGGACAGTCACGCTCACTGGGAGGACCAGTACTGCCTCCCTGACTGACCGGTGACCTTGAGTTCGTTAGGAAAATCGACGTCACGTTTTAACAAGCTGAGCTGGGGTGTCCCCAGATCCGGTCGTGAACGGTGCGTGGGACAGGTCACCTCCTCCTACTCGCACTGTGGCTCCTGAGGAGCTTCCAAACACAGCTGGCGAATTCCCGGTGGGACCCCGGACTCGGGACCCGGCCCGGACCACAGCGGGGGGGCGGGGAGTTGCTCAGCCCCTGTTCGGGGTCACGGAGAACCGCTGACTCCCCCCGATCAGGCGTCCTGCTCCTCCCGGCGGCAGGAGGGCGCGGCTCTCCGCCTGTCACCAATGCGGCGCGGAGCCCGGCGTGCAGAGGCCCGTGAGGAGGCGGAGATAAATGACGGCTGGTTATCAGGACGGGGCAGCTGGCACGCGACCCGGGCGAGGCCGCGGCAGGTCTCTGGCACCAGGGAGGACGCCGCGGACAGAACCAGTGCACCGGGACGAAGGGCACCAACTGATGGGCGCACAGCCCTCTGCCGGGAGCAGGGCTGGCCCCGCTCTGCCGTCCCGCCCGCGCTGCGGCCTCACTCGGAGCAGCAGTGCCAGGGATCCCGGTGCCCCGTGTTCTGAAGCCCACAGTGACAGGAGTGCGCCTCGATCTTACCTGAGCCCAGGTGCCCTTTGCTCAGGCCCTAGAGACGCTACCCTGGCGGAGAACCACCGTGCTGTTTACAGGAACAGACACTCGGCAGGGCCTGTCTCCGCCCGCACAGGCCGAGGCCCGGCCACGGCAGGTGCTCACAGAGCGGAGAGGGCTTCTCTGAACCCAACGTCACACGCCCCGGGGGTGCCAGGAGAGGCTTCTCCATGGGAGCCCCCAGCGTTTGATTAGAACGGGGAGCCCGGGCTGGCGCTCACGCCGTCTCCCAAACACGTACTTCCACTGAAGAGGAGCCAGAGCTCCGGACAGCGGCCTGGCCTCCCTGCCAAGCAGGAGGGGAAGTGACCTTCAGACTTGACTGAGACGGCGTGGCAAGCTCAGCCTGCGCAGAGCCTCCTGCCTCGGCCAATTGGGAACAAGCCCGGCACCACCAGGCGCTCCCCCCCTCAATTCCATGGCTCACGCCGCCGCCTCTGCCTCCCACTGAAGCCCCCCACGACCAACGAGGGCCCAGCGGCATCATGTGAGGAGAGGCCCAGGGTCCCAGATGGGTCCTGGGGTGGGAACTGTGCTCCCGAGGGATGGCGAGTGGGGTGTGGGTGGTGAGGGTGGGAGGACCGAAGAGGGAAGGAGGCAAAAAGCCCTGCAAAGGTTCACTCGGAGTCTCGGCACTGTCCTTGGTGCTGAATGCTGTTTTCTTAAAGTTCCATGCATCTCTAAGACCAGGAAATCATGGCAACCAGCAAATTATTGTCACGGCGCAATACAGGGCGGGTGCTACAGAGACCGATGCGCTAAAAACCCACATTTCCACCGAGCACGCCTGTCATGGGGGTCTGCCGGGGCTCCTGATGGGAACAAACGAGGGCCAGAGCGTCCCACAATTTATACTTTTCATTTGCTTCCCGCACGCGGCTGGAATTTTTCTCATTAGACTTGTCTCTCTCCGCACTTCCATCTGAGAGCACAGAGGCTGTCTTATTTGGTCAGATCCACATGGCGCAAACGCCGGGGCGTGTGGGCATGGAGACCGGCCCAGGGTGAGAAACCTGCGCCGTAACGAGTTGCTCACGTCAGAAGGGAAGAGAGATTCGCTGACGGAGCCGTTCGCCTGCAGGACTGAGCACGCTGATTTCTGACCAGGACTTCCCGGCCCCTCGGCTTTAACCAGCACCCCGAGCTCTCTCTCCTCACTTCCCGTCACAGACAGCGCGGCCCCGCTGGCCCTGGAGACACCCCTGCTCCACAGGGCCCGCTCCTCGTGGTGACAGAGGGGGAAAGGGAGATAACCACCCCACGTCCCAGCTGTATGGCTTGCTTCCCAGCGAGACGCTGAAACCAGGGGGAATCCATATGTGTGTTCCCTGTCCTGTAGCAACAAGTCACCTGCCAGGTCTGTATCCGGAGAGCACGTCCCCTCAGAGGCTGCGGCGCAATGATGAACGTGACAGTAAAACGCCCAGCTAAGCCAAACCCTGCAGCGTGGAAGCGCCAAAGACAGTGAGATGGATTATCGAAGCGCTGAGCCCACGGGTGAGTCCTCGGTGGAATAAAGAGCAGCAGGCACACCTGGGCGGAGGCAGCCTGGGCCTGAACCCCAGGGCAGGAGGCAGCGCGTGGAACTTGACTCAGAAATTAATCTGGCACGGACCTCCACGCCCACAAACTACTATGGACCCCAAGCGTCTGAACCCTTTTCACACAGAAAGGTCCAACGCAAACCCCGAGGCCCACACCGAGGGGTGTCTCCAGGCCAAGGTCCTGATAACGGGGTCCTGGAACACTGCCAGGCCCGGCGGGAATGTGAGGGGGGCTTGTTGGGGAGGGAGGCGTGCCGGGAAGGGGCTGGCGGAGGAAAAGGGGAGGTGCCACGTACGCGCTCTTCCCTCTTCCTCTCCTGCCTTAGTCCCGGGCAGCGAGGAAGGCTGATGGGGGGTCCCGAAGGCGCCCCCAAAGGGAAGTGGTGGTGGATGAAGGTCAACACAAATGCCGCCTCGGACCACCCCCAATCCTGCTCAACCAGGAGGACGGCACAGACGAGGACGGCGCCACGCCGGGCAGAATGCAGTCCCTCGTCCCCGGGTCACGGAGACGCCAGGGCATCGAGGAGAAATCCTCGGCCGGGTGTCCGTGTGACGCAAAACGTAACGAGGACACACAAGCCAGTTCCAGGTGGAACCCGGGATGCGGGCCAAGGTTTGCACGGCTCGGGGGTCTCCACCGACGGCCGTGTGGACGGAGAGCCGGGGGGGCTGCTTCACGGAAACCTGCCCCTCAAAGCTGGGGGCAGACACGGGGGAGCTGGTTTCCCCTCCGGGTTCCTCGCAAACACCAGACACGAAAAGCCGCACAGAAGCATCCCAGGCTCCCTCTGCTCATAACCGAACCAGATTATTCGCTTCCTCCGGCAGCTTGTGTTCACGTTCCAGATTTAATTTACACACCGTCTCAGCGGTGTGCAGCCACAGAGACGGGAGCGAGATGGGCACACGTGACTCCCCCATCGCCGTGAGGAGAGGGCCCTGGGACGGCGGTCCCGGCCCCCGCCCCCCCTGTAACCTCTGCTGCTCTCCCCCCGCAGGCTCTCCTACCGCACCGGGCAGGACACGGCCAACTGTGACACGTGCAGGAACAGCGCCTGCGTCATCTACAGGTACGTGCCCCCTCCCTGTTAGAGCGACGGCCATGCTTACCCACAGACGCAGGGGCCCCGCGCGGGGAGGGGGGCAGCAGTCAGGAAGGAAAGGGCATTCTCCACCCGAATCCAGCACCTTCCTCCGGCGCAACCCCAGGTGTGTGCTCACCGGACCGGGGGAGCTTGATGCGTGTATCTCATGTGTCTGAGCGGTTTCGCTGACTGGTATGTGTTTGATGGCTGCTCCCTTGGGGTCAGGAGCAGGAGCCCCGCACTGCACACCAGTGGGGCCTGTTTCCCTGCGTCCACGCTGCAGAGGGAACTGAACGGAGAGTGAGGGGTGTCCCTGACCTGTCACCCTCCACGCCATCAGGCGGGAACATGGGCGCTCACGCATGTCCTCGGGGCTCACCTTTTGCTACCCCGGGAGCTAACGCTGAGCCCCCGGGCAGACGTGAGCCACGGACTCCCCGAGAAGGCCCGGAGCGCGCATGGCGAGCCCCCAGCCGTTTAACATTCCGCGCGAGATGAGAAGAGAATTTATTAGGACGTCCGCCATGTAACCGGAGACATTTGAATACATTTGGCTCTAAATCCAGGAGGAACATACATTAAACGCGGTATTAGAGGCGATTTAACAGCCTGTGGAGAACAGGGATTCCTCTTCTTCGGGAACTACCCCGGGGGGTTACTATTCGGAATCGCTCAGTGACCTCCTGGACAGCTCCTCCCTCCAGCCCCCGCCCGCTCTCCGGAGAACCACGGGAGGCGGCCAGTGTGAGCGAGGGTTCTCCCGGCGGGAGCTGAGCCCCTGGGGTCCCTCAGCGTGTCTCCCCCGAAGCGGGAAGAGGACGGCCATGCACAGGGACCTTTGTGCCCTCGTGACTGCTGAGTTGGTGACGTGCCCCTTCAGGAGCTGCGGGGAGCGGAGCGGGGGGTGTCCACCACCTGCGCCTGCCCCGATGCTGGCCTTGGGCACCTGAGCGGGGTTTCCTCTGTGCGAACAGAAAGGGGAGCCGTGGGCGCGGGGCCAGGTGATCGCGGCACCAGCCCTGTGAGCCGTGGAGCTCGGGTGTCTGTGGGGAAAAGCCCGCGGCGAACGTGAGGCCCTGGCAGGAGACGACCCCGTCTGCTGACTCTGCAGCGGGCCCGCGGGAGCCACGTCTCAGAACCAGGCCCACGGGAGCCGGAGAGCGGCCACGCGCCCATGGGCGACCACGGCTCCTCACGGACGCGAGCTCCTTCGATTCCCGCACGGGGCTCATCGGGCAGGAGAGGGTGGAGGCCGGGGCTCACCGCGCTGCCCCACGGCCGGCAGTCCCCCCACCACACGCCCCCCCAGGACTCAGCGCCGGGCGCAGCCGCTGGTAATGGAGAAGTGCCAATAGGAATCAGCCGGACAGATAAAGTCCAGCCCTCCCCCTAACAAGGGCCCAGATTAGATTTCTCTGTGATTACATGGTTCCGCGGTGTGATAAATTGGTTAATAACGGGATTCCCAGTGTAGTTACTTAATGGGAATCCGATGATTACAGGCACCCAGGGCTGTGGTGCTGGCCTGGGGACAGCCACCACCGCCCCACGGCCTGGTGATGGCCGGCACGGGGCCCCGCCGTGGTTGTGGTGTGGGGGACACGCTTTCAGCGTGCACCAAGCGCCCGGGACAATCGCTTCCTGCCCCTGACACGCCATACCGGACACGGTATCGTATCAAACACGGTATCGCACAGGACTCCGTATCCGGCACTCGGCAGCGAGGTCCCGTGTTTCTTGTTCAATATCCCGGTGAAGAACCCCCGTGGGTGTTGCCCCGATCACTGCCAGCTCCTTTTCTCACTGCAGAATTGACGGTCAGCTGATAATCAGCAGAACATAAGGTTTGACTTCCACGTCCCAGTTTAGAAAACCTTTTCACCAACTTTTACTTTTGGGGAGCGGGCGGGTGAGGGATCCTTACCTAATTCAGGGAGACAGTCAGGCAGTAGTGATTATAACCCTTGAGGTGAAGGAAACTGAGCCCTAAGGAGGATAAGGTGCTTAGGGGAGCCTCTGCCCCCCAACATCGACAGCACAGATCCCTTCCCTTCGAGGGCTGTGCTTTCAGATGCAGTGCGTTCTGAGATTCCCACCTTTCACAACTGTCCTTAGAGGCATATGCCCACTGTCACATGATCCAGGTGAGGAACTGCCAACTGTCACGTGATCCAGGTGAGAAGCTATGTCCATTGTCATGTGACCCAGGTGAGCAGGACCTAAGCCACAAGTGCTGCCTCTACCCTCTGTAAAAGTTCCTGGCAATATTTCTAACCTTTCCATAATATCGATAGTGCAGAGCCTCTGACAGTAAGGAAATGGAACAGCGGATGTGAAACACAAAACGGCCATTACCTGGGTCTCAGCTTGTGTTTAGAACCGCAGATCACACAGCTCAGCAGTTTCTCTCCTCGGTGTCAGGGTCTGTCCAGGATTAATGGACCGCTAAGTCAGTAGGGCTTCGTGTTTATAAATGGCTGGGAGCTCATGGATTCTCCTGGTCACTGGACCCTGACTGAAATCCACTGACATTCAGCAGGGCACCCAGGCCACACGCGGAAGGGGCATGAGCGGAGCTGTCCGGAGCCTGGCGGCTTGACGCAGGGTCCGAATGGAGGATGCCAGGGGTCCGGGGAGGCGGGCGGAGGGGCAGCAGGCTCGGCAATGCGGGCTGGTTACGGAAAAATGACACCGGACCAGGCGTCCGATCCCAAGGCCAAGGCGACCGTAAAGCGTTAGTGAAGGTTGGAGGATAGACCACGGCCTTTTCAACACGAAGGGAAGGGAAGGGAGGACTCTCGGCAAGCTGCACGCTCTGAAGAAATTCCCGGAGAAACAGCATTTCCTTCAAACAGCCACGCGGATCCTGCCGCTGTCACACTCATCACCACGCCGTCCCATCCCCACGGGGCTGCGTGTTTCCGCACGGCAGCTTTGCAATGCCATTGCGGTTTGGGGTTACTTTTCATCCAACTCTGTGCTTTGGCCTGAACAACCGCCTTCAGTAACGGTACCGTCCGAGATGTCGACGGGATGAACACGCCCCCTTCGCCCACATCGGCATCTCGGGGTCCTCGCTCTCCAGGTAGCTCAGACTGGACCAGAGAACGGAATCACGGCCTTCTGTTCGCCGAGCGATCCGGTGGGAACCCATCGCTGTGACCATGGAAAAGGGCCCAGAATAGAGCTTGCATGCGCCGGCACGTGTGTGCTGAGAGGCCTTCTGAACATGCAGACCTTCAGTGACCTGCTTATAACCGCGTGCAGTCCACGGACGAGCTGAGGGTGACTCCGACGCCACGTTCTCCACTCCAGCGCGTGACGGCCACGCGCCATGTGCCCACGGGGATGAGTCTGAGAAGCGTGTCTTTGGGCAGCTAGGTTGTGTGCGAGCATTGTAGGGCACTTCCACACACCTGGCTGGTGCGCCGCCTGCACACGTGGAGGCATGGCCTGGCCTGTGTGCCCGGGCTCCACGCCTTTCACAGACAACGCTGTTTCCAGGAGGAGAAAGGGCCCTCACAAGCAACCATGAGACATCTAGTCGGCAAAGCACATGCCAACAGAGCCACGTGCCCTTCCGTGGACATCATCCCGTACCATGAACATAAGTGTGTGGGGTTACTTTTACATGACGGGCTGGGCAGGGGGGCCTACACCAGCATCCCCACAGACACCCGGGCACCTGCTTGCTGTGACGGCTACGGCGTCACTAGGCAACAGGTGGGGTCAGCTCGGCCTCACCTTCGGGACCGCCGTCCCTGACCGGACTGGACGTACTTGACCCCAGCTGTGCGTGTGGACACTCCAGGGGTTCAGAATGAAAACAAACCAGTTATTTTTCTAGGAAAAGAAGTCTATTTGAAACACAATGGACCCTGAACAACACAGGTTTGAACTTACAAGCGGGTTTCTTTTTTCCAATAAAAATACCATGAGTGTGTTTTCCTCTTCCTTATGATGTCCTTGATGACATTTCCCTTTCTCTAGTGTACTTGACTGTAAGAATACAGGATATGATACATGTAACCCACAAATACATGTTAAGCGACTATGCTATCTGTAAGGCCCCCACTCAACAGTAGTAGGCTATTAGTAGTTAAGGTTTTGGGGGGTCAAAAGTCACACACAGCCCAGCCAGCATGGCCCAAGGGTTGAGCAATGACCTATGAACCAGGAGGTCATGGTTCAAATCCCGGTCACAGCACATGCCCAGGTTGTGGGCTCAATCCTCAGTGAGGGAGGGACATGCAGGAGCAGCCAGTCAATGATTCTCTCTCATCATGGATGTTTCTATCTCTCTCCCTCTCCCTTCATCTCTGAAGTCAATAAAAAAGTAAAATAAAATTTAAAAAGGGTTAAAAAGATTGTCAACTGCTAGGGAGACCGGTCCCTTGAACCCATACATCGCTCAACAGTCAAGGGTACCTCACAATGACATAAAATAGATTGCAACCATGGAGCCGTCAGCTGAAGGTATAAACACGGTATGCATGAACGATGACCCCGGTCAGGTCACCAGGGGGACCTTTGGGGGAGAGGCCACCCACTAAAGGCATTGCTCTCTCCTTTGCAGCGTGGAGCTCGACTTCAAGCAGCAGGAGGACAAGCTGCAGCCGGTCCTGCGGAGCCTCCACCCCTTCGAGGACTCTCAGGTCGCACCCTCGCCTTACTCTCAGGAGGCGCACGCCTCGACGCCCAAGCGGAAATCCAAGACGGAGCCCAAAAAGCACGGGAGGTGGAAACTCTGGTTCCTCTGACGCGCGCGGCCTGTGGCGTCCACGGGCCTTCTTCACCACCCACGGGGGCGCCCGGTCCCTGTCCGAAGCGAGGAGGACGGGGGGCCCCGTGGCCGCCGCGGGCGCCGCCCTGCTCACCAAAAAGGCCTTCGCACGGACGGACCGCTGGCGGAGCGAGGGCGTCCCGGCGCCACTTGCCGGCGGCCCCTCGCCGCCCTCGGACGTGGGACGTGAAACCGAGAGGACAACTAGCCACGCCGCCCCCGCCCGGCCCGCGGCCGGCGGCTGTGTCCACCTGCCGATCGGCGGGCGGGCGGCCCCCCGTGCACAGCTGAGACGCATCATGACTTCCAAGCCTTCATCCTAAAGACGGGGCGAGGAAAAGCGAGCCTTACGTTTGCCAAGGACTTCATTGTCACCCTCCCATGGCCACCACGCAGGGGGCGCGTGCGGGGTCCAGCACATCACGCTCCGGAGAAAGCACAATTTTTTCAAGTGGTCGGAGACCATGAACCATCTCTCACACGGGACTCTGTGTGTCTGCCTTCACGTGCTGCCGCGCTAAGCCACGTGACCCCCGAGACTCGGCACCCCCTCCCCCCATCACCGCCCCTGTGCCACGTTTACTGCTCATTTCCAAACGACCGGCTGCCAGGAGGCCCCGGGCCAGGCCTGTCAGCGCTGCCCCTGGACATGGAGCTTTCTTAGGTCTCATTTTTAATCTTTTGATACCCAAAGGCCACGTGCTGAATTCTGGCGTAGAACCTGCGTAGAGACACACAGCGGAGGACACGGCCACCAGTACATCGCTGTGTGCCCTGCCCTGGGGACGTGTTCCGGGGCACCAGTCTGGGAGACACTGTTCCCCGGAGCGCAGGCCGGCGCCCGGGACCACTGGCCGCGCTGACTGAGGCAGGCCGGTCCGCCTCGGAGCGCGGCCCTGTGTCTCGTTCAGCGGCCGCCGTCACACCGCGTAGGACCGCCTACACCTAAGCTAGTCGCAAACCGTAATCACTCACACGCTAGGGGAAAGCTGTGAACCAGATGTTTTTAGGTATTTTTCCAATCAGCCCGGACAGAGGTCTCTTTTGATTACACATTGCAATACAAATCTCAGTTCCTTTATTTTTTCACTCATCCCTTTGCCAGTATCTTTTGATAGAAATCGGAACCCCTTGGTCTATTGAATGACGTCGTCTGTCCGTTCGTGTGCTTTTCACAGGAAGACGTGTAGGGATCTCCCTTTTGCCTTTTCTCCGTACGGATCACGTTTTGAGTAGTCTGTGAGCGCCCGAGGAAACCCAGTGTTCGCGCTTCTGTCCCTCCGTCCGACATCCACGCTGCCGCCGGCACGCTCGCCCTGGTCCCGGGCCGCTGCCGGGAACGGAGCGGTGCCCCGGGCGGGGCCGCCGGGAGGACGAGAGCTGGTTCTCGCCTGCGTCTCCCTCCTGATGCAGCAGCGAGTCTCCGTCTGTCCGCGGTGTGCCCGTCCTCAGGGGCCTCGCAGGGGCCGGCCTGGGGTCAGAACCGGAAACCGAGCGGCATCCTTCGGGAGCTGCTCCAGCGGGCCCCAGACGCCCGCTCCCGGGACAGGAAGCACAGACGGCTTTTGTGGAGACGCTGCAGGAGGGCACGCGCATCCTTGGGGCTGGGTCAGCGGGGCTGGGAACTATTTTGTGGGAAAGAAGGACGAACCGGAGGGCCCTGTACCACGGAGGAACGGTGTCACGCAGACATGGAATTGGAAAGCCGTGTTTCACGTGTTTATACTGTTTCTCACTAACGTTCAAAATGTTTGCGACAAGCTGTCTCCTGTGTCCCGAGAGGCCCCCCGCTTGGGTGGATGGAGCGAGGGGGTGCGTGGCTTTCTAACGGCTCTGTGCCCGCCCACGCCGCCCTGGTGAACGGAGCAGTCTAGGTTCAGAACAACAACCAACCAACCAACCAACCAACAAAACTCGCGGAGTCGGAAGGAGACTGCAGATGCGCCCCCTCCTATTCAGAAATCGCAGCGTCTTCGGGTCAGAAAAAACGAGTGTTTCCAAAGGCATCTCGCAGTTCCATCACAACGTGTCTCTAACGCGACCCGTCTCTTAGGAAGATTTAAGTCAAAACTTTGATACAAAAAACAAGGTGAACAGTCGTGCTCCCTCCTCTGTAGATGTTCCCATGGCATTACGTGTAGAGGTTAAATTATTATACTTGTCGCTAAGTTCTTTGTTAGTTTTTAAATAAAAAAAAGAAGAAAAGAAAAGGGAAGTTCTGTGTGGCTAACTTATTTCGTGGTCGCAGTAACTTGGGGAAGGAGAAGTAAATCTAAGAAAACAATGACAAAGGAAAAGAACTTCATGGGGCCCTGGCCAGTTTGGCTCAATGGATAGAGCCTCTCTCATACCCAGGAGCAGCCCCTACGGCTGCTGCCCCAGAGGTCCCTGCCTTACGCCACTGGACACACGAAGGACACCATGTCCTGCCGGTGCCACCAGTCCCCCGGCCCGGGGCCACGGGCTCGGGGAGGTCCCAGGACCCGTGTCCCTGCTCTCATGCCCTCAGAGCCTGCCCATCTCCAGCAGCGTGGACACGCTCACCCGTGTGAGGGCGGTGTTCCCAAACCCCGTGTCCTCGAAGTCACTGGTTACCAACCATCCCCGGGAGCCACTGCCGGCCTCGCCCAGGGCGCCCGGCCCCGCCGGCGTGAGGCGTGTATCGGGTGCTGCTCTCTTTGGAAAATAACATTCAGAACAGCATTTTTTAAAAGCACATTTATTCATGAACCCTATTAGCATAAATATTGCAGAGCTCATGTTCACGCCCGGGACGACGTCTGTGTGGAAAGGTTTGGGGAGGAGCCTCGGTAGCAGGGGGTCTGTGCACTGAATGAGCACTTCAGTGACACTCTTAAATGACCGGGCAGGCAGGTCCTCGAAACACCCGCCCACCAGAGAGAACGTGTGCCCCCTACGGTCCTAGCAGCACCATCACCACAGCTGAGAGCTGGATACAGCCCAAGCATCCCTCAGCAGAGGAGTGGATCAAAAGGCTGTGGTGCATTGACACCGGGGAATACTCTGCAGCTGTGAGAAAGAAGGACCTCTTACCCTTGAGGCAGCACGGAGACACCTGGAAAGTATCATGCTAAGTGAAACAAGCCAGTCGGAGAAAGACAAGTCTCACGTGATCTCACTCATAGGTAGAATCCGATGAGCATAATAAACTAATGAACGGAAGCATGGGACAGAGTGCAGAACCTCGGGGGGCAGGCGGGGGAGGATGGGTGGGAGGTGACAACCCACGACTTTGCATTGATGCATCACCCGTGGACACAGACAATGGGATGGTGAAGGCCTGGGGTAGGGGGCAGGGCAGGCTGGAGGGAGTCAGTGTAGGGGGAAAAGGGAACATATGTAATACTTTCAACAATAAAGATATATTCAAAAAGGAGACGAAACAGGCGGGTCCTGGGGACTCAGCCAGGCTCACAGGAAGCCCTGTATGTCCCCTCTTCCCCTCCGAGGATGCTGTGGTTGCAATGAGCCCCTCCCCACCCCATCGGGTCCCCAGCAGCCGGTGCGCAGGGTGTCAACCAAGTGCCTGTCCTCACAGGATGGAGGCGCCAGGGGCCTGTGGTCAGGAGGGCCACTGCACCATCGAGGGGGGGGTTCCCCGTCCTGAGCAGCTACCGCGTCTGCCCACAGCTGTCCTGGGAGGGCTCGCGTGTTCCTTTCAGAGAATCGGCGGTGCCCAGTCTTCTCGTGTGCACCCAGGCCACAAGGAAACGCTTCCGAGGTCCCGTCCCTCTCCATTACGCTCTTAAAGGGCCCCTTCTCAGAAGGGAGTCTGACCACCGACAGCAGCAGGGAGGCCCCCAGGACACCCTGCCTGCTGCCCATTTCACCCGCTCGCTCCCCACCCAGCCCCCCAGGGCAGGAGCCGATTCCAGCGCAGGGACATGGGGCGGGGGCATGGCCATCCACCCATGGGACAAGGGCCCCTCAGCCCCCATGGCCACCGCCCAGAACTAACTGGAACACTCAGCCGCTGCCCAAGGCGGAGGGCCTGGGAGCCGCCACCGTGTGGAGAAGGGAGGCCAGTGGAGCGCCCCGTCAGCCGCCCGGCACCTGACACAGGAGAAGTACGCGGTGAGGGCGCTCTCCTGGCCGCGGGCACCTCTGGGCTCCAGAGCTGAGCCAGCTCCACGCAGGCCTGGGCCACACAGGGGCAAGACACGCGCTCCATCCTCCCTGCCTTCCACCCACTGACAGCCCGGGAGCCGCTCTCACCACCTCCTCCCACCGCCTCGCCCGGGTTCACTGCCCCACCCAGAGCCGGACGAGCTCTCCGGTCACTGGCCGTGTCCCCATGGGCCCCGACAGCCCCTCCCAAGTCACCGTCCCCCCTGAGCCATCAGCACCCACAGGCTGCTGACCAGCCCCTCCCAACAGGGTCCTAGCAGAAGGTCACAAAACCAGTGTGACTTCCAACCCCACATCCTTCACGCTCCCCAAGCCCCTCCCCGGCGTGACAGTGCCCCAGGGCTCCCCTGGAGCAGCCCCAACCACACAGGGTCCTCAGGCCTCGGGGTCACCCCATGTCCCGCTCCATGGGGCTCCATCCCCCGCCTCTACTAGGGGGTTCCGATGGCAGAGCAGCGACGCGGGGAGCGGGGAGAGGCTGAGGCATCTGCGTACAGAACGGGGCAGCCCGTGGCAGGTGAGTCCGATTCACAAGGAAATACTGTATGTTCTGGTTTGTACACATGACAGCCCGAGCCTCAGGGAGGAACACGGGAACGCATGTGCCGACCTCTGAGACGGGACTGGACTGTGTCACTGGCGGGAAACACACTCGGGTGGCCATGAACCTACTTCTTCCCCCAGAACTGTTCCTCGCAGCAGGAGAGGGGTACACCCAGCCCGCGGGCCCCCACGAAGTCATCTGGTCTGGCCGTGCCGAGGGAACAGGGGCGGGTTAGTGTCTGACCAGACAGAGCAGGCTAGTTTGAAGCTGATCGTTCCGTACGGCCCTCAGATGATGCTGTGACCATCCAACGGCCCCACCCGTTTCTACGCTCCTGCCTGGCCGTGGGGGGAAGACATGGGTGTCACCTCCCTGGTCAACGCCGAGGACCCAGAGACCGCGGAGGCCACACAGGAAGACGGCATGCCATCTGCTGGCCTGGGAAACGCCAGCTGTGTGCTCTGGCCTTTGGCTGGGAAGGGACTGCTGTGAAAGGCCATCAGACAAGCTCAGGGGAAGGGTGCCAAGGAGAGAAGCGAAAGGGGACCTCGTGGGCACCCTTTGCCAGAGAAACCACACTTCAGAAAGCAGGGGGGTGAGGTAAGGGCCAAGGGGTCAACTCTCGAGAGCAGGCCCGGTGACACGGGTTTTATATTATTCTTAGAAATTCCCCCAAAACAGATCCCATGCCATGCCGCAGTGATCTGCATGGGAGAAGCATGTACAGCACATGTGAGTGGACACGGAACGGCTAAGCTGGAGGAGCAAAAATACTGTAAAACTTCATTCCTGCCGTCTTCTGTGGAAACAGGTGGAGAGAAACTGCCCAGAGGACGAGGGCGGAGAAGAAGCGCTGGAGGAAGGCATGGGAAAACCAGAACCAATGCTTCTCTAACACGCCGATGGCGCGGCCTCCCAGTCCACACGGGCTCCAGCCACGGTGGGAGACCAGCCACGTCACATACCAGACGGTAAAGCAGGGCAACCGAGGCACCTGCCCGCTCGAGAACGCGGAGGGGAACAGCTCAGGGTGACAGTTTGAAGAGAAAGCCCCGGAGGGCGGCCAGGCGGAGAGAGGCCGCCGGCGGGAGGCCCGGCCCCGGGCGCCACTTACGATGAGCTCCGAGTCCCGGCCCATGGAGATGACCGTGCGGTTCACCGTGCGGAGCAGCCGCTCCATGATGATCTGGATGTGCCGCTGCGTGGGGCCCTGCGAAAGGACAGGCGGTGAGGGCGGCGCCCGGGACGGGCACCCACACACGTGCCGGGCGTCTGCCACCCCAGCCCCCGGAAGAGGAAACCAGCCTCGGCAGAGCAAGCTCAGCGTGTTATTAATTACCGCCCATTAATGCTAATTTGTCCCATCACCACGGCCGTGTCATGGAGGCAAAGCTTAATGAGAGCAAATCTGCCCAAACAACACGTGTGTGGTCCCTGACCAGCCCCCTGGGTTCCCGGAGGCCGTGGCCTCAGGCGGGTCCCATTGCCCCCTGGTCTGCAGGCCCGGCCGGGGTCTGGGCCAGCACGGCGCTCAGCGAGCCACCAAAACCCAGCGGGCCCCGGCCTCGCCCCGCAGACACGTGGCCTTCCCCTCGGGGGTGATGGGGCGCGGGGGCCCCTCGGAACCCGGAGCGTGCGGAAGTAGGTTCTCCAGTCACTTCCGCACAAAACCAGGTGGGCGCCCCGTCCTCCGGGAGGTCTGGCCCCTGGACCCCGTTCCTCCCACATCCTCCCCGACAGAACAGGGGAGCCCCGGAGTGGAGGCACGGAGGCTGCTCTGCGGGTGAAGCTTCCGCTCCTTTCAGAGCCACGTCCCGAGAACGGAGCCTGAACTCAGTCCGATCTCTGCCTCTGAGCTGAGGAGGCCGGGGAAGAAATCGCCGGGAGAGCAGACAGCTGCCCCTCAGAACTCTCAGGAGCGGCAGTGACGGGCACACAGAACAGAAACGCCGTGTGCACGTGTGACTTTAATAGCACAGGAACGTCTCCCCTTGTTCATTTCTCATTTCTCTCACCAAGGCCTCTGTCTGGCCGTAAGAATTAAAACCTAAGTCCTGAGAGACATTTAGCTGAGAAGTTGTAGGAAAGAAACTAAAAAAAAAAATGTATTTACTGTGCAAGGATGAGCAGTGTCATATAATGTTTATTAATGTGTCACAGTACGTTTGTGATTATACTGAGCGCCTCACGCAGAGACAGAAGCAATGTGAAGGTGCAGCTTTATAGAGAGAGGGACACCCCTTAAAATGAAGGCGTTTCTTTAGGAATGAGTCCGGGTGCCTCTGTCCCTGAGGGGTTTGCGTGGACACCCGGGATGGGCCTGCGGGATGGGGTTAGGTGGACCCGGGACGGAGACGGGGCATGAGGTTGGGGTGGATCTGGGGGGGCCTGTGGGGTGGGTAGGGGTGGACCCAGGACGGGGCCTGGAGGGTGAGGTTGGGGTGGACCCTGACGGGGCCTGGAGGGTGAGGTTGGGGTGGATCTGGGGGGCCTGTGGGGTGGGGTTGGGGTGGACCCTGACGGGGCCTGGAGGGTGAGGTTGGGGTGGGTCTGGGGGGCCTGTGGGGTGGGGTTGGGGTGGACCCTGACGGGGCCTGGAGGGTGAGGTTGGGGTGGATCTGGGGGGGCCTGTGGGATGGGGTTGGGGTGGACCCAGGACGGGGCCTGGAGGGTGAGGTTGGGGTGGATCTGGGGCGCCTGTGGGGTGGGGTTGGGGTGGACCCTGATGGGGCCTGGAGGGTGAGGTCGGGGTGGATCTGGGGCGCCTGTGGGGTGGGGTTGGGGTGGACCCTGACGGGGCCTGGAGGGTGAGGTTGGGGTGGATCTGGGGGGCCTGTGGGGTGGGGTTGGGGTGGACCCTGACGGGGCCTGGAGGGTGAGGTCGGGGTGGATCTGGGGGGCCTGTGGGGTGGGTAGGGGTGGACCCTGACGGGGCCTGGAGGGTGAGGTTGGGGTGGATCTGGGGGGCCTGTGGGGTGGGTAGGGGTGGACCCTGACTCAGGGTTTGGGCCGGGCGCCCACACTCACCACGTCCCTGCGGGACAGCACCTCCAGCATGTTGCTGAGCAGCTGGCAGCAGGCCTCCAGGTCCTCCTGCCGCTCCAGGTGGTACTTGAGCTGGTCGGTCATCATGGGCAGCAGGAGCTCCCGGCAGTCTGCGGGGACAGGGCGCCGTCAGCAGGGCCGCTCGGGGCACCCGGCCGGCCGGAGCCTGTTCCCGGCACGTGGCGCCGCTCTCCAGGGCGTCCCACATCCACGCCGCCCACCCATGAGGAGGGATCCCTTCTAGTGCCACATGGATCATTCACACACAAACCGCGCCTGGGCACCAATGCACACGGGAGTCCCCGTGCAGCACACACAGCCACACACACGCCGCAGCACCCGTCCACCATCACGCTTCCCACGGTTCAGGTACCGGTACTCCGCCGCGGGCCGGAAACGGCGTGGAAATTCCCGAAAAAGAAACAGCTCACACGTGTGAAGCTGCGCGCTCCTCTGAGGAGCAGATGGAGTCCTGCACCCGCTGCTCCGTCCCCCGGGGACCGAACCGACCCTTGCCCGCACAGAACCAGGAGACACTGGGAGACGGAGCGAGGCCACACTCACGTTATATTGTTCCATCTCACTGTCAGTCACTGCGGGGACTCCGTTCCCGAGCCCCCCCGGACCCCAAACCTCCCCCCGAAGGCAGGGCCGGCTCGCTCTCTGCTCCCGGCCATCACCGGGTCCCGGATCACAGTCCCCACAGGGAAGATGGTATCACGCACACCCCTGCCAGCACACACACACCCCCCCCCCCCTCCAGTGTGCACCCAGACACACAGACTCCACAGGAGCTGTGACTCTGTGCTGTGCCCACACATTCAGGGCATCCCCCCTGTCCAACGCGCACCCCGTGCACCCCAGCCCGGCCACTGCCTTCCTCAGCGACGCCCCATCGCCAGGACGCCTCCCGGGAGCAGGCGGGCCCTGAAGACCTGAGCAGGCGCACAGAGGGGACATGGGACGAAGGACACAGCCGCTGTGGGAGCAGCAAGGCTGCCCGGAACGTTCAGCAGGGACCTGGGGGGCAGCGGCCGGGGCTGGCGGTCCTGGGGGAGGTGTCCCTGCCCGTCCTGACACAGGAGGGCCCCGCTCCCCACTCAGAGCTGGAGGAAGTGTAAGTGGCCACTCAGGCTCTGGGCCCCACATGCCCCAGCCTAAGTCTTTTTTCTTTTTCAACCTCACCTGAGTATATTTTTCCATTGAATTTAAAATAGTGTAAGGGAGAGATAGAGATAGAGAGAGAGAGAGAGATAGATAGAGAGAGAGAGAGAGAGAGAGAGAGAGAGAGAGAAACATCAATGTGAGAGACACACTGACTAGCTGCCTTCACACATGCCCTGACCAGGACAGGGGACAGAGCCTGCAATTGAGGCACGTGCCCTTGACCGGAATTGAACCCAGGACCCTTTAGCAGCAGGCCGATGCGCTCTCCGCTGAGCCACACTGGCCAGGGCCCGGGCCACAGGCCATCCCTCACCGCCCCATTCAGCCGTCTCGCTGGCCGGGCTGCGGGGCCTGGCTGCGCTCAGAGGTAATTGAGTGTGTTGGTGTCATTTGTCAGGATTACTCCGGGTGAGGAGGCCACGGCCGCCCTGTCCATCTTCGGTGGGAGACGCTGTCGGCCAGCGGGCTCCCGGGGGACGCGCCCAGGCCCAGCCGGCGGAGCTGTCTGTCACCGGCCTCTCGTGACGAGAAACAGCACCACCTCAGGGAGCGTCACTGCGCTTCGCCCCGTGTAATGACGTTTCTTTGTCCGAGCCCCTCGAGGACATTAAAACGGAGCGTTACAGCCTGGGCGTTCTCAGTACCCCCCCCCCCCCACCCACCCCCACACACACACCAGCTGGTCAGGACGAAGCGGGGAGATGGGGAAGCAGGACCATACATGAGACTTTGAAAAGCAGCCACACCTCCCAGGCACGGACGGAGCTCCAGGCCCGGACCACACCCCCCAGGACCTGGTCACTGGTGCCCAGGCCTCCCTCGAGGTTGCACTGAGCAGCCCGGCATCTCAGCAGGCCTCCAGGGACAGAGGGGAGCAGACCCTCAGAAACAGGCCAGCACCCGAGTCCTCCCGAGGGGCCCCGGGCGGCCCCTGCTCCTCGGGGAGGCGCCGCTGGTCCTCCATCTGCTTCCCCCCCTGGGGCCCAGTCTGCACGAGAGAGGCCCATGTCTCATCGGTGCGAGCAGCCCCTGCACACGCACCGAGATGCACACGCCTGCACATGGGCTGCACACGGCCGTCTGACAACCTGGACGCGGGCCAGGGAAACGGCCACAGGACCACCAGAGAGCTGGTGCGGAGGCTGCGGTGCCCCGGTGTCTTCCAAGGACGGACAGGCTGTCCTGGCCGCTGGCCTCCTCGCCACGGAACAGGTGCACGGCGGCTCCAGCATGAAAAATGGCTGTGGGCAGCAGAACCGGCAGCTCCGTCTGGCTGGGAACAGAGCTCTTATCCTCAGTGAACATCACACACACACACACACACACACACAGATACACACACAGAGAACACACAGAGAACACACAGACATGTAGACACACATAGAGATACACACACACACACACACAGATACGTACACACAAACACACTCACACACACAGACACAGAGATACATGCAAACACACATACATGCAGACATACACAGAGATATACACAGACAGACACACAAGACACACACAAACTCAACACACACACACACACACATTCATACATGCCACACACATTCCTATATACCATACTCACACACATACAGACACCACTACGCACAAGCACATGCACTCCTGCAGTGATCTAAGTGGAAGCATGACACTCCATCCCAGCAGGACAGGAGGGGGCTCCTGTCACACGCCAAGGCCCAGCTCAGTGTCCTGAATGCCCTTTCCTCCCCTCCCCACGAGCAGAACGTCGCTTCTGTATGACGATTTGTGTCAATGGTCCCTCTAGGCACCAAACAGATGGCCTGGGAATCTGACCATCACACCCGGAAGCCAGCCCTGTATTTCAACCGATCATCACCGACAGCCGCGTGTGAACGGCTGCACCAAGTGCTGGGCCAGTGGCCAGGCCCGGGCTCCCTGGGGGCGGGAGCTCCTGGGCCAGCCGGGGCGGCCGCCACCGCGTCAGGAAGGGCAGAGGTCAGCCGCTCGCGCTGTGCGTCGGGCCTGGGGAGTCACTGAGCATGCTCCACGCCTGCTACTGCCGATCTGTAACCTGGGGGGCTGCTGTCCCCCCTCGGGTGCTGAGAATCACGTGGCAATGTGTGAAGGGGGCAAACAGCGCACCCAGTAACTGCAGCTTCAACTCCAGTGCCAGGAACAGCGTTACAGTCAGTCTTTCCCACCGGAAGTGCTACGAGAAGCCAGTGCTGTGAGCGGAGCTGCCCGTCTCAGGGGCCGGCGGGCAGTGGCTGAGGAGGGACATGCTTCCCTGCACTGACTTTTAAGTCCTTTCCATTTAAATGTAAAAGAGGATACTCGGTTCAATTTTGGAAACAACTATTTTGAACAACTTGGGTAAGTAAATCTTCCTCTCTTGTAAAAAAAAAAAAAAATGTGTATTAAATACAGATGAAGTATCTATGGTGAAAATGGAGCGCCTGGCCAGGCCAGGGTGGGTCAGTGGTTGAGCGTCGACCTATGAACCAGGAGGTCACGGTGTCATTCCCGGTCAGGGCCCAGGCCTGGGTTTCGGGCTCCATCCCCAGTGTGGGGCGTGCAGGAGGCAGCCGATCCATGATTCTCTCTCATCGTGGATGTTTTTCTCTCTCCCTCTCCTTCTCCCTTCCTCTCTGAGATCAATAAAAATGCATTTAAAATAAAAAGAAAGAAAAAGGAAAGGGAGCACCCAGACGGACACGGGCTGTAAGTGGAAAACCGTGTCCCGGAGACTGGGCGTGGAAACACAGGATGACGGGTGCCCGCAGCGACTTTCAGACTGAAGTCACGTCGTGATGATATTTCAGATAAAGTGTATTATTAAAATCAGTCTCAGCAACGGTCCTGCACTTGTGTTTAACCGCGGCTCCGGAACATTTTCAGCGACAGATGCGGCTCGCGCCCGGCTGCAAGGGCTGCGCGGTCTGGAGGGCGCCAGCAGGCAGATGTCACAGCCCTGAGTGCCCTCGCTCACTCCGAGGCCGGTGCGCAGCGCGGAGAGCAGAAGCCAGGCTGGCTGTCTCCGAGCAGACCCGCCACGCACGGCTGTGACGCGGGGGCTGATCGCTGCCGCTAGCTGTGAGTCCAGACACAGACACAACCCGTGGAAGCAGGACCAGGGAGGACCGTGGCCCGGCTGCCTGGAAGAGGCGGGCGGCCCGGCGGGCTGACTCCACGCAGATCAGCTGTGGGGACCGGAGGTCCTACGGCCCCCGACCTCCTCCACGCCCCCCAGCGGGACCCACTGTGATCACAGACGGCAGCACCGCGCCATCTGCTCGCCCTCAGCTGTGTGAGCTGGTGCCCCGATGATGAACGCTTGGGAATGGGCTCGTCTTTATCCAAGGTGTTCAACAGGCATCATCAGCTGTGAGCGTCCGAGCGGAACTCCCGCCCATAACCTCCTGACGGCTCTGTGTTCCGGCAAGATGCAGAGACGGGAATAAATCTGCTCATTTAAAGCGTTTGTTTTATGAACACTGAGTCACGTGCTCCTTAATTTTTAGCTGGGTCCCATTAAACAAATGATCCATAGGATGATTTAATAACCCGAGCCTGTCACACAGCACCGAGAGGCACAGCCCCGCTCTGGAGGGGGCTCACACAGGAAGAGCCAGGCGGCCGTGGTATTTCCCAGCCATCCAGGAGCTCCGTGTCCTCGTGGTTCAGTCTGCTCCAGGGACTTCTGCCCTCCAGGCGAGTCTTCAGGCCACAGAAATGCACACAACAGGGCCGGCCACGGGAGGGGGTCAGGACCGTCCAGGTATGTCCGCGTGGCATGGATGTGGGAAGGGATGGCACCCCAGAGCGGCTGCAGACCCGATGCCCGCTCCTCAGCCAGAGCACCTCAGGGCAACGGACCCATGCATGTGCACATGTGTGTGGACATGTAGGATTCTGGTATCTTTACACGTCGAATGCAAATTAAGTGTCTCTTAATGCAACAAGTCATGATTGTCCACAGTGCCAGGAGGAAACCATTGAGCCACCGAGGCAGGCTGCTCTCTCGGTGCTACACATGGCATCTGAAGTGAATTCCGTGTTCAGAACGCACTTCTCCTGCGGTGGGTGTGAGACAGTGTAAGCTGGGTGATGTATCTGTGACAAGACGACCCCTTAATCAGCACCACGGCAGTGGACAGCTCCCTGCCCACACTCCTTGCAGACAGGAACTATGTACTTAACTCCTAGGCCCTTATCTGTAAATGAGGAGAATTACTCTTTTCTAGCTCTGCGGTTCTTATTAAGTGGATGGCTCCAAAGCCCTGTCAGAGAAGTCAGACTGGCTAACAAACAGTCCGGGGCACGGGGCAGGTGCTCAGTGACTAAGAATGGAGTTAAAAATGGCGATAATTAAGAAACTGAAATGGACTTCCCCGTCTGGAATTCAATAAACCATTTCTAAAAGGCCGTGCCGTTCTGAACAAATGGCCTTTTCAGACGCACCTGTAATGAGAGATGTCGGCTGATAGGTGAATGAGGGATGGAACAGGGAGGCACTTTCCAGAAGAAGATGAAAAATGTTCTCGGGGCGTGAGAAGATGGAAGAGGGGGAAACCGGTCCCCGCCCGCCATTATTTACAATAACCAGCTCGGGGGCTCGCAGCTGGGATGCTCGTTTGACCTTGTCAGCACCCCTGTCCGGAGGACCCCGAGGATGTACGAGAGGCCCCTGAGTGGTGACGACCCCGGGAGGTCCCAGCCCCAATCTCTCCTTCGGTACAACAACCGTCAGGTTCGCACAAGGACCGCAGAGCAGATCTGTGCTTCTGTTTCCGTTCGCTAAAGAGTCTGCCTCCCGGGTCCCGCTGGGGAGAAGCGGGAGAGGTTTTACGTTGATGTTTGAGGATCAAAAGCATTAAACACTATTTTGTCCCAGGTCTCTGTTAAACACAGCTTTCCTTTCTACCACGTGAAATAAAGCAGGGACAGGAGGAGCAGGGTCATTGTGGGAGAGATAAATGCCCTACCTCGGGTCTAATCGCCATCAAGCAGCCTGGCGCTCCGGCTTCAATGGCTCCTAATGGGAGTCCCTCGGGGGCCGCGGCCTCTGCCCTCGGTCTCGAAGGGCTGCTGTAACTAATGGCCCCGCCATTAAGACGGAGCGCTGCCCTCCCTTCAGAGCGGGAAGAACCATTCACCTTGAAACGAAGAATGAGGAATGTAATTTAAGCTCGTTATGCCGGCAGTTGAAAGAAGCTCTTTATTGTTCAGAAATCGGACCCGAATGAAGTTTTATGATGAGCCCTCTATAAAGGGTGCCTGTTGGCTGGATTGAAGGGAAGTGTCAGGGGGACAGCCAGGGAGAGAGGGGACGGTCAGGGAGGGAGGGGATGGTGAGGGAGGGAGGGAACGGTCAGGGGGGGGGGGGGGGGAGGGAGGGGACGGTCAGGGAGGGAGGGGATGGTGAGGGAGGGAGGGGACGGTCAGGAGGGAGGAGGGAGGGGGGGGAGGGGAGGGGACATCAGGGAGGAGGGAGGGGACGGTCAGGAGGAGGGGGACGGTCAGGAGGGAGGGGACGTCAGGAGGAAGGGGGTACGGTGGGAGGGAGGGGACAGTCCAGGGAGGCGGGGCACTGTGCCAGGGAGGGCGGCGGACGGTCAGGAGGGAGGGGCCGGTCGGTGGGCGAGGGGACGGTCAGGAGGGAGGGGTCGGTCGGGGGGGAGGGGACGGTCAGGGAGGGAGGGGACGGTGAGGGAGGGAGAGGGTGGTCAGAGAAAGAGGGGATGGTCAGGGGCGGAGGGGATGGTCAGGGAGAGAGGGAACATGTGGAGGGCAAATGGGGGAGGGCGTGGGGGGCATGTGGAGGAGGTTTGTGGAGGAGGGCACATGGGGGTACTGGGGGTGTGTGGAAGAGGGCATGTGAGGACGTGGGACAGGGCATCTGGGTGAGGGCACCTGGGGGCAAGGGCTTCTTGCAAGCCCAATGCTCTTGTCTAATTTCTAAGCTACGGCGACCTCAGGTTATTCCTTTTATTCCAATTTCTATACTATTGATGCAAGACATTTTGTGATCACAAACCCTAGACCCTGGCCTCCCAGTGATTATTTTAATTTAATGGCAAAGAAATCCTCACTCCAAGCACAGGATCCAAGCTGTCATTCCCACGGCTTCTGTCACGTCCCCGGAGGCAGCCTGACACCCCCCCCCCCCCGGGCCCAGAGCTGCTCACGCCTCCCTCCCCCCCTCCCCACGGCCGCTCCGGTGCCCGTCTCCCGTCCTGCTATAGAGCCTGCCCGTCCCCCCACAGATGATGGGAGCCATTTCCGTGGGAAGCCACACTCTTCCCAGCCGGCGCTCAGGGAGGCAAGTCACATCGCGGAGGCGCGGAAGCCATCACCGCCCATTCAGGGGCCGCGTGCTCGGCATGCTAACGAGGCGCGGGCCTGCCTGGGGCCCAGAACCGGCGGGGACACGCAAGGTCACTCCCACACCAGCAGGTGACCAGCCCCGTGCCCACCCCCGCTCCCCAAAACACCCGCTCACTGGGGACCCCCAGGCACTGAATCATTGATCATGGATGCCTCACGGAGTGGCCGAGCTGTGCTTCCCCGTCTCCAGGGGAAACAACTGGCCAGAGCTCGAACACGGGGAGGCCCAGTGACGGACACGTGCGCGCGCGCGCACACACACACACACACACACACACACACACACACACGTGACGCCACACGCACATGTGTGACCGTTCCCACTGTCTGCATGTTTGAACTGCTGCTTCATACTCATGGAAAGGGGTGCTGAGTCCAGAGCCAGGGCTGAGCTGCCTGCCCTCTCTGCCCGCCCCCTAGCTGGGGTAGGAGAAAGCATCTCCACCAGCACACCTGGGGGGGAGGGGCAGGGAACAGCGAGGAGTCCCCACAGGCCGGCGGGCAGTGCCATCGGCAGGCACACTGGGCTCTCAGGTGCGGCCTACAGACCTCACCTGCCGGGCGCCTGAGGAGAGCGTGTACCCCGTGGAGCTTCGGGCCAATTTTGGCTCCCTGAGCCCAGGATATGTAAAGTCACATATCTCACACACCCCATTTACTATGTTGGTGGGAACAAGTTGCTGTTAAAAAGATACAGCTTGGTGCTTAAAAAGATGCAAAGCATCCTGCAGAATTATGTATTCTGGTAACTCCTTATTA
The DNA here is from genome assembly GCF_014108245.1 of Pipistrellus kuhlii. Classification (NCBI taxonomy): domain Eukaryota; kingdom Metazoa; phylum Chordata; class Mammalia; order Chiroptera; family Vespertilionidae; genus Pipistrellus; species Pipistrellus kuhlii. Next base: position 46,039,574 of record NW_023425460.1, read on the forward strand.
AGCAAAGCTACTGCTTCATAAAAAGCTATAAATGCTTAATAAGAGCTATAAATGTTTATTTGCACGGGGCATACTTCCGGCACAGGCTTTGCGTCGGTCGGTGATAAAGGGCTGGTAGGACCAGAAGAACAGAAACAGGAGGAGAAAGAGAAACGCTCCCCTGGCCGCCAGGGCTTTCCCGGCACGTTTTCCAGGGGCCAAAGCAGCGGCCGCCAACCCTTCAGACCTCACCACCACCAGGGGTCCTCAGCCCACCGCTTGGTGACCGCTGGAGTAAGAACTAGAGTAAGGCCCGGCTGGTGTGGCTCAGTGGTGAGCATCGACCTATCAGGAATCAATCAAGGTTGATTCCTGATCAGGGCACATACCTGGCTTGTGGGCTCGATCCCCAGGAGAGGGCGTGCAGGAAGCATCCGATCCATGATTCTCTCTCATCATAGATGTTTCTCTCTCCCTCTCCCTTCCCCTTCTCTCTCTCTCTCTCTCCCTCTCCCTCTCTCTCTCTCTCTCTCTCTCTCTTTTTTTTAAAGAAGGCTGTCCTCTTCTTGCCTTGATGTTTTTCCTCCAGAAGAACACTCAGAGGAAGCCCTCACATTTTCTCTGAATATGAGCTTAGCTGTAAGTGTAAGCTCCAGTGCATTTTTAAAATATATGTTATTGATTTTTATTTATTTATTTATTTTTTTTTTTTACAGAGAGGAAGGGAGAGGGATAGAGAGTTAGAAACATCAATGAGAGAGAATCATTGATCATGGATGCCTCCTACACACCCCCTACTGGGGATGTGCCCCCAACCAAGGTACATGCCCTTGACCTGAATCGAACCTGGGACCCTTCAGTCTGAAGGCCAATGCTCTATCCACCGAGCCACACCGGTTAGGGCGGCTCCAGTGCATTTTACGAAGTTAAGTAGGAAGTAAGATGACAGAGAGCAGGAAACAGAGGGTCCAGGAACCCAGAAGGCACAAGGGACCGAGCCACACACACTGGCTGTCAGCCCAGCCAGGACTTCCGTGAGGGCCTTCTGAGGACCGGGCGCGGGCTGCCCCGCCCCTCAGCCAGCGTGAGGACGCAGGAGAGCAGGCAGCAGCCTGGGCCGGGGCCACGTGGAGAGAATCGAGCTGTGTTTTCCAGCCAGAACGTCCCTCCTTGCAGGTTTCAGCCTGCCTTCCACAAACCAGCAAGGTGACGGGATTATGCAAAGGTTCGAGGCTTTGAAGAAAGCCGCCTGACAAGATTAAGATACTGATCAGCCGGTCCGAAGAGAGAGAACACGGGCGGCGGGAGGCGTGGGGAGGCAATGCGGGGCAGGTGAGGTGCTCTGCAGGTTACGTGCGTGGAGAAGTCATTAAAATCCCCGTTAGTTGGAGCAGGGTTGGAAGAAAACGCATCCGAGGATGCAAAGCGGCGGATAAGACAGAACCATGACTTCTGCGTTTAAAGGAAACGTGAGGTTCTACTTTGCAATCCTCCCAACAGGAGTGGAGACTGCCTCCCGGGACAGACAATCAGCATCCCGGAGGCTACAATGCCCGCTGATTGCCGAGGGCACGGCGTGCACCGCATGGCAAACCCTGAGGCCGTCAGGTACCCTCCTCCCGGTGAGGGCTCCATCTTCCTGTCTCCTAACGGAGCTGTTCTAATTGGCTGCCACCTCCACTCCTGCACACGGAGGAGCGAATCCACAGGGCCAAGGCCCACAGACAGGACTGCAGGGAGCTCAGGGACGCGCAGGGCCCTCACCGTGCTGCGTGAAGAGGTCGCTGTGGATGAGCTCAATCAGGCAGTACAGCTTCTGGATGGTCAGCAGCCCCACCGGGACGTTGAGGATGAAGTCGGTGAACATTTTGCTGCGAGAAAGAACGAGAAAAGGGTTTAGGGAAATGCCGCTACATGGTCCCGAGTGTCAGGAGACTGTGGAGACGCAAGGTCATTCAGGGGTCACCCCATGCGGCCAGAATGCTGGCTAACGCCTGGTATACAATAAGGGCCAAAATCTTGTCCCAAAAATGATCCTTTAAAATTTTCCTGTTTCATTTCACACCCACTGGCATGGCTACTGTGTAACAGACAGGAAACAACTGTTAGCCAGGAGGCGGAGAAACGGGAACCCCCAGCCTACGCTGGGGGACTGTAAGACGGTGCAGCCACTTGGGAAAACATGCTGGCAGTTCTGCAAGATATTGACAAGTTACCCTCAGAGCCAGCCTTTCCACTCCCAGGCATGTGCCCACGAGAAACAGAAATGTGTATCCATGCAAATCCATGTGCGTGACCCGCAGCAACGTGGCTCAGGGCCCTGGGGGGGAGGGGGGGAGACAGCCCAGAGGCACAGCAGCCGGAGGGTGCACACACTACACGCAACACAGCCCCGCCACTCCCCCACCACAGGATCGGCACTCGGACACGGCCTGCAGCATGGATGTGCCCTGAAAACATCACGCTAAGTGAGGAAGGACACACCCCCACGGGCCACACAGTGTGTGCCCCCGTACACCCCGAAAAGGCATGTCTCTAGGTGCAGAGAGGAGCGAGCGGCTGCTGATGGGCATGGGGGAGGAGGGACAGGGGATGGGCCCCAGGGGTCTTACTGGGCAATGCATGCAGCTCTTCTAAGACGATATTATGGTGAGGGTCCCAGAATGGAAACCGTATCGCTGAACGTGCTAACACGGGAGAACTTTATAGCACACATTTCACATCTCAGCAGCAAGGGAGCCCAACCTTACGTTCACAGACGGCCAGAAGCACTTCCGGAGCACTAACAGAGCTCTTGTCAGCAACCAGAGAAGCGCAAGTTAGAACGGTGAGATCCGCCCTCGCCTATCACGTGGTCAGACTTGTACAATAATAATTTCAAGTTTTGGCAAAGTTTAGGAAGACAGGTGCCGAAACATGCACCTGTTTAGTATGACCTTCGGGAGGGCAACCAGATGATAGCTATGAAAAATCTTTTAAGAACACGCAAGACCTAGTCGTTCCGCTTCTGGTTATGCTAATGACGTAAATAAGGGCAGATGCTACAATTAAGCTATAAGAAACTGTATCCTCGCATAGTTCCCAATAATTAAAACCTGAACAGCCCTGGCCGGTGTGGGCCCAGTGGACAGAGCATCGGCTTGCGGACTGAAGGGTCCCAGGTCCAATTTCGGTCAAGGGTACATGCCTGGGTTGTGTACTTGATCCCCAGTAGGAGGATTGAAGGAGGCAGCCGATCAATGATTCTCTCTCATCATTGCTTTTCTTATCTCTCTCTCTCCCTCTCCCTTCCTCTCTAAAATCAATAAAAAATATATTTTTTAAAAAAGTAAATAAAATAGAGAATGAACTGACTACAGTGTACCACCCGTTAGTACACAAACCACTGACTCAGCACAGGAGGGCTAATAACGGCCCCTCGGCCACGCCCCCACGGTAAGATTAACTGACGGCACGTGGAAAGCGCTGTGTGCGGGGAGGAAACACGCAGTCACTGTGTCTCTTGTTGGTATTTGGGTAAATGACGGCCAGTGTCAGGGCGCCCCATGAAGGTCACAGAGGTGATGATGTGGATGATGATGCGTGCTGTGGGGAGGCAGGGTCCGGTGGGAGACAGTGAGCAGGAGCTGGGTGTGCGGGGTGGGTACGGGGCGGTGTAGGGGGGAAGCACAGAGAACAGAGGGACTCAGGGATTTAGGTGTGACTGGTTCTCCTGTGACCTCTTCTGTTTCGTTAGAACGGGAATCAAGTTTCCAAGCAGGAAAAGTATGCCCGTGGTGTTCCATGTCTTTTTCTTATTCTTAAAAATATATATTTTATTGATGTTTCACAGAGAGGAAGGGAGAGGGATAGAGAGTTAGAAACATCGATGAGAGAGAATCATCAATCAGCTGTCTCTTGAACATCCCCTACTGGGGATGTGCCTGCAACCAAAGTACATGCCCTTGATCGGAATAGAACTTGGGACCCTTCAGTCTGCAGGCTGACGCTCCACCCACTGAGCCACACCGGTTTCGGCATCTTTTTCGTTTTTAATCAGCAGAGACGGTGTGCACCCGGGGACCGCACACTGAGCAGGCCCGGGAAGGGCCTGGACGGCCTTCAGGCCCGGAGCCACCTTACCTGAGCTCTTTGGGGTCAAACACCAGCTTCACGTCGTTGACAATCGTCGGCAGGTACTTGAGCGCGGCCCCCTGCAAACCAAGACCAGAGGGGACGGCTGAGCCTCGTGTGGTGGGGCAAACAGGAACACGGATGGGTGATTCCAGTGCGGAACCACAGGCACGCCGGGAAGAGTTCGGAACCACAAGAACGCTTGCCAGGTGAGCGGCTGCTGGCTGGTGACCAAGGAGCCAAGAAAAAACCGATGACCACATGCCGGTCCCTGGCCACAACCTCCGCAGAGCGTGGCAGCAGCACTCAGAAGCCCAGCTCAGTGCCGGCTGACCAGCGCCCACCTGCCGTTCTCTCCTCGGCCCTGGCGCAGCGAGCACACGGGGAAACTGTGCCCTCAGCGGGACCCTCTCCCATCCGGATCCCCGCACGCTCTCATGGTCAGCAATTAAACCTTCTTCCCCTCTACGTCCAGCCCTATAGCAGGAAGCATTTTTTCTGCAGTAACTGTATCGCCTATGTTCATATTATGCATCTCCTAGAAAGCTGATGCTTGCAAAAACAACAGAGTGGTGGCAATAATGTTGCAATGCACTAAGCTGGGACCCCGGTACAATGTATCTCTCATCCCCTCAGACCTCCCACAGGCAGTGGGCAGTGCTGGAAGGCGAGAAAACTCACAAGGGAGACCTGAGCCAATGGCTTCGCCCCTGGTCGCACAGCCAGCACTGAGCTGAGTCCGAGGGGAAGGCAGGTGGGGGGGGGGGGGGGGGGGCAGAGCCTCTGCCTCCTCTCTATCCGGCGGGACAGGTTCCTGGGTCGGGCGTCCTGATGGGTCGGCCGCCCCAGCGGTCACTCAGTGACCCCTCCCCCCAGGCTGGGCTCCCCACCCTGAATGAAGCGGAGGAAGGTAACACTCGAGCCAAACCCCCCCGGGATGCGTTAGCTCAGAAATCACACGGAAAAGCACCGGAACGCGAAGACTGCAGCGCCCGTTCGGCCAGCCCTCCTTCGCCTGCTTCCCAGAAGCCGGAGCGAAGTTGAAACACAATTCGAGGTGCGACCTCTGAAGCGGGCGTGGGGCGGAAACAGCTTCGTTCTGGCCTCAGAGAGTCTTGCTCAGATGGCCTTGAAGCGGCTGTGAGAAGCTAGTCACTTATCGTGATGTTGAATAATCGGCATTTGCATGGGTGACTGCAAGTGACTGCTCGGACCCCCAGCTGCTCCACTTGCGTGTGAGGGCCCGAGAGCCAGGGGCACACGCATCCTGCACTTTACCCCGAGCCGAAGCGTCCCCTGCCCGCAGCGACCGCATCGATCCCGCCACGGGACAAAGCAGACAGCGACCAACGACATGGGCTTTCCTTCCGCCGAGGCCTCCAGGCTCCCTGTGAGCCAGAGAGGCCGGCGTCCCCACCCGGGGCCAGGCCTGTGCCCACAATCCACAGTGGGGTGTCTGCCCGGGACCCAGACACCTCAGAATCTCCCTGACACCCAGGCTGACTGAGATTCCTCCAAAACCACCCAAAGACATCCCCCCGCACCCCTTTCAGATGGCTGCATCCGGGGCTCCCGGGAGCTGGGTCCCCTCAGCTGGAGGAGCAGCCAGGACACGGAGAGGGACAGGCAAGTCCCCTCACCCAAGGGCTCTGACTGACTCCCAGAGCCCATTCCACCTACGCCCCCCCGGGCCACACGGCTCTTCGTCCACAATGTCAGCTTCGGCACCCTGTGGGCCTATCGAGACCCCATTTGCTCTGTGGGGAGCGCCCCACGGAGAGGGCGGGGGAGGGGAGCTAATACAAGACAGCAGCATGCAGAACCCCCAAACTCCACCTCCCTTCAGTGAAAGCTCGGGCTTACGAGGCCCCACGCAGGGAGGAAATATCCCGTGGAATCATTAGGCAAAGCACAAACCAGGAAGGAGTCAGGATAATGGGAACGGAGAGTAAGTGGGGGGTATTTTCCCCATTTTTGTCTTATTTTTCTTAGTTTTTTTGTAAATCAGTTCTTTATTTAATAACATCTTATTCAGAATGTGTGGTAATGGGGGGCTGTGGGTTTGGCCCCCCCGGGGTGTGTGCAGGAGGCAGCCAATAGATTATGCTTCTGTCACTGATGCTTCGGGCTCTCTATCCCTCGCCCCTCATCTCTTTTTAAAATTCAGTAAAGGAGCCCTGGCCAGTTTTGCTCAGTGGATAGAGCATCGACCTGTGGACCAGAGGGTCCTGGGTTCGATTCTGGCCAAGGGCACGTACTTTGGTTGCAGGCTCCTCCCAGGCCCAGCCCTGGTCTGGGTGCGAGCAGGAGGCAACCCATCGCTGTGTTTCTCTCACATCAATATTTCTCTCTGTCACTCCGTCTCTCTTCCACTCTCTAAGAATCAGTGGGAAAATATCCTCAGGTGAGGATTTAAAAAAATAATAAAGGGGGGGGGGGGGGAGAAAACAGAAAATGCTGAAGTTTTTCTAATTGCTGGCATAGTTCACATTAAAGAAATTAAATAAACTTTATACCCTTTTCTAAGCGAATTAAATTGTCATGCATCTCCGGAGAGTGCCAACTTAATCCAAACCGTAAACCAAAATAAAAAATAAAATGCACTTTCCATATAGTAGCGGTTTAATGGTGTAAGTGCCTCTCTGGCTAAAAATATTACCGCTGATGGTGATTAATAGACACTATTTTAGGGTAATGTTCAGGCTAGATTATTCAGTATAATTATTTTAATTAAATCCATTAGCATATCTTTATATAAGATTACAAGAGCTATCGATGATACAAAATAAGTTTTTCTTGAATAATGTATGAAGCAATTATTAATTTACATATTTCTCGGGAAAACGCATGGTTAAACAATTCCGTTTGGAGGTTTGAGCTGAAGTGTGTAGGGCCCCCAATCCTCCTCGGAGACCTCAGCGTTCTGTCTCCGGGAGATTCAGGCACGGCCTCGGGAGAGCCGGAACATTCTGGAAGCCCAAACTGGCAGAAACTGGTTACCTCTCCAGACAGCCCCATGGGGTGGAAAGGGGGAGGGGGTGGCAGCGTGTGACTCGAGCCCAGTGGTTCTCAACCTTCCTAGCGCTGCGACCCTTTCATACAGCTCCTCAGGTGGCGGTGACCCCCAGCCATAACATTATGTAATATTATCTTGCTACTGTTGTGAATCGTAATGTCAGTATCTGTGTTTTCCGGTGGTCTTGGGCGACCCTGCTAGCGGTTCTCACCCTGTGGGCGCCTAAGACCATGGGAAAACAGATGTTTACATTGCAGGGACTCGTTAGCAGGAGGAGCTGTATTAAAGGGCCGCGGCATTAGGAAGGTTGGGAACCGCTGAGTGAATGGGTGATTTAGGATGCAGCTGCGTGTCTCTGAAATGCTCTGGGGAAGGGAGCTCCAGCTGTAAGCTCGCCATTGGCTGGGGAGCAGGCGCTCAGACGGGCCTGCGGGCTGCGGTGGCCGGAGCCGCGGTCATAGACCAGAACGAAGCCCCCATGAGCCTTTGGTCTCCGAGGCGGCCGGCTGGGCAGGCGGCTCCTTTCCCAGCGCGACCACCATCTTCACGGGGACACCTGCGGCCGGGCTGGGGCGCGGCCTGTGGCAGGTGCGGGCCAGCCGTTCGCAGCCTCCCGCCAGCGCCGCCCTCTTGTCCGGGGACACAATGAGCCACGGGCTCGGTGCGCTGACTCCGAGCCCCTGCGGCCGGTCAGGGAAACGGAGGGGAGAGTGAGGACAGACGGAATCACAGGCAGTTTTGGGCCCAGGAGCCATTGGAGATTTCTAAGTATCTTCCCACGTGATCTTGTTGGATGGGTCTCACTCGCGTCTGCTACGTTCCCCCGAGTCAGACCCCCTCCCTCGGGGTTTGGCGGAAGACAAGGGACTTCCGTGACGTCGTTGCCGAGATGGGAACCTTCCGTCTGCAAAACGGTGACTGGGTCTTTTTTAAAATATATTTTATTGATTTTTTACAGAGAGGAAGATAGTTAGAAACATCAATAGAGAAACATCCATCAGCCGCCTCCTGCACTCCCCACACTGGGGATGTGCCTGCAACCAAGGTACATGCCCTTGACCGGGATCGAACCTGGGATCCTTCAGTCCGCAGGCCGATGCTCTATCCACTGAGACAAATCAGCTTCGGCCAGTGACTGAGTTTTGCTTGGAAGGCTGCCTCCTGGCCGCGCTTCCTGCATTTTGCTCTTTCACAGTCGGTGTGGTCCCGACATCGGACATGTAGGTTCCCATCATGGGTCCTGGTGTCCTGTGTTGGGTGAACTCTCCGTTTTCTCTGTGGAAATGGGGGTACATTTGTGACCCCTCTGGCTCAGAGAGAATGTGCAAAGCCTGGCGCAGTGTCGGGTTAGACGTGGCTCCTAGGGGGACCCCTGCTGGCTTAGATGTTTGAGATGCTCTGACCCCCCCCTCATTTGCATATCAGAGGTCAGCATGCTCTTGAACCTTTTCGGCTTTGATAGGGGGCGACCTTCGGTGTGTCACCTCAGCACGGCCACGGTGAGCCTGAGAGGGCGGTGAAGGACGGAGAACAGACAGACGAGAAGAAAGCTGGGGCTGGGTGGGACCCCGCTGTCTGACGGAGAGACAGCGCCACAGCCCGCAGGCCGAGTCTCCATTTTACAGCAGATCCCACGGGCAGAGGAAGGGCCTGGTCATGTTCTCGCGGGCTTCGATCCGCTCCACCACACGCACCTGACCCAGCCTGTTTACCGGCTGCTCCTCCCGCAGCCCTGTCACTCAGCCACGTGGGCCACAGGTGCGGACCATAAGGGCAAGCTCACGAGCACAGCCTTTGGCTGTTGCTGTGCTGGGACTTGCACGTGGCTTCGCCACGAGAGGAGCTGCCCTCTCATTAGCCCAGGCTTGAACCTGTCGGAACGCTGTGGCCGCTCTCCAAAGTCAGGGTTGGGGGTGGAGGGTTTGCTGTGTCCCAGGGTGCCGGCACCCTAGTCCCCTTCTCAGAACTGAAGCCGCCTCACGTCCACGGCAGGTGTGAGCCCTCTGGCAGGTGTGAGCCGTCAGCGCGTTTATGCCTCAGTGAAGGGCAAGGCCAGAGGAGGTCCAGCCAATATTTAACTTCAGCACCAGCGCGGCATCAGACCGGAGTGTTCATTCCTAAAGCACTGACAAAGCTTTGGCTGTATCCCCCCAAACTGCGTGTGTCCTGCGGGGGAATAGGGGTGAGAAGGGGCTGGGCATGAAGGCCACTCAGGGCTGAGATCTCAGGCACGGCCACGGCCATTGTTGGCAGTGGGGGCTGCCCTGGACTGCTCGGCTCTGCAGAGTTGGGTTTGGGGCATTTGGGGCTTCGTGGTCAGAACTATTCCAGGCGGTTTTCACTCATTCCCCGATGATTACTGCTAACTCTGGGACCATCCTGGCAGACACTGTCCTGACAGACACTGTCCTGGGACTTACGAGGAGTCTCCTGTTCTGTCCAGGGCTGAGCATTCCAGAACTTTCTGGAGGGAAGCTCGGACGATGGTCTATGGTAGGGGTGTCGAACTCAATCAGAGAAGGGGCCAAAATCTAAAATCCAGCCTAAATCGCGGGCCGAATGGTTTACTGAACAGTCATAAACTGTCATTGTGATGGAAACACAGCAGAGTGCAGTGATGAGCGTGCGATGCGGGCCACATTGCAAGGCCTGGCGGGACGGATTTGGCCCGCGGGCCTTGTGTTTGACACATGTGGTCTATGGTAAGAGAGAGATTTCTGTGTGCACATATGTGTGTGGGGGGTGTGTTATATATAAGTGTGAGCATGTATATGTGTATCTATATGTCTGTGTGTGCATGTGTGTGTTTGGTACATGTATGAGTTTGTGCATGCATGTGTGAGTTTGTGTAGGTATGTGTACATGTGAATATGTGTATAGGTGTGTGTTTGGTGTACGTGTGAGTTTGTGTATGTATATGTATATGTATGTGTATATGTGGGAGTGTGCGTGCGTGTGGCTGCTGTGTACATTCTGACCTGTGTTCCATGTGATGGACTTGGGGTTGGTTTGGAGTGTCCTTTGGTCTATTCTGAAGCACCGTGTCTCACTGAGAAAACCCTGGCTGGCAGGCTCTGCACCGACTTCCTCAGCTCGTGTGTCCCAGCCACGTGAGGAAAACCCTGCTCTCTGCCCTTCCTGAGGCTCCTGCCCGGCTGGGGATGGAGTTCAGTGTTCTGTCTGCCCGTCCTGTGGGCATCAGCCGGCACTCGGCCATGGTCCCTGCGGGCGGGCGCGGGGCCTGGGGTGCGGATTAATTGAGTCTGAGCCTCCGGGTGGGGGGCGGGCGGCACACAGATGGCGAGCTGGCTTCCTTCCGGGCGTCCCTGGGGCTCCATCTCGCCCCCTCCTGGTGCCACTGCTGCCTCCCCATCCCGGTAGGCAGTGTGCCCACAGCTGTGTGCCATCACAGTTAACACGGTGGTTGGGTGAGCTTTGCTCACCAAGAAGCCGGCTCTTATTTCCTTGAAAGGAATGACCCGGCTGGGGATGAATCCGTTTCCCAGCCTCATCCAGAATCCGTCCTCACCGGTGTTTGCTGCTTGTTGACCCTCTCTAAGCTCTCATCTGGGACACAGCCTCTCCACGTGGAAGCTCAGCATTGCTTCTGGCCTCGGGAGCTGTCTGAAGGTATGAGGGATGATGGCGATGCAGACCAGCAGTCTCTACGGCTTCCTGGCCGGGGCGGGTGAGCTCGCGCGGGTGTGCTGGGCTCCGACGGGCCCCTCCTGCAGCCAGGGTGCTGGTACCCCTCCCTTCCCCCCGTTCTGGTCGGCTGCCCGGGTCTCCAGCTGCCGTCTCTAACACAGGACTGGCTCTCGGGACAGGTTCTCCTGTCCTTTCGTCTTTGGACCGTGTCCCGTTCCCACCCCGTGTGGCCGTCCCCTCGGCCCTGCGCTGGCCGGGCCGCGCTGGCCGAGCCCCGCGGTGCTTGGTGACGCAGTGCGGTGCAGCGGGCCGGCCGCTGGCCGCCGCGTGTGGGAGCTCCTCTGCCTGTCCAGATGTCGGCGGAGCCGAGGTAATCCTAATCCCCGTGTCCGTGCCCGCTCACCGGTGATCCCCTGATCCTCCGGCGCCTCCGCGGGGTCTGTCAGAAGCAATAATGGAAAAGCTTCCGGGAGGGATAAGCAGGGCCACAGTCACGCCAGGGCCGTGCTTCTGTAGCTGGGTCGTCCATGGCAACACATGTGCCCACCACGTGTGCCCACGGCCTCCGGCTTTTCTCTGGGATCTTCAGGGTCCAGCTGCCCCGTGGAGGCCCCTCCCAGAGATTTCTCTGTAGGAAAGTGGGGGGGAGGGTCAGAGGGTCTCCACCAGCCTGACCAGTCTAAGCAGGGTGTCCCGGTGAGCTGGGTGCAGGGTCCGCAGGGCGGGGGCACCTCCCCCGGGAAAGCTGTTCATGCCTTCACGTGCTGTGGTTCCTGTAGATCTTTGCATGTGCCGAGTTCTGCGGATGGAGGCCTCTTGATTGCAAACTGCGTAACCCTGCAGTCACACCGGGCAGCTGTTCCAGGTGATGGGCAAGGAGACTCATCGTGTTAGGCCACATGTGTCAAACACAAGGCCCGCGGGCCAAATCTGTCCCGCCAGGCCTTGCAATGTGGCCCGCACCGCGCTGTCATCACTGCACTCCGCTGCGTTTCCATCACAATGACAGTTTATGACTGTTCAGTAAACCATTCGGCCCGCGATTTAGGCTGGATTTTAGATTTTGGCCCCTTCTCTGATAGAGTTCAACACCCCTATGTTAGGCTGTCCAGTCTTTCCGACGTGACACACTCAGGCCGTGTGATTCAGAATCCCAGCAAGTCAGTCACGTGGGGAGGGTGACACGCTGATGCTGAGGCCGGAGACCTGGCAGACACTCCCGATGCTGGAGGAGGACGCCGAGCATGGACACTCCCTGACCTCAGGTCTGACCGTAAGGCTGGTCATCTGATCGCCTGGACCCCGCTCACTGAGCTCTGAGAGAAGGGAATCATGGGTTCTTGGCCAGATGGGTCACTGGCTCCACAGTGTCCAAGTGTTAAAGCGTCCTCACTCTTTTTGTTTTATTTTACTGATGTCAGAGAGGAAGGGAGAGGGAAAGAATTGCTGCATAGCAGCTTCCAGTCCTGCCTGTGTGACCTCTGCACACGGTGATGGATTCCGCATCGAAGACGGTTTAAAATATAGGTTTTTTGCACGGATTTCCTTCTCTCCAGCTTAGTGTTTAAGGTCAGCAGGTGGCCAGATTGCACCCCCTTCTCCCAGCCCCGACGGGGTCGCAGTGAGAGCGCAAACAGAGGCGAAAGGGGGAGATGGGTGGGGAGGGAGGGGCAGCGACTGTCTGGCTGGAGCATCGGGAGCCAGACGTGCCTGCCCCCTGCATGTCTCCTCCCTGGCTCTGGGCACTTGTCAGCCTTATCTCTCCTTCTCCCCCGCCCTTGCTCCTCTGTGCTCCCCAACATCTCTGCTCGGCCCCAAAACGCTGCCCATCCCCGGACCACACTGCGCTCGCCTGGCTTGGAGCCTTGGCTCGGTAACGGTGTCTGTCCCTGGAGCGCATCCCTCTCGGGGGACTTGCCCGTCAGCACCGAGGCCTCCGGTTCCTGTGTACCCCTCCTGTGCTTCCCGCTCTCGCCCCCAGAGGCCTCGGCCCAGCCCCGTGCCTGTGAGCGCCGAGGAGCAGGTGTGCTGGCTGCTGCCTCTGGCCCTTCCCCGTGGCCCGCAGCCCCTGGCGCTTGGCTGGTGAGCACCTGGCCTGGCAGCCGGGCGCCAGCGCCTTCAGAACAAATGAGGGTGATGTGTGAGCAAGGCCAGCTGAGCGCACTGCACCGGCCTGGCCGGAGAGGCGAGCCTGGGCCCTGGGCCTGTCTCCCGCACGCGGCCCAGCCCCATCTCCCTGCCTCCGCCTGCGCTGGGCCTTGTGTGCGCCGCTGAGCCCTGACCCGCCTGCTTAGATCCGAGAAGCCCTCGCTGTGGACACGGGTCCCGTGGTGCAGGAGAGCCGCCATGCCCTTCCCCGGAGGGTGGGCTTCCCGCGGAGAGCTCATCAAGCCCAGAGCGCGCTGATTCGCACTCGCAGTAGTGGACGTGATTAGACACAATCCTCCCGTGTGCTCGCAGAAAAGGCTGGATGGCAGGTGGTGGGCGGGCTGCCTTGTTTTTCCGAAGGGGAGTTCTCAGCCTCCCAGCGGGGCCTGTGTGAGGGCCGGAGAGGAAGTGCGTCGCAGGCGCGTGTTCCCTGCGCTGTGGGTCCCGGGTCCGGTTCGCAGGACGGCTGCCTGGCCCCAGTGTGGGGACCGCTGGCTTTTGTCAGGAGGAGGAGGAGTTTATGGATTTAAAGATCACAGGCTTTCCCCTCCTCACACCTTCCCACACACCCCCCACCGCCCCCAAATTAGAATTCAAAATGTCTCTACTCCTTTCAGAGCCCCAGGACTTTACGTTCTGTCGTCTGTTCACTAAAGGCGGCCCTCTGTTGTTTCCTTTTACCTCCTTTATCCCGCAATCTCTCACCCGTCACCTCCTGGGCGAACTATGGGTGTTTTCACGACTTAGGAGTCACCAGTACTGCCCTGGGAGTGACTGCTGTGCACTGCAGCCAGGACGGTGACAGACAAAGCCCCTTTCGGCTGAATGGGTGCGCGCGCCACGAACTCGGGGGGAGAGGCGTCTGGGTGCTTCGCTGTAACTGCCTCCGGTGTATGTGGGTGAGCAAGGTGCCTGGTTCAGAGCCGCCCGCCCCAGCGGGCTAAGGCATCAAGTCCAAGTGCACCCAGGAGGCCCTCCCCCCGGCCGGCCGGTCCTCTCAGCGCCAGGCTTCCCGGCACGGCCCCGCTGCCCTTGCCCGTGGGGTGCCCCCCACTGCACGCCTGGGCTGGGGAGGCGGGCTGTGGGTTAGCGTGTCCTAGGCCACACTGTGCAGGTCCTATCATACAAACCGGATCTGAGAACCCCCACCCCCAGGAGCGGCCACCTGCCCTGTCCTCCGAAATGCGCCTCTTGAGGCCTGATCACAACTTCTCATTTTATTTCACAAAGGCACCGCGACGTGCTGGCTGGGAGCCTTGATGCCAGCTTGCCGTGCTGGTCCAGGCGGCCTGGCAGAACGGGCTCAGAAGGAGCAGTGTAGCCGCACTTGGCAGCTTCCGGCTGCCGGGGGCAGGTGTTGGCTGTCGCTGTAATCACCCTCTTAAAGGTCATTTAAAGGGCAGGATCCGTGGTTACACTGCAGCGACGGCAGATCAGGACTGTGTGCCCGACACGCACGCGAGGGAAGACAAGTCCTACCGTCACACCGAGGGCGGAGGGCGAGGGGGGGGGGGGGGGGCTTGGGAAACTGCTCCCCGGGTCCAGGCAGGGCCGCGCTGTGAACATCTCAGGTTCATGTGAGATGGTCACCACAAAGGTGTGCGAGAGGACGGAGGCCGAGGACGCGGTCAGGAGAGAATGTAAGACCAGCCCGTGCCGCGCGGGAGCGGACAGAAATGTCTCCCAGGTGATAAACAGGGTGACAGGGCTGTGGGGGGACGCCAGGAGGAGGCGCGGTGGCGGGAATGAGGCATTGCAAGTGGACAGCTGGCTTCTGTCTGTAGACATAGAAGCAGATGTGTGTGAGTGGCCAAAACAGGACACTCTCTCACGGGGAGAATGAGGGACTGTCAGACCCAGAGCCACCTGACTCCTGGGCACAAAGGTACTCCCTGCGGCAGGGCGGGTGGGAGCGATGGGGCGAGTGATGTCTGTGGAGTGCTCCGGAGTGCTCCGGAAGGGGAAGAAACGGGGTGCGGTTTGCGTGGAAGGGCCCACACTCTGCAGCGGGCACTCAGTGCTGCCCCTGCCCCTGCCCCTGCCCCTGCGGGTGCCCTGGGCTGTCCAGCCTCGCAGGGCTGCCTCCCGGGGTGGGGACACGGAGCTCCCCTGAGTGCCCTAGGTCAGCGTCCGCGGGCACTGGTGGTCCCTGAGGTCCCAGAGGTTGGCCATCGCCGTCCCAGGTGGCACTGTGCAGCTCCCGGACCGGGAAACCCGGCCCCTGAGGGGCACCTGCCTGCTCCGGGCGTGGCTAGATCCACACAAAGCTGCCACAGCGATGGGAGCTTCCAGAACGTGGCTCCTGACTTCCCGAGCGTCCCAGGAACCCGGCTTCTCTACGGATGCTGAGCACTCAGCCAAGATGGGCCTCTGCTATGTCAGAGCTAACCTGACCGTGGCCGAGCCCGGAAACCTGTGCGGGCGCTGTCCACGGGGGCCGGGCCGGGGCGGGGCGGGCAGCTGGGAGCCTTTGGGAGAACACTGAAGGGGCTGGTTCCTGGCCCTGTGAGGATGATCGGATGCGGGGGGCGGGGGGGGGGGGGGGGAGCAGGGGAACAGCAGTCCCTGAGAACGCCGGCTTTCGCTTCCAGATCCCAGTTCCCGTAGCCTGAGGAGGAGCGGGGGCTTCAGGGAGGCACCCGGGGAACTTCAGTTAGAGTCTTTGTTCCCAGGAAAACATTGCCCTCCTCCTCTTCCCCATCCTCCTCCTCCTCCTCTTCCTCCCCCCCTCCTCTTTCCCCCCTCCTCCTCCTCCTCTTCCTCCCCCCTCCCCCTCCTCCTTTTCATCTTTCTCCCCCCTCCTCCCCCCTCTTCCCCATCCTCCTCCTCCTCCTCTTCCTCCCCCTCCTCCCCCCTCCTCCTCCTCTTCCTCCTCTTCCTCTTCCTCCCCCCTCTTCCTCCTCCTCCTCCTCCTCCTCTTCCTCCCCCCTCTTCCTCCTCCTCCTCCTCCTCCTTCTCGCCAAGCGTGCTGGGGGTCGGGACTGCAGCCAAGTGCCAGCGAGGTCCCGCCGATGAATTGTAAGGAACAGCGCTGAGCTGGAAGCCCGCGTCGTTTGGGCTGCCTGCCTAACGGGAGCCAGAACCACGCGGGCATTAATTGGTCATTAAAGAGATAAAGGACCCCGAGGCCGCCCTGGGGATGAATGGGAACCTCTCCCCATTTTTCACGAACCCTCCTGTTTGTCCCATTCCCGGCCTTCCGAGACCGGCGCCGGTTACTTAACTTCCTCTGACGAGCCGGCCGCTCCATTTTTCAGGAAATGCAATTATTTTCTGGCGGCTGCCTTTGTATTTAATTTCAGTTTTCTCTGTTGAGCCCACCTCGTGCTTTACCCGTGGGTCTCCTCCCCGTGTGTGTGTGTGCGTGTGTGTGTGCGTGTGTGTGCGTGTGTGTGCGTGTGTGTGCGTGTGTGTGCGCGTGTGTGTGTGCGTGTGTGTGTGCGTGTGCGTGTGTGTGTGCGTGTGTGTGCGTGTGTGTGTGCGTGTGTGTGTGTGCGCGTGTGTGTGTGTGTGTGTGTGCGTGTGTGTGTGTGTGTGTGTGTGTGTGTGTGCGTGTGTGCGTGTGTGTGCGTGTGCGTGCGTGTGCGTGTGTGTGCGTGTGTGTGTGTGTGTGTGTGTGCGTGTGTGTGTGTGTGTGTGCGTGTGTGTGTGTGCGTGTGTGTGTGTGCGCGTGTGTGTGTGCGTGTGTGTGTGTGCGTGTGTGTGCGTGTGTGTGCGTGTGTGTGTGTGCGTGCGTGCGTGTGTGTGTGTGTGTGTGTGTGTGTGTGCGTGTGGCCGCTGTAAGAGGGAGGCACCCCGAGTTCTGAAGCCCATTGAACCCAACGGCCCGCCCGCCAGCCGCCACCAGGTGCCTCGCAGGTCCCTTTACCAGTTCCGGCGCCCGGGGAGACGCCCAAACTTGGATCCATTTCACTGGTTATCACACCATTTCCTGCCCCTTCCCAGGACCGCTTCCCTGTCCTGCGGCCACCCGGGAAGGAAGCTCTGTCTTCTGGAGCAGAAGCACCACTTCCGCCCCCACCCAGGCTGCAAGCAGGACCGTGGCTTCTCTGTCACCCACACCTGCCAGAGGCGGTTAGAAAGACACCTGTGCGAGCATCCATTTGGGAAAAGGAGAGGCCGGAGCAGGTACATGGGGGTCCCCACCCCCCTGATCTCGTGACCTGGCCTCTGGGAGCTGTGCCCCGTGTGTGTGTTACTGTCCTCACCCCGACCTCCTGGCCTCTGGGTGTCAGCGTGTCCCCACGAGCTCCCCAGACCCGTGCATTGCCTCGGTTCCGTGGTGACCTCTTAGCCTCCCTCTCCTCATCCCCCAACTCCCCCCTGACTTCCTGCCTCCTGCTCCGGGCTCAGGAGAGCGGAAGATTCTGCCCCTGCCCCTCCCCCCTCCCCTAAGACAAAGGAGAGACCACCATTCCGGGGAGCGGGACCCGGGTGGCTTCTGCCTCTGCAGGTCCCAGGGCCTGTGCGTGAGGCCTCGGGCCGGGTGCGCCCTGGGGAGCAGGGCTGCTGCGCTGGCCTCGGGCTGCTCTGCTCGGCTGTGCGGGGGACAGCGACATTACTCTCCCCACAGCTTTGCTCCGGGAGGAGATGGGCTCATTGCCCCCCGGAGCATGCGCTCCGTTTACAGAAAGCCCCGTTGTCCACCTGGGGACGTCGGTTTGGAAGTTACTCATTTCTGTGTTCACATTGTACACCTCTGCCTGCACACTCCTCTACAGAGAGCGAGGGCACGTTTAGGGGTGGTGTGTGGGACACGAAGCCCAGGGGTGCCCAGGCTGGGGACACGGAGATGCTGGGGGGGGGGGGGGGGGCTCTCTGCTGTCCCTGGGTTTGTACCTGGGTCGATGGCACCGAGCGGCCTTAATTATGGCCTTGGCGCAGCCCTCCCAGGAGCCGGGGGGGGGGGGGGGGGGGGGGGGAAGGGGCGGTGTGTGTGTCATTATTTCACGCCTCATTTTAGAGACTGAGGCCCGTTTCCAGGGTGCTGGTGGTCGCCGCTGGAAACCACTGTGGTCAGTCCCTCCTCCTGCAGACGGGGCCTCTGAGCCGGGAACAAAAGGGCAGTTCTGTGACTCTTAAAAGAACCTTTGTTGTTGAGAAGTATGAGGTAGGTGCCCCTTCCCCCCTTCACCGCCCTCTCCCAGGCCTTCGCCACCCTATTGTCCGTGTCCATGGGGGATGGTGTATGCATCCAAGGTCCTTGGTGGATCTCTTCCCTCCTTCACTCCCCCTCCCCCGCCGCCCCGCCCTCCCCTCTGCCTCCGTCCCCTCCCCGCCAAGGTTCCGCAGTCTGTTCCAGGCTCTGCCTCTGTGACTGTTTTAATGGAAAGCGTTATTAAGCACCAGAGAAGAATGCTCTTATCACCCCAGTTAATTGAATGTTCGGTGGTGACACGCACTTAACCTAAAATGCATCCTTTTCACTGTTTTGTAAATGAACGTTTAGTGCATTCAATTCCTGCCCCGTCACCACTCCATCCCATCGCCTGTTCCTAGTGGTCAGCCGTCTCCCCGCCCTCCTTGACCCCCAGAGCCTGACCGCCCTGAGCCACGGACACGTCATTTCCATGGCGTCATGCAAGGTGTGGATGTCACGACCACGGACTGAGAACCGCTAGCAGGGCCGCCTAAGACCATCAGGAAACACAGATATTCACATTACGACTCATAACAGTAGAGAAACTACAGTTATGAAGTAGCAACGGAAATAATTTGTGGTTGAGGGTCACCACAGCATGAAGAGCTGTATTAGAGGGTCGGGCATTAGGAAGGTGGAGAACCACTGCGTTCCCAGGACACACCCGGAAAGGCGGGCACCGAGGCAGGGACGGTGCGCAGCCGCGGGAACGCTGCCAGGAGTCATGTGGACAATTCCTTTCCTTTGAAGGAATTAGCTGGATGGCAAACGGCCCACTGCACGGGCACCAAACGCCCACTGCACGGGCACCAAATGCCCACTGCATGGGCAGCAAACCGCCCACTGCACAGCTCCTTCTGCAATGAGCCAGCGCCACAGGAGTCGCCAGCACAGGGTGGCCCACAGCGTGCAGGGCCGGGCTGCCCGGGGCCTCCTGGCCCCTCACCCCCAGCACCCCAGGAGCACTCAGTGCCCCTCCGGTGAGGGCACCTTCCCCCCAGGGCCGGAGGGAGACAGGTCAGCACAGGCGGCGAGAACAGCGGGGCACAGGGACAGAGACGGGGACCCAGACCCCTCTCTCCTGCACAGACGGAAGGTGCAGTCAAGGCTGAAGACAGGACCCCTTGTCTGGGCGCGGCGGAGGCCTGACTGATGCCCGGGCACTGATAGCACCTGCTCAGACTGAGGCACCTGGCCCCGTATTCTCATCAAAGCCCCCACAGTTACAGGTAATAAAAGGTAATATGCTAATGAAACCGAACGTCCTTCTGGACGTCATTCCAGACATCCTTCCAGACAAAGCCAGAGCCGGAGGGAAGCAGCCTGGGTCCTGGGCGCCTGCTGGCAGCGGCCAGAGCGAAGCCCGAGTCCCAGGTGCCAGAGGAAAGCCGGTGCCGGCAGCCGGAGGAAGGAAGGCCTGGTCTTGCACAAATTTTCACGCATCGGGCCTCTGGCATTTACATAGAGTGCAGAGCCTCCCTGCCTAGGAGCAGGCACAGCGGACTGTCAGGCCTTAGAGGCCCACAGAGGACAGCATTTCCATGGAATGCAGAGCCTGCCTGCCTAGGAGCAGGCACAGCGGACTGTCAGGCCTTAGAGGCCCCCAGAGGACAGCGCCAGCCCTCACGCAGCGGCAGGGTCCTGGGCACCGCCGAAGCCAGCCGGGCCTCCGGGCTGGGAGGAGGCGCGGCCGCTCCGCCCAGCGGCCCCGGAGCCCTGCAGCCAGGGGCTGGCCGTGAGCGTGGCCGTGGCAGGGAGTGCGGGCCTACCTTCACCATGAGGGTCTGGTCCGACACGCTGCTCATCATGGCGCTGATGGACCGGAACAGCTGCAGGAGGGACTCCATGAAGTCGGCCTCGCCCTTGTTCTCGTAGAGTCTGCAAAGGAACGCACCTCTGTGGCCACGGCGCCCACCCCTCAGGGTGCCTGCGTCTCCCCGCTCAGGGTGCCGGCCGCCAGGTGCTGTTGGGTGGCAGTGAGCCTGTGAGTGACGCTCTGGGCATCCCTGAGCCAGGAGGAGGCTGCTCTGGACCCCCGGCCACAGAGACGCCAGCGCCTCCGAGAAGCTGGGTTTTAATCCGGCTGCATATTGTTTCTCATTGTAACATAACCCAGTTCGTAAACCTGAAAACAGAAATGTCTGGAAAGGGAGGGGAGGAGGTGAAGACAGAGAAAGGGTGAGAGGAAGGAAGGATGGAGAGACCTTCAGCTTTAATTCTATCCCACGGAGGTTACATCGTTAATATTTGGGTATATTTCCTTCCAGTGGTTTCATTTTACTTTTTAAAATACTTTTATTGATTTTAGAAAAAGAAAGGGAGCGAGAGAAATAGAAACATCAACGATGTTTTGCCCTCCTGCATGCCCCCTATTGGGGATCAAACCCACAACCCTAGAATATGCCCTTGACTGGAATCAAACCCAGTACCCTTCAGTCCTCTAGCCGATGCTCTACCCACTGAACCACACCCGCTAGGGCCTGTCAGTGGATTGAAACCTATAATATTACATAATTGAGGTACACAGACTCTTAATTGCCTAAATTTAACATAATTTTATAACCACCTGAGAATGATACCATAACAGTAAACTTGAAATCACTTTATTTTAAAGAACTGATACTAGACAAGTTCACTCATCCCAGAATGGGTGCTGGTGGGAAAAAGGGTGGAGCAGTCAGTAAGTGGGCAATGAGTAAGTTACGCCTGGGTGCATGTATGCAAATGCAGGCTGCTCACTGTGAATAGGTTTCATCCAGAAAGTACTTCTTAGCCGTTACTTCAAGTTGCTGTGTCATGAGGCAGCAACGCGCTTGCATTTAAAAATGCTGCAGCTCAGATGCTTTATCGACAGATACGAGTCTCCAGCCTAATTAAAAGCACCTCTCACCTGAAGACTTGTGCACCAGGCACAGCTTTGTAAACTGAAAATTAATTACCCTGGAGGTATTTATCTCGATTTAAATGAGTCCCTCCGGAAAGTCAGAAACGGTCTAAGATGGGAAACTGGGACCCTGTCTGTCAGCGGAGGGTGTTCAAGCGGGCGTTGGCGTCAATGGCGCAGCGAGCAATTACAATCACGGAGTTGTGGGGTGGAAACCGGGTGGAAGGGAGCTATGGGGGGAGAGAAGGAGAAACAATTGTAATAATCTGAGCAATAAAGATTTATTAAATTAAAAAAATAAAAAATAAATAAAATCACGGGTCATGCCAGGCCAGTGAGCTCAGTGGCTGAATGTCACCCTACGAGCCAGGAGGTCATGGTTCCATTCCAGGTCATGGCATAAGCCAGGGTTGCAGGCTCAATCCCCAATGCAGGGCGTGCAGGAGGCAGCCGATCATTGGTCCTCTCTCATCACGGATGTTTCTCTCTCTCTCTCTCTCTCTCCCTCTCCCTTCCTCTCTGTAAAAAAATCAATAAAATATATTTAAAAAGAAAACACAGCTGACAGCTTGTGAAAGAAGGCAAAATCGACCTTCGAGTTCCTGCCTCGACCCTCGGTCTCATGACCGTGCTGCAGCCAGGCAATGGAGGGCCCTGTGGAGGCCCTGCCATCCTAGCCCGGAGGGCAGGAAGGAACGCGGAGAGGAAGAGGGAGGAGGAGGGGAAGCAGGGGATCAGGGGAGGGAAACCCCTGAGTCCTGGGAGCGCCCGACTGCCCGCCCGCCCAGCGGCGACGACACCTACTGGTTGAAGAGCACGCGGGAGCGCACGATGAACTTGAAGATGTACTCCAGGGCCTTCATGGCCTTGTACAGCTGCTCCGTGACGGCCGGCTTCTCCGCGTTGTCCACGTAGGTCCGCAGCACCTTCGTCAGCTTCCTGTTCGCGGCAGAAACACCCGTGAGTGAGTCCCCCAGTCACAGCACCGCGGTGCGTCCCTGAAACTAGAGAACCTCGTTTGTCAGCTCTCATTTTTTTAAAGGCATTTCCCAAAGAATTATTAAATCTCTCTTCTCACTGCAACCCGCACAATTAAAATTCTGAATAAATGTCCGTGACCCCCACTGTGCGAGGCAGAAGGTAACCAAATGGTCACAGTATGCTAACCGTAATGAACCCCCACACCTACAACCGTGCCCATTTTCCAGATGAGAAGACTGAGACCTAGAGGGGTTAAGCAGCCGAGAGCATCCACAAAGCCCAGGTGGCTGGGCTCCAGTACTGTGCCCCTCGACCAGTGAGCAGCGTCTGAGGCCTGGTCTCCCACCGCCCTCTGGTGTGTGTGTGTGTGTGTGTGTGTGTGTGTGTGAGAGAGAGAGAGAGAGAGAGAGACCCACAGGGCTGGCGGCCAATCAAGAGCAGTTGGGTGGACGCTGAGAATCCAGGGGAGCCACAGCTGAAGCTTCAGAACAAGAGGGAGCGCCTTCTTTAAAGAGCAGAAAGCTGCACTGACAAGTATCGCATGGACTCTTAATCCCAAGAGGCAAGCCGTGACCTCCAAAGAAGCACACACACACATTCATTCATTCATTTATCTGAGGGGGAACTGTGGGGGCGGGGGGGGGGGAGCAGACACCCACCCCCATCTCATCTCTCGGTGTCATCGAACAGGAACTGAAAACATCAGGTAAGGAGAAGAGAAAGAATGAGCCAAAACCAGTTTGGCTCAGTGGACAGAGCATCTGCCTTCAGATTCAAGGATCCTGGGTTTGATTCTGGTCAAGGGCATGTGCCTTGGTTGCGGGCACATCCCCAGCAGGGGATGTGCAGGAGGCACCTGATCGATATTTCTTTCTCATCGGTGTTTCTAACTATCCCTCTCCCTTCCTCTCTGTAAAAAATCAATAAAGTAAAAAAATATATAATATATATATATATATGTATATATATATATATATATATATGTATATATATATATAATTTTTATTTTTTTTTTAAGAGAGAGAAAAAGAATGAATTCCAGAATGAATTGCCAGGATGTACTCCATAACTCCGCGGGGAAGACTTTCAGCTCGTGAGGAGGGAAACACTCATAAACAAACATTCTCCGCAGATTCAGAGCCGTGAGGAGGGGACTGCCGGTCACAGGCGAGAAGGACATGGAGAAGCCCCTTACCAGCAAGCACACGCCAGTAAGCGCTCTGGTGTTCAGACACCCGGAGGACTCACGTGTAGGCCAGCGTGGCGCTGAAGTGCTTCCGGATGTAGGTCTCCAGCACAGGGTTGAAGTGCTGGAACTTCCTGTCAGCGATGAGCCCGATGATGAACACCTGGGGGCGATCAGCCATGCGGTGAGCACGGTGATGCCCTCGGCATCTTCCCCGCGCCCTGCGCCCTGGCCCCAGTGAACCCTGAGACGCCCGGCCAGAGGCTGGCCGGCCAGCTGACCTCTGCTCACCCTGGACATGGCTGTGCCCGACCAGAGTGACTGAGGGAGACCCTCTCGCTCTCCCCGACCGGCCCGGACTGGATGCACAGGCAAGGCTTTGGAGGTCCCCGCGATGGATCCCCGCCCCGGCTCCTCTTCCCGTCTGAGGGCGCAGAGCAGGCCTCTTACCAGGGCATCGAACACCAGCGTGTCGAAGGTCTCGCTCTCCGAGTTCTCCATCATGATGTTGAACAGCGCGTCCAGGGTGTCCTGGAGGAACTGCGGGGACACGGCCTGGGGTGAGCTCGGTGCCTCGCCGGACGGATGCCTGAGCACCGGCTCTGCTCTCACGGCCCCTGGGTCGGGCATGGCCACCCAGAATGCTGTTCACCTTGGGGGCATTTCCAGCCGGCAGAGGCCAAGGCCAAAGCCAGAGGTCAGCGGCGTCGAAACGAAGACGTGGGTGATCTGAGTGCAGCGAGGGGCCCGGCCGCAGGGGGCGCCCCGGGTCCCCGCCCCCGGCCTTTTCCACCCTCTCCTGGTGTTCCCCGTCTGCTGACCAAAGGCTCGGCAGCAACTGCTTTTGTATCACGTGTCCCCGTGTTCAGATGGAAAGATCCTCACAAAGGTCAACAGGCTGCCATCTGTGACCGCCCGTGTGACTGCCAGCAGGCTCTGCTCCACGCCCGGGCTCGTCACGGTCCGCCCGGCGTCCCTGCCGCAGTCCACCGACAGGCACACGGTCAGCCCAGCGCGCCCGCCCGCCGGGGCCTCCGGTTCCCGTGTGGAGCTCGGGGCTGGGAGATACGAGCGCCGCCAAGGGGTCCCCACACGGGGCTGCGAGGGGGCTTCTCTGGACAGCGCCCCCACGGACAGCGCCCCCCACAGGCGGACAGCCGCTCTCTCTCTCTCAGACTGTCCACTGCAGAACCCAATTCACCGTTTTCATGCTACAAAACGGGAGACGGTATCTTCTGCTAACTAAGCAGGTGCTGTTCTCAGTCTATCACTCTGCTTCCGGTTTTAAATAGACAGAAGGCAGGCCTTGAATAAACAGGGACCACCCAGTCTACCGGTGTCCTTACACAGGGGAATAGGAGCCCCGCTAAGCAAACGGGGACCCCCCTCACCCCGGGTCCTGGCTCCCTGTAACAGCCGTGTGCCTGGGACACGTGGGTTCCAGGCCTGCAGGGCGCATAGGACACGCCGGCCAAGGCACCGTCAGGCCAGCGAGGGGAGGGGTGGGTGGGTCCCCCGGCCTGAGGGGTCCCTGGTCTGAAGGGTTCCCAGTCTGAGGGGTCCAGGTGCACACGGAGCGGAGTGAGACAGGCAAACGTTCCCGGGAGGAGCAATCGGATTTGAAAACAGGTTATTAGATCAGGGACCGGGGACGGGAGAACAAGACGGGCTGGACGGCTCCTGCCCTCCCTGGTGAGGGTGACAGAGCAGCAGGAACCACTGCTCCGGAGGTGACGGGACAGTCTCACTGGCTGTGCGTCTCCTGGAGTCACGTTAACGTGTTCCCCCCGTCCCTGGAGTCAGGGCGCTTAGAGCCAGGGAAACGGGTTAGGGTGCCTGTAACTGGTCAGCGCGGGAGCCGGTGAGGACCTGGAATGACGGTCCACGCCGGGGATCCTGCGAAGTTCCGAAAGTGGAACAACGAGATTTTTTTGACCCGACATAGACCATATCACCGTTTAATTAAGGCCATTTCACGTAATTAATCTTCACAGAGATAAGACAGTCGTCCCTCTGAAAGCGTGTGTGTGTTGGGGGGGGGGGGGTTGGAGGTCGTCCTAGCCCCCGGGCCCGCCCGCTCACCTTGACCACCTCGCCGCCGTCCACCTTCATGAGCTGGCGCAGGTTCTGCTGCAGCAGGCTGGTGTTGGAGCGCCACTTGAGCAGGCCCAGCAGGTCCACTGCAACGGAAGCCGGTCAGTCCCGGGCCGGGGCCCTCTGCACGCGTCTCACACCGCAGACCCAAGCTGCTCGGAACCTTCCAGCGGCACAGGCCGCCGCGTCCTCCCCCCGGGGAGCTGGACTCGGGACTCCCAGCTCATTCGCCGGAACTGACCTCCACAGACCAGCCTCGAAAAGTGGCCGGGGGCCGCGGGAAAGCCGGGGCTCCCCCCCCCAGGAGGCCTGCGCATCCCAGCCTCTCCTCCCACGTCTCCGGACAAGACTCCTTTTCCATCAGATCACGTGAGAGAGTTCCCATCCTCTCAGGCCAAGGCTGCGAGGTGACAGGACTGAGGGGTGACAGCACTGAGGGGTGACAGGACTGAGGGGTGACAGCACTGAGGGGTGACAGCACTGAGGGGTGACAGCACTGAGGGGTGACAGCACTGAGGGGTGACAGGACTGAAGGGTGACAGCACTGAGGGGTGACAGCACTGAGGGGTGACAGCACTGAGGGGTGACAGCACTGAGGGGTGACAGCACGTGAAACACGTGCCCGTCCCCATGACGGCCCCATGTTCAATGCCCGCTCCTCTCTCGGTGGGCCCCCGCCCTGGCCTTCCTTCTGGGTGTGGTGCTGTGTTCTCCGGCCGGGCTGCTTCATTCGGCACCACCGCGTCTGGTCATCTTTGACCCACAAGGGGAACAGCCCGGCCGCCCAGCCCGGACACCGTCTGAGGCTGGGGCACAGCCACGTGCTGACGGTGTCCATCAGCAAGGGGCGCCTGACCTCCTGCTGGGGGCACTGGAAATGGCATCAGAACCAGCTTTTAGAAATCCAGGAGAACGGTCATTTCCCCAAAGGCCAGCTGGGAGGGGCACACACAGGGCTGACTCCCAATCCGGTGGATTTCACCGTTATGCCATGCCCCCTCCCTTTGGCAAAAAAAAATAAAATAAAATAAAAAATAAAAAGTCCTTTCTGAGTGTAAATCCGTTGCTTTATCTCCCTTTAAGGTTAATCTCAGATCAAATTCTGAGCGTGGACTTTAAATCCGAGGGATGTCACCCTCCTCGTCCCTGGACACCCACAGGGACCACCTGGAGGACAGGGGGACGACGGCTGGCCCTCGGCAACCGGAAGCCGGCGGAGGGAGGGAGACGGTCTCCGGGGAAGGCGCCCGCCCGCCCGCACTCACCGTTCTGCGTGAGCTTCGTGGAGCAGACCAGGGTGCCGATCTGGAAGGAGTCCTTGCTGACGGTGCAGCTGCCCAGGCTCTGCAGGCCCTTGCCCGTGGCCGCGTGGCCCTTCTCCTCCAGCTCCGCCTTCGTGGACGGCAGGCTCAGGTACGTGGCCACGTCCTCCAGCTTCTTGGCTTCGGCCTGCGGGGCAGGGCGATGGATGCCGCCGTCAGCACCCACAGCTCCTTTCCCCTGCCTCGCAGTCCCTCCGCTTTTTAGCCATCGTGGTATCTGCTCTTTATCGCTTGCTAAACTGTTTATCCTAATGATCTCTCTAACTCCTGCAGAGCAATCCTCGCTAACAAGAGCGTTTCTTTACTCAGCACCTGATGTGTTCCTGCACAGCACCTCCTCTTGGGAGGAGCAGCGAGCAGGCGGGTCAGGGGATGTGAGCGTTGGCCTAATGACACAACCCCGGACAGCAGCTGCCCGCGAAGGTGAGACGGGCTCAGGCCAGACGCCCGGGAGGGAATGGAGCAGCAGCCTCAGCAGCTTTGCCCATCCCCCCATCCTCCCTGGCTACTTTATCCTGTCCCCCCCTACACATTATTCCGCACCCCCCCACCCCAGTCTATACGTTATCCCGCCCCCCGCCTATGTTATCCCGCCCCCTATACGTTATCCCGCCCCCCGCCTATACGTTATCCCGCCCCCCTATACGTTATCCCACACCCCCCACTCCAGTCTATATGTTATCCTGCCCCCTCCTATACGTTATCCCACCCCCCGCCTATACATTATCCCGCCCCCCCGCCTATACATTATCCCACCCCCTATACGTTATCCCGCACCCCCCACCCCAGTCTATACGTTATCCCGCCCCCCGCCTATACGTTATCCCGCCCCCCTATACGTTATCCCGCACCCCCCACCCCAGTCTATACGTTATCCCGCCCCCCTATACGTTATCCCACCCCCTCCTATACGTTACCCCGCCCCCCTATACGTTATCCCGCCCCCCTATACGTTATCCCGCTCGCCTACCTTATAGACGATGAGGTCGTGCTCGCCATCCCGCAGCGTCGTGCCATCGTATCGCATCAGCTTCACGAAGGCCAGGGCGAATATCTTCTCCGACTTGTCCTTGGCTGTAAAGACAAGGGATCGCATCAACCTGTGAGTGTGCATGATTCCCACCAGCGTCTCAGGGAGGCGCGTGCTGGGGGGACGAGATGCTGACGGAGCGGGAAGGGCCTGGGCCCAGGAGGAGGCGGAAGAAGAGCCTGCAGGCCCGGGAACCAGGAGTGACCCTGGCCCAGTGATACCAATGCGACCGCCGGCTCTTACACATGGAGAGACACGCCCGGGGGGCGGGCAGGGTCTGGACACAAGGCCATGGTCAGCGGCAGCCGGAGGGGCAGACCATTCACTGCGAAAGCTGGCCTTCGATGGGAAACACAACATTGGCTGGTTCCTGCCTGGCCCCGGGCATTGACATTGACCACAGGCAGACAGGGGCGGGGGGCCTGAGCGGGGACTCTGTCTCCTGGCAGGACCGTGCTTCCGCCAGGCGCTGCACGCGAGATGCAGTCTCTCCCCGCCAGCGAGCGTCTGCTGCAGTCCCGCGTGACCTGCCATCTAACAGCGAGTGAACGAAAGGCCAGAGGTCAGAGGGGAGAGGAGCAGACGCCACCCACCCTGAGTCAGGAGCTGAGAAAACACGTCTCATCAGCCTTTGCATTCTGGTGTTCTTCAGTATCCGGCACAATCAATGCGGATTAGATAAATGAATAAACGATGGACGAAACCAGTGGCGGCAAACTCATCAGTCCACAGAGCCAAATATCAACAGTACAACGACTGACATTTCTTTGGAGAGCCACATTTTTTAAACTTAAACTTCTTCTAACGCCACTTCTTCAACGTAGACTCGCCCAGGCCGTGGTCTTTTGTGGAAGAGCCACACTCAAGGGGCCTAAGAGCCGCAAGTGGCTCTCAAGCTGCGGTTTGCCAACACCACTGGACTAACCAAATATAACAAAAGTAAGAGATGTACCCTAGGAATGGAAAAAAGCCTGTTGCAAAAGGGCACTCTAGACTACGTGAAATATCGTAATTAGCATCCGGGTGAAAAGATCAGACTCTTCCACGTGTGACATGATGTGAAGAAACAGTAAAAGAAAAGCGCGTCTCTGTGCAAGCAGCATGAGTGACAAACACACGTGCCCACCCCCGATGGCCAGGGCCTCCCCTGATCTCACTATGGAGTGGCACCGAATAAAAACGTGTCCTTTTTCTGGTAACACTGTACGTCTGCCCGGCAAGGGACCACGGCACTTGTTCCCCGCTCGTCAGCAGCTGTTACGGGGCAGATTCCAATCTGACAGAGTGTCAGGGGCCACGGAGGGCCACGTGCTGCCAAAGCAGGCCTGGCGGCCCCAGCGACAAGGCCCCCTCCAAGCGGGCGGGGGACACACACGTCAGCTCCCCGCAGGCTGGGCCCAAAGCCACGCATCCCCCGGCTCCCCCAACACGGGAGCCGCCGGCTCTGGAATTGCTAACGAGCTGCGGGAGCCTGTCAGAGTTCCAGCAGCAGCACAGGCCCCAGGCCGAGGGCGGAGCCAGCCTGAGAAAGCCCGGCCGCTCCCTCTGGGGGGAAAGCAGCTCACACTGCGGGGAGGGGGAGCGCTCAGTGTGGCCCCGCTCCTCCCGCTTCTGACCAGGTGTGTGCAGATGGGGCTGCGGGAGAGGCCCCGGCCGCCGCCATCCCAGCAGCCGAGGCTCGGTGGCACCGGAGCCAGCTCTGGATGCGCAGCACGTGCCCGGGCCCCACACGCCGCGGCCGG
The DNA here is from genome assembly GCF_014108245.1 of Pipistrellus kuhlii. Lineage (NCBI taxonomy): Eukaryota > Metazoa > Chordata > Mammalia > Chiroptera > Vespertilionidae > Pipistrellus > Pipistrellus kuhlii. The sequence continues at coordinate 46,068,857 of NW_023425460.1, forward strand.
GGCGACTTCATTAATTACACGATGTGTCATCGGCGGCCGGTGATAGCATCTTGTCTATAATGAGCACTTAAAACTGACAGGAAAACAAGGACCTGGAAATTGAAACGCCACACGAGGTACCCCCCCGCCCTCGTGTGATTTGTTAATTAGGGAGAATGAACTCGCTGTGAGGGGGAGCATGCTCGCATTCCGAGACGAGACCTCGCTGGATTCAAGAACCGTGCGCCACCTCCCCCCCCCCCGCCCCACGCCCCTCCCTACCTGGGCCCCTGCAGCCCCCGTGGCTGCCCGCAGACCAACTCCCGCCCTGCCGTTCCACGCGCGCTGGGAGCCAGCCCCCACGGCCTTGGCCGAGAACATGCCTGACCCCAAAGCGTACCCCAGGCCTGTAACCCCCCCCACTCACCCCACTCCTGCTCACACGGTTCCCCAAGATGCCCTTCTCTCCTTGGCTCTTGCAAGCTGACCTCGGCCCTCGACTCAACCCCCAGTTCTGCAGGAGAACCCGATCCATGAGCTGTGTATACAGCAGGTGCCAAATAAAGACAAGCGATGAACGTGGCCTGGCTACACGCGGGCCGGGTCTGACCCAGAGCCCTTCCCGGACTAACGAGGGGACCGTGGCCCTGGGAGGGCACCGCGCCTCGGTCTCCTTTTCTGCGTGTGGAGCTGTGATCATGTGGAACGCACGAGGGACTGCTGTGAGGACTAATTACATGGCACAGACACCTCCGTGCCGGCAGCACCGCAGAGCACAGCGAATGTCAGTGAACATCCGTCCGTGGCCGTGCTTGTCCAGGGCCGGCCGGCGGGGGGCGCACACCATTAGCAGAGCCGGGCCGGCTGCCGGGGCCTGGACGTGGCCCTACAGCAGGCTGCGGGGTGGGCAGGGTTCCCCAAGCTGCCCAGCCTCCACCCCTGCTTCTCCCACTGGACCTGAACCCTGACCCTTTTTGCCGGACCCAGCTCTGCTTCAACACCGGGGCCACCCCGACAGGCCTCACGGGGTTCAAGGCCGCACACAGAGCAGGAAGGAAGAGCGGGTTTGGAAATCTCCTCCCTCCTCAGTGCCTTCTCTCATGGATGGACCAGCATTACCGGCCAAAACGGAGGAGGAGAGGGATTCAAAAGAGCAGCAAGGAGCCGCGCCTCCTCAGAGACGTTCAGGAAGACAACGAAGGTCTCCTAATACGGCCTCAAGAAAGGCGTCGATAACGTTCCCCAGGACGGGAGCTGAAGGCCTCACTGGGTTTAGGGAACCAAGTTCCAGAACTACCCAGAACTTTCCAGAACAATCCAGAACCAGGGCAGCCCCCCGGAGCTGCCCCCTCGTTTTCCCGGGTCGCACAGCGGTCACTCACAGTCCTGCGAGGAGCGGTGGCGGAAGGTGAAGCGGAGGTGGCTGCGGTTGACGTCCTCGATGGGGATGGCCACCTGCAGAGGGAGGGGAGGGTAGGCCGCGGGCGCCGCGTCCTCCAGGGGCAGCGCTGTCCCCGGAGGCGCCGGGGAGGGATGCCCAGCCCCCGGGTGTTTTCCGAGCGAAGGCCGGGCCTTTGGAACACGAGGGGACCCCGTACAGCTGCCCGGGACTCTGAGCCCTCAAGCTTCTCTAAAGCCTCTGGCCCTGCTGTGAGGGTGCCTGGCCCTGCTGTGAGGGTGCCTGGCCCTGCTGTTAGGGTGCCTGGCCCTGCTGTTAGGGGGCCTGGCCCTGCTGTTAGGGTGCCTGGCCCTGCTGTTAGGGGGCCTGGCCCTGCTGTTAGGGGGCCTGGCCCTGCTGTTAGGGTGCCTGGCCCTGCTGTTAGGGGGCCTGGCCCTGCTGTTAGGGTGCCTGGCCCTGCTGTTAGGGTGCCTGGCCCTGCTGTTAGGGTGCCTGGCCCTGCTGTTAGGGGGCCTGGCCCTGCTGTTAGGGTGCCTGGCCCTGCTGTTAGGGGGCCTGGCCCTGCTGTTAGGGTGCCTGGCCCTGCTGTTAGGGGGCCTGGCCCTGCTGTTAGGGGGCCTGGCCCTGCTGTTAGGGGGCCTGGCCCTGCTGTTAGGGTGCCTGGCCCTGCTGTTAGGGGGCCTGGCCCTGCTGTTAGGGGGCCTGGCCCTGCTGTTAGGGTGCCGACGGCTTTGTCCTTGGCCCGACCCCCGGCTCTGCACCCCAGGCGGCTGCGGGACGGGATGGAAGTGTCTCACTGTGGCTCACCGTGGAAGCACACAGAGCGAACACACGGCCCTCAGCCGAGACTGCCCTCACCCCACCGCACATGTGCACCCACCGCTGCGGGCACCCTAAAAGGCAGGGGGCCAGGGGACGGCCCGTCTCCCTGCACAGCCTCTCCACAGCCTCTCTCCTCCACTGGCCTAAGGACAGCATTTCACACAGAACCGGGCCCGGGAGAGAAACACATCGCGGTCTCGAGGGACCTCCCATGTGTCTCCGTGCGCGCCCTGCCTCTGTCCAGAGGGGACGAGAGGAAATGTAGTTCCAAGAAACGCCCGCGTGGCTCCTTAGCGACCTCGCGTGACGTGGCGAGCGCTCAGGGTGCCCTCCGCGGGCGGCCCGGGGGGCAGCAGGGGACTCCCCTCGGCTGCCAATGAGCATTTCACCACGAACCCCGCGGGATGAAGGGGCCACGGCCACGGTACCTTCACAGTCTCGAACCAGCGCGGCTGCTTGACCTGGTAGTAAATCACGGACTTGTACTCGGAAATGGCCCCGTCGCCGGCCCCCGGGAAGATCACGTGCTGAGAGAGGGCACAGGACCCCATCAGGTCTCCCCAAGCCCGACCCACATCCGGCTCCCCACCTCCCGCCCCAGGAGCCAAGCCCGAGGGAGGAGAGTGCCCAGCGGGTGCCCATCACCCACTGCCGATGGCTCGATCCCAGCGACACAGGGCCCATCCATCCGCTCCCCGCGGCCAGCATCACCCGCTCCCCGACCTGTAGGGGCTGTCACCTGGGACTGCCGTCCCGCACCCTGCTCACCCTCACCCCTAATGACGCCCACAGCAGGGCTGGAGGAAGCCGGTCCCCCAATAAAAGGCTACAGACAACCTTTAGGAGGTGGTAACACCCCTGCCGGGTGTCCCCAGCGTGAACACTGACCACTGGGCAGTGCCCACGGGGACAGGACACAGAGCCACCCAGAGAGAAAGATGTCCCTCCTCCTGGCAGAGCTGGGCCCCACGTGCACTCACAGGGCACTGCCCTCAGCCACGGGCCACAGAGCCAGCATGGCAGGGGCTGGGACACCTGCCATGGCGTGGCCTCCAGTCACCAGAGGTGACCACAGCCTCTGGGCACTTCCCAGGACCCTGTGTCCTGCAGCTGCTGTGGCCACACAGGTGGGGGCCTTGGTCCCACCCCCTCCCAGATGACTCCACGCTGTTACAGGTCAGAGGACCACGTTCAAGCCCAGCTCCACCTCTGACCTGAACAGGCCAATTGCTTTCTCTGGACCCCAGTTCCCTCCTGTCCCCAATGGAGGCCACCGCGCATCTGAGCTTCCAGGCCGCTGCCGGGCCCCGGGGAGCCCGCGTCTGGGCAAGCAGGAGCGGGGAAGGCAGGCCCAGGCCCCGCCCAGGAGCAGGAGCAGGTCTGTGCAGAGCTGAGGTCAGAGGTGAACACGTGGAGAGCCACACCAAAGGCTGCGCATCAGCTCGGCCAGTCAGTACCTCCAGGCGCTTGCCGTCCTCGTCGTACACGGACACCGTGACCTCCACGTTCTTGGCCGTGGTTTTGCTTCCTTTGTCGAAATCTCCTTGGACCAAGGTCACGTAGATGTCATTTCGAACATCACCTGGGGGAGGGGGAGAATCGTACCTTGAAAACAATCTACCCGGCATCCACGGTGTAACCGGGAATTCTGCGGACGGGTCTAACTCGTTAGCGCTGCTAGCAGAGCGCGACAAATACTGCTTTGGAGCCCTGGCCGGTGTGGCTCAGGGGATGGAGCGTCGGCCTGCAAACTCAAGGGTCCCAGGTTCGATTCCGGTCAAGGGCAAGTGCCTTGATTGCGAGCACATCCCCGGAGGGGGTGTTTAGGAGGGAGCTGAACGATGTTTCTCTCTCATTAATATTTCCAGTATTTCTAACTCTCTTGAACTCTCCTTTCCTCTCTGTAAAAAAAAATATATATATATATTTTTTTTTAAATCAATAAAATAAATTTATTTTTTAAAAATACTGCCTGGGGCCGGGGACCAGGGAGGCATCAGGAGAGAAGCCTTCTTCTGCCTGGTTCTCCCTCCCTCCTGGGGGGCAGCTGTCCTGCCCGGAGGCTGAACGGGGACAAGGAGCAAGAGAGCAAAACAGCCCTGGGGGTCTTTTTAAGGGAGAGGGAGACAGAAGCATCGATGATGAGAGAGAATCACTGATGGGCCGCCTCCTGCACGCCCCACACTGGGAATGGAGCCCTGGCCTCCTGGTTCATAAGACCCCTGAGGCCCGGATATCTTATTTATTTTTTTTATTCAAGTGTAGCTGGCACACAATTCAGAACTGTGCGTTTTACAGTGAGATGGGACTTAAATTGTGCAAAAAAAAAAAAGCAACTAATGAGCTCAAGACACGTCTGGCTCTGAGCACATAGGAGGCCCCGGGAACAGCCCGACAGGGAGGACTTAGCGGAGCTTCGTTAGCAGCGTGATGCAGGTGAAGCCTCGCACCCGGGACCGCTCCTGGCATCCGGCAGGCACACCCCGGGTGCCCACCCTGTCCCCCGGGGGACACGGGAACCGGTTCGTTCCGAGTAGCATAGAGCCCTCACTGGGCCAGAAACAAGGATCCCTTAGGAAGCCGTCTTGTTTTCCTTGGTGGCGGTGCTTTCTGTCTACTCTGCTTTCAGTGTGCCCGAGGAGTACATTAAGCTTCCATGTAAAAGTCATTATGACCAGAATCCCAGTGGTCGCTGGGGCAGCCGAGGCAGCTGCTGGAGATGGAAGCAGCGCACCGGGACCCTGACCCTGAGCGCCGTGAGGAATGACAGGGTGCAGGGCGGGCTGGAGGCAACAGCTGCGGGCCCAGGACCTGCCACCATGGAGCTGTGCAACCGGGGACAGCCACTTAGCCACCCACGGCTACTGGTCTCGTCCGTGAGGCAGGGTGGGCTGTGGGGTCCCTCAGTCTGAAAGGTCTATCAAGGCACAGAATTGACCCCGAAGGAAGTCCTCGGCCCACAGAGGCCCCGTCAGCCAGAGGACCGCCACGGCTGGGAGGTGGTGAGATGCCAAGTGCCCTCTCCCGCTGGCCCGGAGAAGCCCACTGCGGGGTCCCCAGAGGCAGACCCACAGGGGCTCACAAGAGGCCGTGGCACTGCCCCAGCTGCTGACAGAAGGCCCAGGCTCACCCTGGCAGGTTTGGCTCAATGGATAGAGCATCAGCCTGCAGACTAAAGGGTCCCGGATTTGATTCCTGATCAAGGGCCCAGGCCCAGGTTTGGGGCTCGATCCCCAGGGCGGGGCGGGCAGGAGGCAGCCGATCCCTGATTCTCTCTCATCGTTGATGTTTCCATCTCTCTCTTCCTCTCTGAAATCAATAAAAGCATATTTAAAATAAAACAAAAAAACAAGGCGGCGGCTCAGGCTCTCGGGCTGGGATGCTGGCAGATGCTGATTCGCCCTCTGGTCCCCGTTCTGGTGCCCTGAACAGTCGCCCCTCCACCCTCCCAGGTCGCTGTCACCGAAAGCAGCCGCCGCCCTCGGCCTGACCCGCAGCACCTGCCTGCGGAGATGACCCTGAACCGTGCGGAGGTCACCACCCCGCGCGGCCTCTGCCGGCCGGGCTCCGCGGTCCCTGTCCATGCAGCGCCCACCGGCCGGCACCGCGGGAGGAACCGCTCTTACCCGGCATGATGATCTCGGGGAAGCCCGTCTTCCGGGCCACGGCCGTGGTCCTGTCCACCAAGTGGGGGAACTCCTTCCTGATCTGATGGATGTCCCCGGGGAGCAGCTTCAGAGTGACCCACAGGCCTAGGGAGACAACAGGCGCGCCCGTTACGTCCTAGCTCATCCATGTTTCAAAGACGCGTCGCAAACCAACCAAACGAGCGAGCAGCTTCCAGCTCCTGACGTGAGGCTGGGAGAGGAGCGGTCGTGTGTGAGGAGGAGGGCAGGAGAGGGGCAGGAGGCGGAGCTGGCCCGGGCATCGCCGGCGTCTGACTGGCTGGGGTGCAAACCCCGCTCGGCTGGGGCCTCAGGACAGGCGTGCTCGCCGACAGCTCTGAGCGCCAGCTCTGCCAGGACCGGAGAGGCTGCTGAGCTCACATGCAGGGTAAATGATGAGGTAGCATTTGGAGGGTGGGGGGCTGGTCCGTGGGGCTGGCCCCGTCCTGTGGGGCTGGCCTGGTGGTGGTCCACAGCCCAGCGCTCTGCCGCCCACCGTCCAAGCTCGGATGCTGCCCAGCAGTTTGGAACTTGGGGTACGTGGAGCTGGGAATTTACCTCCCACGTTCTCCTCTATTGTCCCTCTTGGGAGAATGAGAAGTGAAAGCCTCTGAGCTGAGACTCGATGGGAAAGCGACAGGCAGGTCCGGTCACCTCTGAGCACTCAGACTACGGGGCCCGCCCAGCAAACAGCAGCTAATTCTGCGCAGTGCTCCCGGGCCATGGCCCTCCCCGCTCTCCCAGAATGCACTGGGCAGGGAAGCCCTGAAGAATGCTCACTTCTAGGGTGAGGCCAACCTGGCCCCGGTGCCTTTTGGTTCAGAGGCCCCGGTTCTCCCTAGAAATCCAGGGAATACGCTCCTCTGTCCGCTCTCACTGTGACCGTGGATGCCCCCCTGCCCTTGGGCTCACGGAACTGGGCCCGTGGGGCCCCAGGTTTGGGCCACAGCCCAGTGAAACTGACAGAGGTAGGCTGGGGTCCTCTCTCCTAGAAATGGTCTGCTAGCCAGCACCCTCTTCCTGTGACTGAAATAGTTCAAGTTCATCAACGCGGAGGGCCCTAGAGCAGGAGAGCAGGGCAGCCAGGGGCCTGGCACCCAGCTGACCGGGGCTCCAGAGGAAACAGCGGCCACTGGAGCTCCCGGGCTTCCAGACGGCTGTGAGAGGACGACTCCTGGTCAGCTCCACATGCTCTCACTGGTGACGGCGGCAGTGCTGACGGACATGATGAGGATGGCAATGATGGAATGATGGTGAGGAGGAAGAGGAGGAGGTGGTGATGATGATGGTGGCTGTGGTTGAGCCTACACCCGTGAACCAGGAAGACACGCTTTGACTCCCGGTCAAAGCACATGCCTGGGGTGCAGGCTTGATCCTCAGGAGGGGGTCTGCGGGAGGCAGCCGATCCATGATGTTTCTCTTTCACCCGTTTCCATCTTCCTCTCCCTAACCCTTCCTCTAAAACCTCTGAACATCAATACCAACATATTTTATAAAAACACAGGTGCCTGGGCCCACCCCAGAGACTGACTTTAAAAAAAAAAGGCTCTGCCTAAACAGGTTACATTTCACGGCGCTGGGCTGGAGTCTCTGTTCCATGGATGTTCGCCAGCGAGGCGGCAATCCACACCCAGAGAGCCAAGGTCCCTCTGCGGCTGAGGGTGGGCTCCGCGGACCAACTCTCTCTCCCTTAGAGCAATGTGGCCTGAGTCAGGGGGCCGTCCCTCAGAAGTCACCGGCACAGGCACTGACGCGGCTCGCTAGCCGATGCATCGGGGTCGCTCGCAGAGCGCTGGGAGTTCACGGGAAGCCCACATCGCATCAGGGGCTGAGAGGCAGACGGGGGCCTGAAGCAGCCTCAGGTCGGAGTGCTCTGAAGGTGCCTTCCCCTCGGCCGGGCAGGGCCTGGGTAAACAGTTGTTTTCCGGGGCCTCCCGTCCGCCGAGTGCCAGCTGTCACCCGCCGAGGCGACTGATTCATTGCCTCTGCCAACAGAAGGGCAGCTGCTGGGGAGCTTGTCAGCGTGGGATGAAAAATGATGAGTGTGGGACGGGCGGCGGGAAGGAGAAATCCCTCCATCACCACACTGAAGGGGAAGGAGGGCAAATGAGCCCACAATCTCGAGGGGGGAGGGCGAGGGGGATGAGGGGGCGTCTCAGAAAACAAAGTGGCAGCCATTAGGACGACACCTGCAAGGAACACAGTGACAGGGGCACGTGTGGAGGCGGGTTATGTCGAGCGTCTCGTGTTTCTCTCAACAGCAAGTGAAATAACAGCTGAGACAGTTACTGTAGACTCACTCCCGTGAGGCCAGTAAAATGATTAGGATGAAAGGAGCGGCTGGTGAGACTGAGGAAGGCAAACAAATGAGTCGCTTCTAGTCTCATCAACTCCGATTTCCAAAGGTTTCATTGTTTCCCACTCTGCCGAGCCCTCACATCAAGGAAGTTGGCTCTTAGCAGTGCTTACAAGGGTGATCAGCAAGAAAAGCTTCATAATGCTGTACATCAGGCAAACGACCACAGATGTTATCCCAGCTGCCATCATCACTATCATCAACATTGTCATCACCATCATCACCATCAACATCATCATCAGCACCATCATCACTATCATCACATTTCTCTACTCACAATTATCATTACTATTATCACCACCACCATCAACATCACCATCCTCTTCTTCCTCATCACCATCACACCATCACCATAATCACCATTCTCCTCCTCCTCACCATTATCACCATCATCATTACCACCATCACTTATCATCACCATTCTCCTCCTCTTCCTTCTCCTTTCTTCCCATCATCACCACCATCATCACCACCACCACCACCATCATCTCCATCATCACTAACACCATCAACATCACCACCATCATCACATATTCTTCTTCCTCCTCCTTGTCACCATCACCACCATCACGAGTTTCACCATTCTCCTCCTCCTCCTCCCCTCACCATGATCACCACCATGATCACGCACACCATCACAATTGTCATCATCTTCATCATCATCTTTGTTATCATCATCATCATCACCATCGCATGATCATCATCAAACTAAAGTGCAAACAGCACAGCACTCTCCAAACTCAAGCAAGTGGACATTTACAGAAACAAAACCGCAGAATACGTACCTTGGCCCTTGTGGTTGACCTCTTTGGCAGCAATGACCTTGTTTATAACAGTCTGAAGGAAGTCATTCTCCCCTGCCACCCTGGGTGAAAAACGGGATGACATGTTCAGCGGCTTGTGTCGAATGGCGTCGTCCAACGCGAGCCTGGAGGGCACGGGACGACCAAGACCACAGGAGACAGAGGGGCACAGAGACCCGGAGGCCCCGGAACAAGGGAGCACAAGAGATCAGCGTCACCGGGTGCGAGAGAGTCGTCATGAGCCAACGCACGACAGAGGACGGGAGAGGTGACAAGAGAGACAGGGAAGAGCATTGATCAGGAAAACGCTGAACCACACGAGAAAAGTAAAGCCAACGGGGCCGACCCTCTCCCCGGGAAGTAAGCGGGCACCAGACCCACACCCCCCGCTCCGGGGCAAGGAAAAGGGGGCAGATCTGGAAGTATGCGGTCGGATGGCATTTAACCCCAAGGAAACATGTATGGATAGCTCTTCCCTGTCAATCACGCTGAAGCCTAGCGTAGGTCAAGGGGCAGGTGGTTTGAAGGGAAAAACGCAATATCAATATCAAGATTTTTTTTTTTAAAGGACCCCAGCCACCTAATTTCTTAGGAAGCGTGGGGGGTCCCCACTCGGGTGGTGCTCCAAAAGGCCGTTGCTCAGTGTGACGAGAAGGGCACTGTCTCAGAGAAGCCAGCGACCACCCCGGAAAGTAAAATCATGGCACACATATGGATGTGAGCCCCGGCCGGGGGTGCTCAGCGGTTAGTGTCGGCCTGTGGGCCAAAAGGCCGAGGGTTCCATTCCCGGACAAGGATTCAAGGTTTGATCCCCGGCCGGGGTCAAGGTGTGGGTGGGTGGCAACCAATCCATGTATCTCCCTCATGCACATCAATGTTTCTCTCCCTTCCTTCTATTCTCTCTCAGAGCCGGTGGGGAAAATATCCTCGGTGAGGATAAAACGTAGTAAGTAGGAGGGGCCAACCATGTTTTCGGGCTCAGAAAGGAGGACCCTCTCACAGACGCTGCACCAGAACCAAGAGAATAAATACAAAGGAGCCAGTGTGTGCAGAGACGGGCGGAGTGGCACAGCAGGGACACTATGCAACGAGCGAGGAAACAGACATCATGTGCACAATGTTCACCGTCATTTCTAGAACCAACGAAGGGCGCCATTCATCACTGAGCCCCCATTCCCCAGGAGAGCTGAGGCCTGTTTACACTGACCGGACAGAGAGAGAGAGAGAGAGAGAGAGAGAGAGAGAGAGAGAGAGAGAGAGGGAGGGAGAGAGAGAGGAGAGAGGAGAGAGGAGGGAGGGAGGGAGGGAGGAGAGAGGGAGGGAGGGAGGGAGGAGGAGAGAGAGAGACGGACTGCACTTCCCTTCCCTACACTCACCCTGCCACATAATAAATCAGCTTTAATGGAGCCAAACACCGGTTTCATTAGCATGCCTCTCCCAAGGAGCGGGTTTCGTCGTTTGTTTTGCTCTAAAAGCGTGTGCTGTTTGTTCCCGATGCTGCAAATATCAATCTGCACGCAATTAGCCTCCTTTAACGGGGCGAGGAGTTCAAATCACAGAAGAGCTCACTTGTAAGAACGTTTTGAAGCGGGTGTCTCGCTCAAGGACAGAGGAAGATGGCAGCCCCGCGCTGGCTCGTGTAGCGGGTTAACACGTCCCAGGGAACATCCACCACGAAAAACCCACCCCCTACCTTTCCAACCAGGAGCCCATGTTCTGCTCTTTTCCCCCTACTTTCCTCCCAGAAGGCACGGGCAGGCAATGGGTAATTCCCACTAAATGCTATGACTGGGCCTCAGGACGCCCCGAGGTCTCATATACGCAACAGCATTTGAAAGAGAACTGGGCAGCCAGGCCGGTATGGCTCAGTGGTTGAGCATCGACCCATGAACCAAGAGCTCACCACCGGTTCCATTCCTGGTCAGGGCTCATGCTGGGTTGTGGGCTCCATCCCCAGTAGGGGGCATGCAGGAGGCAGCCCATCAGTGAGTCTCTCTATCCTTCTCTCTTCCTCTCTCTCTCCCCAAATATCCATAAAAACATATTTAAAAAAAATAAAAGAGAACTGGGCTGCACTCCTCCCATGGGGGAAGGAAGCAGCTTAATATCATCTTGTACTTGACCTCTATAGCTGCCCGTGTTCAAAAAGGACACCCCGTTGGGCATGAAGGAAACTTCTAGACTGTGCAGCGGCTTCCTTTGTAACGAGATGCACTGGGTGTGATTCCAGAGCAGCTCCGCCCATGGCACCTTCTGCAATGGCGGAAATGCCCGATCTGGGCTGACCCATGTGGCCGCCGCAGCCGCACGCAGCACTGGGCACATTAAAAGGGATGTGTGTGACGGAGAAGCTGAATATTTAACTGCGATAAATGTTCGTTCATTTGAAATAGCCCACGTGGCTGGTGGTGGCTGTATTGGACTGAAAAATAGAAGCCACATCGGTCGTTGGCCTCCTGTGGGGAGATTCTTACAGGGGAGTCGCCCTCCATGCCAATCCTGATGCTCCCTGTTCCTCTGTCAGACTGCAGAGCCGTCTGCGGAGCCGGGCATCCGGCCGCTGTCCGACCAGCTCGCCCGCCTGCAGAGCACCCTTCTCCTCTCAGCTGGAAGCAGGGTCAGTCCCGGGCTGGGTGGGCTGGTCCATCGAGCAAGGGTGGCGGTGCCAGGGGAGGCGCACCCCACCTCTGCTGCCCACCCCAGCCCGGGACAGCCTCCTGCAGCCGCCCACCTGCCAGCCAGCACCTGGAGGCCGTGGGCACCGTCTACCTAAGACCTGTGTGGAGTGTGAGGCCGCTCAAGCCAAACCAGGAAAGAGGAGAAGAGACAGAATGCGGGGCAGGCCCTGGCCCGGCCCTTCCTCGTCATCGGCTCTTCTTCCAAGAGTCCACACCCGGGGACGCCGTCTCTGACATGGGGCCTCGCCCTTTCTAACTCCCCCACCTCTCTGGGCCCCTGTCCGAGGGGCAGGGCTGCCCTCGGAGCAGCTGCTCCACATTCCCGGGCACCCTCTCGCGTTAAACTCCAGGGAAATGACCCCGGCCCTCTCGCCTTTCCTACGGGATCTACCTTCACATCGGAGGACCGACTGAACGGCTCTCCTCTGGGTGCCGCCCAAGCCCCCTCCCCTCTACAGACATTTGTCCGAGCCAGACAAAGCCTTCACAGTGGGTGCGGATCCAGCCGCTGAGCAACAACCGCGACGGGAAGGCCCGCGGCCTGAGCCCGGCGTGGAGGTGCCCCTCGCTTTAGGAGCGCATTCGCCGTGCTCGGGCTGGGTCTGCTGTGTCAGGAGGAGAACCTCCTGGGATGAATGTGAACGCACTGTATTATGAGAATGGGAATCGCTACGAGAATAAATTAATTACGTAAGGAAGCATTCATGCTCGGAGGGAATCGTAATTCTGCGTGACCTGCGTATAAGGCGATTCCAGGGTCACAGATAAAGTATCCCACCTGCGGGACCACCCTCGAACCCAGGTTCTCTTCAGGCTACAAACACCCCATGCGCCACCGCAGTGCCTAACGGGCCTTTCATTGTCTCAGAGCAGCCCGCCTGCTTGCGCTGCGTGGATTCGCGAAGGTAATCACTGCAGCACGCGTTCCCCCGGCCCCGCTGAGGGAGTCTGCCCCAGCACCGACGCCCGCACTTACGGCTGGAAGGGGATGAAGTGCTGTTTGTCCTCGTCGTCCACTTTCCCGTTTATTATGTCGGTGACATCCATCACTGCGGACGAGAGAGGAACAGACATGGTTTGCTTACACGCCACCGTCAGAGGAAAACAAAGAAACAAGGAACTGCCGACACGCCACGGGGTGAGCTGCGAGGTGGAACTCTCTTACAGCCAGTCACCCATCTCCCTGCCGGAAAGATGGATTACATTCTCTGAAAACCCGGGCCGCGCGGGGTGGGGCTCCAACGGCAGAGTTCCCACGTAATCAATCCCTTTGCCTGGGATCCGACAGGCCCCATGGCGTGGCACTCCCAGGAGGGCTCTGTGGGCTGGAATGTTCTAGAAACTCGAGCTGCTAAGACCTGGCAGGGGTCGTGGAGGGCCTGAACTGGGACGGTGATTCCCCGAGCCCACCTTCCACCAGGGGCTGTTGCGGCAGGCGGTGGGAAATACAGCTGTTACGTCGGGGTCCTTATACCCTGGCGAGGTGGCAAACACGTTCAATGTGCGCGCGCGGAGGGATCTGCAATGGAAGGGTTCGTAGCGGGGTGAAGGCCCGGGGAGAAGCGGGGCTCAGGGAAAGTCTGCGGGGAAAGGATGCTCTGACCTTTGTCTCGATAAAAAGTGTACATTAAATGCAGATTGTACTCTAGTTCAATGGGTTTTGAAAAACGCAGATCCGTGGAAACACCACGCCAATCGAGATATAAATCGTTTTCACCCCACACACACGTCCACACGTGGAGGCTGGGGAGAGGCCCACTGTAGTCAACAGGAAGGCCAGCGGGGCTCAATGTTGGAGTGTCCAGCCAGGCACCAAAGGGCCACCACCTCCCCAGAGGGTGAGAAATGAGTGCCAGCCGGAGGCGGCTCGGCAGAGCTTCCCGGGACCGGACAGCTTGCTGGGCGGAGGCAGCCAGGCTCTCCCTCCTCCCGGGCGGCCCACACGCAGAACGGAGCAGAGCAGACATGGCGGCGGGGCCCGTGCCCCCTGGCTGCTGGCCACTCGCTACAAACTCCCTCCTCGGCCCCTCCATCGCCCCGTCCAGAGGCCTGACCCCTCCAAGGCCAGGCTGCCCTCCAGGCTGAGCGTGAGGGCCAGGTGCCCCCAGGAGAGGAGGCCACCTGAACACCAAGCACCTGGTGGGCACGCGGCCCTTGGCGGCTCCCTGCGCAGCCCCTGCCCGAGACCACCGGAGAGAACGGACAGGTTATTTCTCCCCCACGGACGAGCTGACCGACACAATGCCCAGCAGCGGCTCCCTTCGGGGCCAGAGCGATGACCAAGACCCGAAGGACAAGGAGACAGGCTTACCGGCCACGCCGAAGGGCCGCCGCAGGCCAGAGGTCAGCTTCCGCGTGTTGTTGTCCCTCAGCTCCATGCGGCCCACGCGGACGATCTGGCAGACGAAGCTGATTTTCTCCCTTTTCAGGTCTTTGCTTCCCAGGTCCTGGAATAGGAATTTACGTACGTTATCCGGAGCCCCAGCTCCCAACACCGCTTCCTTCCGCTGGGACAGACAGCAGGGAGAGGCGCAGAGACGCATTTCTGAGCAGCGGTGAGCATTTCATAAGCTGTTCAGGACCGAAAGGGAACTGGACAACCACAGTCCAGCAGCGCCCGAGTCCACATCGGAGAGATCGGCCCTGGCAGTGCCATCTGGGGAGGCTGCGGGCAGCTAGGGCCCCAGAGGACCGCTGGGAAGGGTGTCATGATGACGAAATGGCCGTGAAGAATGGGCACCCCAAGAACCATGTGCCCTTGAGGGGAGAGGTGGAGGGGGGGGTCATTAGAACCTGAGCGAGTCTGCCCCACATCGCCGGATGCACTTACGGTGAAAACAGCTCGCAAGTTGTGTAGTCTGTCTATATCTTTAGGCAATCCTGAACTTGACCAGCGGACCAGGTAGTTTTCACTAGAAAGAGAAGCAAATCGATTTTTCCAACAATAACAGGGCGCACTATGCACAGCCACATTAGCTTGTAGTTAACGCCAGGAGGTTCACGGAGCAGACAACCACAGAATTCAATGCCGAGGGCAGCTGCTGCCCTGCTGACGGAGAAGAGGAGCCCACATGGAAACATTTGAGACCACACCCCCCACCCTCTTGCTCCAAATAAAACCCCGGGCGGGTTCCACCCGGGCGTCCAGGGCGATCCTCACAAAGGAACTGTCTGAAAATGGCATGTCAACATCTACTACTTCTAAAGCATATCTGTTCGTTGAGAATGACCACAGTCTAAAATTTACCATTCGACCAGCCACTGTGGCTCAGCGGTTGAGTGTTGACCCCTGAACCAAGAGGTGCCTGCTTCAATTCCCAGTCCGGGCACATGCCCAGGCCCCATTCCCAGTAGGGGACAGAAAGGAGGCAGCCCATCGATGTTTCTCTCTCATCGATTTTTTGAACTCCCTATCCCCCTCCCTTCCTCTCTTTAAAAAAAATCAATAAAAAATATTTTTTAAAAAGACCCTCAAAGCCCGGCCAGTGTGGCTCAGTGGCTAAAGGTCAACCTATGAACCAGGAGGTCATGGTTCAGTTCTTGATCAGGGCACATGCCCAGGTTACAGGCTCGATCCCCAATAGGGGGCGTGCAGGAGGGAGCCAATCAATGATTCTCTCACCACTGATGTTTTCCTCTCTCTCTGTCTCTCTCTCACTCCCTCCCCCCCATCCCCCACCTCTCTCTTCCCCTCTGACATCAACAAAGATATTTTAGAAAAAAATACCCATGTACAGAAGGCTGACCCTGGCCCAGAGCCTGGGCTGCCTGCCATCACACTGTCCGAGGAGAGCACGGGGTCAGCCACTGGAGGGGAGTGTGGCCTGAGGGCCCCGGGGGCTCTTAGCAGGAGTAAGACATGGGGACGGCTCAGAGCTGCTGTGCCGGCATCGGGATGGCACCGACCTGATGAACCTGGACACCCCGGGGTCGTAGAGAGACATGAGCACCTCGGCGTCTTCCCCGATCTTGCACACCACGTTTTTGAGGTTGACGAACAAGGCCAGGGAGGGGGTGGCGGCGAACTTCGCCTGCCGGCTGAGGTCCATGTTCTGCTTCTGGGACTGCAGTGGAAGCCGGGGGAAGTCGGCATTAGCAACACTCTTTCTTATTAAGCTCGCTTTTTCATTACCTCACACAGAACAGAAAGCCAGGCACAACCAGTCAGCACAACACGGCCCAGTCACTCCTAGTGCCCGGAGTTCCCAGAACCGGGTGCAGCCAGCTGAACAGAACAGCACCCGGTAACAGCCACAGACATGGGGCGCAGACGGAGCGTTTCCTTCAGACACACAATCACTGCATGGACCTCTGCAAACCTCCTCTTACGCAGGACGCCTCACACGGTCACTAGGATGTGTGATGAGAAAGGTCACTAGGATGTGTGTTCCCTGCCCTCATCCAGCCTAAAATGTCACCCCTGCACAGAGCCAAGAGGCCGTGCAGAACCAAGCGTCCTTTCCCAGGAGGTGAGAACGAGTCATTAGAATCCTGCCTCCCGCCCAGCTGGCGAGGCTCAGTGGTTGAGCGCCAACCAATGAACCAAGAGGTCCGTGGTTCGATTCCCAGTCAGGGCACACGCCCAGGTTGAGGGCTCGATCCCCAGTAGGGGGCGTGCCAGAGGCAGCCGATCAATCCATCGATTGATGTCTCTTTCTCTCCCTCTCCTTTCCTCTCTCTGAAATCAATGAAAACATATTTTTTTTAAAAATAAACATAAATAGGCCCCGCCTGCTAACACCCCTGCACCCCCCCCCCCCCCCCGAGGGATGGAGTCCTTCCAGGCATCAGCACCGCGTCTGGGGCAGGCCCCCTCCCTCATCGCCATGAGGAGCAGGCCGGGGGCTGTGCCTGCCGGGTGTTTTCAGTGAAGCCTGGCCTTGCCGGTGTCGGAGCGGCTGGAGCTGACCCTGTCCCAGAAGCACGCCCCCAGAGGTGAGCCGCACGCACCTTCTCTTCCTGTAACCGTTCCTCCACTTGTTTCGACGCCACTTCATGAGCTCGGAAGAGGCTGATCGTGCTGGTTAGCTCTGGATCCAGGATGTTCCCATCCTCATCCCTCACCACCAAGTCCAAATCGAGAATTCTGGAACGACAAGAACACAGAACGTCAGGCACAAAGACCAAGGGCTTGGATTTTTCCTCACACACCTTCAGTCCAGGCAGCTGTGCAGAGGAAAACCTCACAGAAAGTCGAGGTCACCCACAAATATTCAGTAAACGTAAATTCTGTAAGGTCACTTCCCCGAGGAACTCAAAAAAATACATAAATCAGTAACAAAAACGTCCTTTGTCACAGGTCTATAAGCCCACGTGACCAGTGTGTTACCAGCTGCTGTATGAACAGTATCCACAGCTCACAGCACACACACGCGGTGCGGTGTCTATTCCGGTGAGTCCTATGCAAGTGTCCACCTACTTCGAGTCGGTTCTAATCCCTATATTAGCCTGTCGGGAGTTACCCCCAACTGCACTGAGCAACCTTCTGGCCAGATGGTGAAATACGGCAGCCGACTGAAACCATGAGCGGCGTCTCGCCGAGAAAGCCGGCCATCCCTCGCTACGTGTTTTGTCGGCAGCATTCTCTCCCTTTCCCCAAATCCAACTAACTGCTTTGGTGATTTTTTTTAACCATCATTTCTATGGAAGGAGCCAAAGTGATTACATAGGAGACGAGGGCTGTGCCATGGTGGAGCCACATGAGCATCTCACCTCGCCTTTGAGAGTCCCTGCCTGCTGGTCACAAGTCTATGGAAGCAGAAAATGCCTTTCTTTTTTTTTAACCATAAAACCTAGGGAAGTTGCTTAAAGAAAAAAAATTCAATTAGAGGGTCTTTCCTGGGCACCAGCTGAAGAGGAAACGGACTGGCCATAAAGACTCCATCCGGACAAAGGAGTCCAGCTTCTTCCGGAGGGAGGGCTGCCCGCGTGCGCTGTGATGGGAGTGAGACCACGCGTCAGGCAGGGTTCAGGCGGGGTTCGTTTTGACCGTCTGGACAGCAACCACAAAACCTAACCCTTTCCTTTCAATATCGATTAAGCAAATTCACCGGCGGGAATCAGGGCCATGACGGCCTGTCCGGGGCGGGGGAGCACTCAGGCTTTTAAGCAAATGGTCTCCATCCCTGCAATGACCACAGGCATCTCATTGGTTGTCTTTGCAACATGTTTCCCAAATTCTACTGCTTCCCCCAGCCCTGCAAGTGCCCTCAGGCCCCTGGTCGAGAGCCACATGCGGCTCTTTGGCCCCTTGAGTGTGGCTCTTCCACAAAATTCCACAGCCTGGGCCAGTCTATGTTGAAGAAGTGGCTTTAGAAGAAGTTTAAGTTTAAAAAATGTGGCTCTCCAAAGAGATTTCAATCATTGTGCTGTTGGTATTTGGCTCTGTGGACTAAGGAGTTTGCCAACCACTGACCTAAGTCCCTCAGAGACCAACACCCTGGACACATCCCCACCAACCCCCAGCCCGAAGCACCGCTGAGGACGGGGGCTGGGACCGCCCAAGGCATGACATGCAAAGCTGTGTGTGTGTCACGTACGTGCATTTTCCTAGAAAGAGGGTCCTCGACGCTAATCAAATGGCTTTTGTCAAATGCTTCCCGGAAGCCGTTTTTAAATCAAACCTGCAACACCGAGATTCTATTTTATGTCGCTTCTCCCTGGAGAAGGGCCTGGAGAGCTGTGTGCGGAGCCCTGGGCTGGAGAGATATGACGGCGTGCACGCAGCTCCTCAGCCAAAGGACTGTCTTCCAAGGACTGTGTTTTCTATCAAAGCAGTAACCCCGTGGGAAACACCTCTCTTAACGGCATCGCTCCGCAGCACAGTGTGCTCCGGCAGCTTCCCGCGACCAGATCAGGCCGGGGGTCTCAGGAGGCAACTTGGAAATACCGTGCTCTCGTGGAAAATGAAAGCAGAGCTCCCACAGCGTGGGTTTCTCAGGCAGGAGGCCATGGCATGGGTTTCAGGTGACAATGTCAACTATCCTGTATCTAGAACCTATGGGGGGGAGAGGGGGAGTCACCAGGCAAAGGGCAGGCCCCCTCTCCCCAGCTTCCTGGAGAGAAGAATCGGACCCAGAAAAGTCCCGGTGTTCGAGACCCAGCAGAAGACAGCCCCTCCCTTTGAAAATGAAGAACACACACTGGCTGGCCGCGGGGAGTTGGGCTTTCCGATAAAGGATGGGTTTAGTCTCCTCGAGGCTCTGGTCGGAGTTACCGCGCCGGCTCAGTTAAGCATGAAATCAGCTCCCAAATGGACACACCTGTTTCCGTAGTCGATCTTGGCAGTGACCTTCTCCTTCAGCTCCTTGAGCTCGTCCTGGGGCAGCGTCCCGGAGAGGATCTGCGAGCGCCACTCGATGAGGTCGTAGATCATGTGCCGCACGCTCCTGAACATCTCCCTGTTGTCGTGCTGCGCGGAGGGGGCAGGGCGGCCAAGGTCAATGCGCCGGGGCAGCCCAGCACTGCCGATGTGTTCTTTTCCACACACACACACATGCAGTCAGTGCTTTATATGACAGAATGCACCTTGTGTCCAATTAAAAGCCATGTTAGCCCCGCCAGTGTGCTCAGGGGTGCGGGGTCAACCTATGAACCAGGAGGTCAGGGTTCAATTCCTGGGCAGGGCACAGGCCTGGGTTGTGGGCTTGATTCCCCAATGGGGGCGTGCAGGAGGCAGCCCATCAGTGATGATCTCTCATTGTTGATGTTTCTCTCTCCCTTCCTCTCTTTGAAATCTATAAAAATATACATTGAGTGGCCAGGTTATTATGATCTCTGGATGCATAATAATGTGCCCACTCAATGTCTATGTGCATATATATACATATCTATTAGAGGCGCGGTGCATGAATTCGTGCATGGGTGGGGTCCGGCCAGCCTGGCCAGGGGAAGGGGACATGAGCGGTTGGCCGGCCTGCCTGCTGGTCGAACTCCTGGTCGAGGGGACAATTTGCATATTAGCCTTCTATTCTATAGGATAGACACTGAGTGGCCAGATTATTATGTGTTCAGAGATCATCATCATCTGGCCACTCAGGGTAAATTAAAAAAAATAAAAAACGTTCTGTGGAATGTGGTTACTACCAGACACTCAGGATTAAAAGATAAAAAAGTAATGTATGACCCTCCACATGGTGTCTGCACTGCAGCCTAGGCACCTCTGGGTCAACAGTCCGCCAGCGCAGGGCTGCCTGAGAGCCTCCGGGCTGCCCACTGGAGAACCGGCCCCGCTGGGCAGCCACGGACACTCTCCGGAGTGAGTCTGAGCCGACAGGTGCCGCCTCTCAGACGCTGGCATCGCTGCCCAGCACCCCCGAGCACTGGGCTCCTGCAAGAAGCCGAGTCTGAATCAATGAGTCACAGGGAAATGCAGATAAGATGCAGAATTCACTTCTTCTCACTGTCCACCTGTCTCCAGGACGGACGGCACAAAGAGGGGCCACCGTCTGCTCCTGCGAGAGGCCAATGGGCCTTAGGGACCCTCAGAGGGACCCACAGAGCCTGTGGGCGTTCTGTGAGAATAAATCTGGGTGACACCGGAGCAGGTAAAATTCTGAGCCTACGACCCTATAATATGTGTAAGTGTGATCATCGCTCCCTATTCAAACAGCGTCTCTTCACACCTGAGCCTCAGCCCAGCATTTCCAGCATTTCACCTCCTCCCGAGGAATTCCTCAGCTCCCCACTTCCATCACATAGAACACACTAGCATCCCAGTAACCCTTCTCTGCAGCATGATCCCGATGTTATTAAATGAAAACTAAATGGCCAAAATTAACCATTTAGTGAAAAACTGTGTTTGTTCCCCTCTTACTAATTCCCCTGGCCCATTTTTCTAGAGCCTTGTCAACTATCGAAAATCCTTAATATTTTGCTAAATTGTCTACAACAACACAGTAGAGCAAAAAGTAATCACACACCAAAAAATAAATAAAATAAATAAATAAAAATATCACAAGCATTTATCTTCAGCTTTGTACAAATCCCACAATGTAGGTCCATAAAAGGCAAATAGGAATTTTTAAAAAGGAGCCATTGGGAAGGCCTATTTCCGGGCAATATGGCTAAAAACTTGTCCGCTGCCCAGCCCACGTGGCTCCGTGGCTGAGCATCGACCTACAAGCTGGGAGGTCACTGTTGGATTCCTGGTCGGGGCACAGGCCCTGGTTGCAGGCTCGACCCCCAGGAGGGGGCGTGCAGGAGGCAGCCAATTCATGTTGATGTTTCCCTCTCCAAGATGTTTCTACCTCTCTCTCCCTTCCTCTCCAAAATCAATAAAAACATTTTTTAAAATTAAATAACACCGTGCCCACTAACACATGAGCCAGCATCCACTCCTGTTTGTTTTGCTGCATTATTTTGTTTAAAAATTGCTAAGTCAAATGTGAAACAGCAATGACAAAATTGCTCCGATTTACACAAAACATTCGTGGCTAACTTGATGCGCTGAGGTTTTGGAGAACGTTTGATGAACAATTACAGCAACTGCTTATTACTGTGCGTTTGCAGGAAGCGGCGCACAATGGCAACCAAGGAGCCTGCCTTCGCAGCTGCAGGATCCCAGGAAGCGGCCCGGGTCCCAGAACCAGGAGCGGCTACCCGCACAGCCAGCTAGGAGCGGACAGCATTAGCATGCGAGAAGCAAGCAGCAGCTGGAACAGAAAGAAGGGCTAACAAAAGGTAATCTTTGCAAATGTGAATTTCTGTGCCCCGAGGGAATAGGAAATGGAAGAGGCCAGGGCTCCAAACTCTCTGCATTAATAAGACTTCCCCCACAGCCAGCAGGATCAGACCGGAAGCCAGAATGGAGACGATGCCCCGCTCCTAACCATCACGCTGGAATCCACAAGGCTCAGCAGTTTTCTCCAATGATAACAGCAGAAAATGTCCAAAAATATATAGATAGATATAGATATAGATATAGATATAGATATAGATATATAGATATAGATATATAGATATATAGTAATCATCTCCTACTTAATCCCTAAATGAGCACCTACTGCAGCTTAAAAGCAGGTGTTTGCCTTCGAGGACAAAATATGAACACTGAGGGTCCGCCAGCAAGGACTGTCCAATCCTCTTTGGAAAGCAAAGCAGCCTGTCCCTCTTCCAACACAAGGAAGGGGAGACACAGCTGCACCCCAACACAGCACAGGTCAAAGGGCGCACGACTCTCCCCACCCCAAAGGCTGAGCAGAATCCAAGCCACCTGCTTCCTTTGCCTTTTCTGCATATCACCTGGTCCCAGCTCTGCTTCTGAGGTTTGGGGGCGGGGGGGGGGGGGGGGGGGGGGGGGGGGGAGGGGGGGGGTAATAAGGAGGGACACACATCGATCGGACAGAGAAGACCCAGACGGGCCGAGGTCACGTGTCCAGCCGCGGTCACACGGGCGCTCACCACGTAGAGCTGCCGCCAGATGGTGGACCACTCCCGCAGCGTCGTGGTGACCTCCTGGATGAGCGGCAGGTCGCCCGGGATGACCGTCTCATGTTGCCTGGGGAGAGAGGCGGAGAGGCAGCTGAGTTCACGCTCCGCCAGCCCTGAGAGGGGCACCCTGTGGGCCCATGGCGGACAGGGAGAACAGGCGCTGCAGGGCCGCAGCCACACGGAGCACTGCCCGCGTCTGTAAGAGCCACAGGAGGTGTCAGGACAAAGCCGAGGAGGCTGGTCTGCCGCCCGCGGTGCACGCCGCCCGCCTCCGATGCCGAACCCTGACGAAGCGGGCGGGCAATACCCCCCCGAGTACCCATCGATCTCGGACGTGCCCCAGATTACAACCAGCCGCGTGGCGTTAGGCCTCATGATACTAGTTCCCGTGCATTTGTATTCAGCAAACTATTTTTTAAATTAACCACCCCCGGTCTGCCTGCTGCCTGCTGCCAATGGAGACCGATGGGAAGCACACCGACAGCACCCCTTGTTCGGTCAGTTCCGGGCGGGGGGCAGGAAGTTCCCCTGCCACTTCCTTTGTGGCCCCTGTGAGGTACTTATTTCCAACCCTGCCTGCACAGCATCTTGTCCGTATAAAGCAAGACCACGCTCTGGGCCGTCACGCCCATGCCTCTCGGTGACTTTCTCCGCGTTAATGAGGCGTCTGTCACGGG
The DNA here is from genome assembly GCF_014108245.1 of Pipistrellus kuhlii. Lineage (NCBI taxonomy): Eukaryota > Metazoa > Chordata > Mammalia > Chiroptera > Vespertilionidae > Pipistrellus > Pipistrellus kuhlii. Next base: position 46,091,667 of record NW_023425460.1, read on the forward strand.
CCCCCGGGAGCCGAGCGGGCGCCCTCCACGCGCTGAGAGGCAATTTTGCAATCAGCCGGAGAGGCGTCATTATGCAGCAATCATCTGATTAGTAATTTGATAACCTGCGTGTTTGACTGAGAGCGAAGAGGTAGCTGAGACAAACAAGGAAAACATCTTGATGTGCCCTCTCTGCCCCCGGCGCACCTGCCTAGTCATGTCTCACGCCTGCCTCGGGGGTTCCCGTGCCGCAGTGCCCTTGGAATGACCTTGTACAGCACGGGGATGACCTCTTAGAAACATGGGATGACCTTTAATAAACATAGGCCACAACCGGAGAAATTGTCCATGTTACAGGCCCCAATTTAACAGCTGGTTGTTCACCCTAAACTCTCCCAAAGCCTGCGGAGTCTTCCAGAAACCCCCTCCGAGCTGGGGGTCCGAGCAGCCTCTGCCTCATGGGACAGCCCCCCGGGGAAGCACAGGGCACTGCGATGCTCTCCAAAATCGACATCCGGTTCAAGGACCATGACTGCAGGTAAGGGGCTGATTTGAGACTCTTCAAAAGGCTCAAACCCAGGTTGCACTCAACCCTAAGTCCCTCTTCCTCCCCCAAACTCCTGTCACCCGTGGCCAGCCGCACCCGCCACCCAACCCCCTCTAGGACTCTGCATGGGAAGGCCAGCACGGCCAACCCTGCATCTTTCGTGGACACACCAAGACCAGACTCACCCTTTTCCTTCAACTATTGCTTCCTTCAGATGAATGTATGAGGCAGGAAATATACCCTTGGGAAGGAAAAAAAAAGCGTTTTTATTATCAATATGATTATTGACTGTCAATCAAACAACTGTCCCCAAACAAGATGGGGGAGACTGGGTCTCTTTTAATCCTGCAAACTTAAGGTCTCACGGAAAACAAAGCAAAGAAAACAACACGTGAAAGACGGCAACGCATCAGCTTGTGTTTCTGCGAGGCTGCGGATCCGTTAGGAAGAAGCAGAGGGGGTGTGTCTGCAAAGACAGGATCGCGGGGATGGTCCTGAGACGTCTCCACGGCCGCCCCCCCGTCCGCACTGCCGACCTGGACGCAGGCCAACCATCGGCCACCGGACACCCACGGGCCACTGGTGTGATGGCCGCCGCTGGTTCCTGACTGCAAAGTGCTCAATGACCCCAAAAGCTGCCTGGCCCACAGATGTTCTCAACAGTCTGATGCAGAAACGGGTGCATTTCGCCCCCTCGCCACTAGGGAGGGGAGCACGGTTTGCAGGGCTCTCATCTCCAGGGTCAGTGGTCAGCTAACCGCGGCGAGCCTAGGTTTGCCGCTCTGTTGACTAATGAGCTTGCCGACCACTGGGATAGGGGCTTAACCACAAGGAACAACAACAGCCTGTAATTATTGGAATCAAGAGTCTAGAGCAGTGATCGGCAAACCGGTTTGGCTCAGTGGATAGAGCGTAGGTCTGCGGATTGAAAGGTCTCAGGTTCGATTCCGGTCAGGGACATGTACATTGGTTGCGGGCACATCCCCAGTAGGGGGTGTGTAGGAGGCAGCTGGTCGATGTTTCTCTCTCGACGTTTCTAGCTCTCCATCTCTCTCCCTGCCTCTCTGTGAAAAATCAATAAAATATATTTTTTTAAAAGTCTAGATCAGTGGTTGGCAAACTCAATAGCCAACACAGGCGCAGTTTGCCAATCACTGTGCGCGGGGACACACAGCGGCAGCTCCTAGGCACACGTTGGCCAGAACAGGCTGGATGGCAGTCCCACTGCAGGGCTCCTCCCCCCCCCCCCAAGTTTAAATTCCAAGAAAGAGACGCGAGGAAACGCCAGGGGTGAAGGAGAGGGAACCGATCCCCTCTCAGGGTGATTTATGGAAGGGCACGCGCTGGGTTCAATAAGAGCGACTTACCTTCTTAGACTTTTTCCTTAAGGTGTAGCCTCGGTACCACCCTACACAAACACAGAGGCCAGAGGTTAGTGCACAGAGACGCCCTGGGGCCCTGACCACCCTCACGAGGGAGGACGCATTGCTTTGCTGACCCTGGGCGAGTCTGTTTTGAAGAAGTGGCGGTGTTAGAAGAAGTTTTAAAAACGTAGCTCTCAAGAGAAATTTCAATCGTCGTCCTGTTCATACTGGGCTCTGTTGACTAAGGAGTTTGCTGACCACGGGGCTATGGGACTGTGCGCAGACTGTGCTGGAGGCCTGGGAGGGCCTGGACGGGCAGCCACCGGCTCCTCCTGCCACGGGCCCTGGAAGGCGTGGCTCGAAGCAGCCAGGCTCCGAGGAGGATCCCTTGGCCCACGGGCAGGCTCTGAGCATGCGTCCTCCCGCCCCTCCCTGTCTGACTGGTGGTGGGGTCCCCCAAGTGCAAATGCCAGCCTCGGCCCCACAACAGACGTGCCATTGAGGCGGACTTCCCGCCGAGGAGCAGGCCCCGCAGTGAGGGTCTCACAGGGAGCTTCTGTGGCCAGCCCCACAGGAAGCAGCAGCCCTGGCACCGGCCCAGACGCCCTCGGGCCTGGCCCACACTCAGGCCCCCTCCCTCCTGCGGAGAGGGGAGGGGAAGACAGCGGTGAGGGGGTGAGGGCAGGCAGACAGGGCAGCTGTCGGCAGGGGTTCCATTCTAAAGGGAAGAGTCCCTTCACATAGGGGCCGGCACACCACAGCCTCGCCCTGCCCTCAGGCTGCGGGCAGACTGTCCCTGGAAATGCCTTGGGTCCTCGCCAGCACCCGCCCCCCACACCCCACACCCCACACCCCGCACAGCCTGACGTCAGCGTGTCCTCAGCCCCGTCGCCCTGAGGTCACTTGAGGCCACGCACTCGGGGAAAGGGCACCCCCAGCGCACAGCCCAGCTGTGCCCGCAGGAGCCAGAGGACCGAGCCCACACCCAGCCGCCACGTGGGGGTGCAGCGGGCCGGTCCCCACACATAACCACACCCGGGTCCATGCTGTCCACCCTGAGAAGCCGGGGGGACGGAATTAGCTCAGAAACGGGAAGTGGCCAGAGGCAGGAAGCTCAGGGCTGAGGGGCCAGGGCGGTGGGGAGTGGGGGTGTGGGGGCGTGGGGGCCCCCGGAGGGCAGGGAGTAAGACGTGGGCCGCCCACACGCAGCGGGAGCCACGGGCTCTGTGTCCCGAGACAGCAGGAGGCAGGAGACCAGGAGCACGATCACAGGCACGACCCCATGCACATCCACGGAAGCCAGAGGCACGCCCTCCGGCGAGGACAGGAGCAACAAAACCCTGCACACAGGCACAGGCTCGCCATGGGGGTAGGGAGGGGGGAGGCGGTGAGCGCAGGCACCTTCCCTCCGCTCTCCTGCAGGCAGCCGGCCCTGGAACGGCCTTCCTGAGCAGAAGCAGACCCTCGTGCACCAATCCTCCAGGCGCCTGCGCCCACGGATCAGACCCAGCCTCTGCCCTCCGAGGGCTCCCAGGCGGGAGGGCTCCCTCAGGCCAGCAGGAGGCAAACCCCGAATCTTGCTGCAGCACAGAGACTGTGGCTTCATCCAAGGAATGGTTCCAAAAATAATAACAACAACAACTCCCTGATCTCTGAGCAATGCCTGCGCGTCCCTCAGGGTCAGCATCCCGCCCCTGGGATTCGGCAGAAATGAGCGGGCAGCAGGCCGGGCACGTCTGTGGCCACAAGAGTCACTTCCTAACCCTCCGTGGTCTCGGGGCAGCCTGGCCCTGGGCCCTCTAAAGGAGGGGGGGTCCTCCACGCCCCCTCACAGCTCCTTCCCCCTCCAGGAACCTACACACTTCCTTTCCCGCCCAGGCCCCCAGCCTAGAGGAGCCTGAGACAGAGGAATTAATCATCGCCTGAGGGCGAATTCGTTTTCTAAAAGTTAATATAAAGGGTGATCCTTGCGAAATTTTATATTCTCTGGAGCAATCTCAGTAATATCCTGAGAAGGGTCACATAGCAAAAGGAAATCAAATTTGACAAACAGAAATAAATTTTCGTGGAGAGAAAGTGGGAGCAGGGGGTGAGGGGGGAGCAGGAGGAAAGACGGAACTCTCGCACCCTCACGGAATGTAAACGAAACGCGAGGAACCAGCAGAAAGACAGTTACCCGCCGCTGTTTGACGGTAATAAAACCACCCGTCTCCCAGGCCCATACTCTTTCCCCGGGTGCCTTTCTCTGGCCGGGTTCTGATTCAAACCCAAAGACAATTCCCAAAATATGGGGGTTCATTGCCCATGAAAGGTCTTTACAAAGAAAGGAGGATTCTAATCAAACCTCGGAAGATTTTTTTTTAATTTTTAAAAAATATTTTTATTTATTTCAGAGAGGAAGAGAGAGGGCCAGAGGGATGGAAAGAAACATCCATGATGAGAAAGAATCTTGGATCGGCTGCCTCCTGCACGGCCCCTACTGGGATCGAGCATAAAACCCAGGCAAGTGCCCTGACCAGGAATCGAACCCGGACCTCCTGATTCACAGGATGATGCTCAACCCCTGAACCACACCACCGGGCAGCACGTGGAAGAGTGGCTAGCCCCCAAATACGTGCTCCCAAAAGGGTCCTCTCTCAGGACGCCGGCCCAAAAGTCAAACGCCTCTACTCTCCGGGTATTTTTTTAAGTTAAATGTCTGATGGGATGACGGGCTCGCTAAGGACGCCCCTTCAACAGGGACATTCCTCCGGTGAGGGAAGGACAGGACGCCGCAGTCCCCTCGAACCCGCTGCCCAGGATACTGCCATCTGCCCAGGAATGCTGTCGCCGCCCGTGCCCGGTAACCGGGAAGCCCCTACAGCTGACTCGGCCAGAGAACAAAAAGACGCTCCCTGCCGATGAGGAAGGTGTCTGAGAGGAGAGGGCCGGTCCTTAACCTCGACTTCATTTCTCTCCGTCTCCGCGCAGCCAGGGTTACCAGACGCGCAGAGCAGACCGGGCAGCGGACCACCAGCTGTACAAGATGCCAGCGCTAAGCTGTCCGTCACCCCGCCTGCCCCGAGGACGGGCCTGCGTCTGTGGCGTCACCATCGGCTCTGAGGAAGACACTGCTAACGCCCTTTCTTTCTTTCTGTTTGGGGGGCACAGGGTGTGAGGAGGATGGGGTCTCAGCGTGCAGCCCCTGGGGAGTGCAGGGCAGGGATGGGTGTGTGGCCGGGCTTGGTGCCTCCCGGGACACGGGGCAAGCCGGGGCTCGCCTGGTGCCTAAAGCCCGGCACGCTCACTGGAGTGCCGAGCGCACACCGAGCCCAGTCTGAGGTGTGCCTGCTGGTTACGATGGGACCTCGGAGCCCGTCTGAGGTGTGCCTGCTGGTTACGATGGGACCTCCGAGCCCGTCTGAAGTGTGCCTGGTTACGATGGGACCTCGGAGCCCAGTCTGAAGTGTGCCTGCTGGTTACGATGGGACCTCGGAGCCCAGTCTGAAGTGTGCCTGCTGGTTACGATGGGACCTCCGAGCCCAGTCTGAAGTGTGCCTGCTGGTTACGATGGGACCTCGGAGCCCAGTCTGAAGTGTGCCTGCTGGTTACAATGGGACCTCGGAGCCCAGTATGAAGTGTGCCTGCTGGTTACAATGGGACCTCGGAGCCCAGTCTGAGGTGTGCCTGCTGGTTACGATGGGACCTCGGAGCCCAGTCTGAGGTGTGCCTGCTGGTTACAATGGGACTTCCGAGCCCAGTCTGAAGTGTGCCTGCTGGTTACAATGGGACCTCGGAGCCCGGTCTGAAGTGTGCCTGCTGGTTACAATGGGACCTCCGAACCCAGTCTGAAGTGTGCCTGCTGGTTACGATGGTACCTCGGAGCCCGTCTGAAGTGTGCCTGCTGGTTACAATGGGACCTCCGAGCCCAGTCTGAAGTGTGCCTGCTGGTTACGATGGGACCTCCGAGCCCAGTCTGAAGTGTGCCTGCTGGTTACGATGGGACCTCCGAGCCCGTCTGAAGTGTGCCTGCTGGTTACGATGGGACCTCGGAGCCGGTCTGAAGTGTGCCTGCTGGTTACGATGGGACCTCGGAGCCCGTCTGAAGTGTGCCTGCTGGTTACGATGGGACCTCGGAGCCCATCTGACGTGTGCCTGCTGGTTACGATGGGACCTCGGAGCCCGTCTGAGGTGTGCCTGCTGGTTACGATGGGACCTCGGAGCCCGTCTGAAGTGTGCCTGCTGGTTACGATGGGACCTCCGAGCCCAGTCTGAAGTGTGCCTGCTGGTTACAATGGGACCTCGGAGCCCGGTCTGAAGTGTGCCTGCTGGTTACAATGGGACCTCCGAACCCAGTCTGAAGTGTGCCTGCTGGTTACGATGGTACCTCGGAGCCCGTCTGAAGTGTGCCTGCTGGTTACAATGGGACCTCCGAGCCCAGTCTGAAGTGTGCCTGCTGGTTACGATGGGACCTCCGAGCCCAGTCTGAAGTGTGCCTGCTGGTTACGATGGGACCTCCGAGCCCGTCTGAAGTGTGCCTGCTGGTTACAATGGGACCTCGGAGCCGGTCTGAAGTGTGCCTGCTGGTTACGATGGGACCTCGGAGCCCGTCTGAAGTGTGCCTGCTGGTTACGATGGGACCTCAGAGCCCGTCTGACGTGTGCCTGCTGGTTACGATGGGACCTCGGAGCCCGTCTGAGGTGTGCCTGCTGGTTACGATGGGACCTCGGAGCCCGTCTGAAGTGTGCCTGCTGGTTACGATGGGACCTCCGAGCCCAGTCTGAAGTGTGCCTGCTGGTTACGATGGGACCTCCGAGCCCGTCTGAGGTGTGCCTGCTGGTTACAATGGAACTTCCGAGCCCGTCTGAAGTGTGCCTGCTGGTTACGATGGGACCTCGGAGCCCAGTCTGAAGTGTGCCTGCTGGTTACGATGGGACCTCGGAGCCCGTCTGAGGTGTGCCTGCTGGTAGATGGGACCTCGGAGCCCAGTCTGAAGTGTGCCTGCTGGTTACGATGGGACATCGGAGCCCGTCTGAGGTGTGCCTGCTGATTACAATGGGACCTCGGAGCCCGTCTGAGGTGTGCCTGCTGGTTACGATGGGACCTCGGAGCCCGTCTGAACTGTGCCTGCTGGTTACGATGGGACCTCCGAGCCTAGTCTGAAGTGTGCCTGCTGGTTACAATGGGACCTCCGAGCCCAGTCTGAGGTGTGCCTGCTGGTTACGATGGGACCTCCGAGCCCAGTCTGAGGTGTGCCTGCTGGTTACAATGGGACCTCCGAGCCCAGTCTGAGGTGTGCCTGCTGGTTACGATGGGACCTCGGAGCCAAGTCTGAAGTGTGCCTGCTGGTTACAATGGGACCTCCGAGCCCGTCTGAAGTGTGCCTGCTGGTTACGATGGGACCTCCGAGCCCAGTCTGAGGTGTGCCTGCTGGTTACGATGGGACCTCAGAGCCCGTCTGAGGTGTGCCTGCTGGTTACGATGGGACCTTCGAGCCCGTCTGAAGTGTGCCTGCTGGTTACAATGGGACCTCCGAGCCCGTCTGAAGTGTGCCTGCTGGTTACGATGGGACCTCGGAGCCCAGTCTGAAGTGTGCCTGCTGGTTACAATGGGACTTCCGAGCCCAGTCTGAAGTGTGCCTGCTGGTTACAATGGGACCTCGGAGCCCGGTCTGAATTGTGCCTGCTGGTTACGATGGGACCTCCGAGCCCAGTCTGAAGTGTGCCTGCTGGTTACGATGGGACCTCGGAGCCCGTCTGAAGTGTGCCTGCTGGTTACAATGGGACCTCCGAGCCCAGTCTGAAGTGTGCCTGCTGGTTACGATGGGACCTCGGAGCCCGTCTGAAGTGTGCCTGCTGGTTACAATGGGACCTCCGAGCCCAGTCTGAAGTGTGCCTGCTGGTTACGATGGGACCTCGGAGCCCGTCTGAGGTTTGCCTGCTGGTTACAATGGAACTTCCGAGCCCCTCTGAAGTGTGCCTGCTGGTTACGATGGGACCTCGGAGCCCGGTCTGAGGTGTGCCTGCTGGTTACAATGGGACCTCGGAGCCCGTCTGAGGTGTGCCTGCTGGTAGATGGGACCTCGGAGCCCAGTCTGAAGTGTGCCTGCTGGTTACGATGGGACCTCGGAGCCCGTCTGAGGTGTGCCTGCTGGTTACAATGGGACCTCGGAGCCCGTCTGAGGTGTGCCTGCTGGTTACGATGGGACCTCGGAGCCCGTCTGAACTGTGCCTGCTGGTTACGATGGGACCTCCGAGCCCAGTCTGAAGTGTGCCTGCTGGTTACAATGGGACCTCCGAGCCCAGTCTGAGGTGTGCCTGCTGGTTACGATGGGACCTCCGAGCCCAGTCTGAGGTGTGCCTGCTGGTTACAATGGGACCTCCGAGCCCAGTCTGAGGTGTGCCTGCTGGTTACGATGGGACCTCGGAGCCCAGTCTGAAGTGTGCCTGCTGGTTACGATGGGACCTCGGAGCCCAGTCTGAAGTGTGCCTGCTGGTTACGATGGGACCTCGGAGCCCAGTCTGAAGTATGCCTGCTGGTTACAATGGGACCTCCGAGCCCGTCTGAAGTGTGCCTGCTGGTTACAATGGGACCTCTGAGCCCGTCTGAAGTGTGCCTGCTGGTTACAATGGGACTTCCGAGCCCAGTCTGAAGTGTGCCTGCTGGTTACAATGGGACCTCGGAGCCCGGTCTGAAGTGTGCCTGCTGGTTACAATGGGACCTCGGAGCCCGTCTGAAGTGTGCCTGCTGGTTACAATGGGACCTCGGAGCCCGTCTGAAGTGTGCCTGCTGGTTACAATGGGACTTCCGAGCCCAGTCTGAAGTGTGCCTGCTGGTTACAATGGGACCTCCGAGCCCAGTCTGAAGTGTGCCTGCTGGTTACGATGGGACCTCGGAGCCCGTCTGAAGTGTGCTTGCTGGTTACAATGGGACCTCCTAGCCCAGTCTGAAGTGTGCCTGCTGGTTACGATGGGACCTCGGAGCCCGTCTGAAGTGTGCCTGCTGGTTACAATGGGACCTCCGAGCCCAGTCTGAAGTGTGCCTGCTGGTTACGATGGGACCTCCGAGCCCGTCTGAAGTGTGCCTGCTGGTTACAATGGGACCTCGGAGCCCGTCTGAGGTGTGCCTGCTGGTTACGATGGGACCTCCGAGCCCGGTCTGAAGTGTGCCTGCTGGTTACGATGGGACCTCGGAGCCCGGTCTGAAGTGTGCCTGCTGGTTACGATGAGACCTCCGAGCCCAGTCTGAAGTGTGCCTGCTGGTTACGATGGGACCTCCGAGCCCGTCTGAAGTGTGCCTGGTTACAATGGGACCTCGGAGCCCGTCTGAAGTGTGCCTGCTGGTTACGATGGGACCTCCTAGCCCAGTCTGAGGTGTGCCTGCTGGTTACGATGGGATGGCGACTGGTCCTCTCCACCCCAGCGCCCCCCGGTGGAGGGTTTGGCTACGCCTAATTGGAAAGCAATTTTGCTGTTGAAACGTTCGGTCTTCATGGCTCCTTTCGGTGCCTCTGCTCTCCAGGAGCCACGCTCCGAGCCAGACCTAAAGCACCAACCAGTCAACTCGGTCTCACCCAACCCCAGACCTGCAGAACGTGAAAGCCAGCCTGGCGCTGCTTCTCTTCCTGCCTCTCCTCCGGGCAGCAGTGAGCACAGGGCAAAGGAATCTACAGACACTCGCCGGGAGCACAGCCTCCGGGGAACCCCGGGCCTGGGCCGCCATGCCACCCCGCACGTCCGCTGGGCGCCGGGAGCAGCCGCAGCTCTCACCAGCTCTGTGGGCTCCTCGGAAAACGGGGTCACGGATTTAGAAAAGAAAAGGAGGTAAGAAACAACAAGGCTGGCTCCCCCGAGGGCACTCCTGGCAGATTTCTCGAGAGCACAGAGAAGGCTCCGCTCCCATCACACACCTCACAACAGTGACTTCCGCACTAAGCCCTCTCGATGTCTTCTGAGAATTTTTCTCAAGTGGCGGTTAGTATCAGTCAGGAATGACATGCACCTGCAAAAAAGGAACCAATGAGGTTCCTTTTGTGTTTTGTTTTTAATGAAAACCAGTTTTTTTCAACAACAAAAAAATGTTAGAGGTTAAAATAAAAGGAGTTTTCTTTTTTTTACCTGGGAAGGGTAACTCCCTTGGCGGGAGCATCGTCCAAACACTCCAGCGGTGCAGGTTCAGGACATTAAATAAAAGGAACTTCGCGCTTTAATTTCCTCTCTATAAAGCCTTCGTTACATAAGCAACGGCCTTGCTGCCGTCCTCACCGGACCGCCCGCCAAGACCACCGCAAGAACAGCAGCCCCGCGAGGGCGGCATGTGCGTGCGTGTGCGTGTGCGTGTGCATGTGCATGTGCGTGTGCATGTGCATGCTTTCTCAGTCAGGAAGGCTCTGCCCCGGGCCCCGGGAAGTGTGCCCGCTGCCCAGGACCCGCGAGCAGGGACCCCGGCCGGATACGCACCTTCGTACGTCTCCAAGATGTGCACGGTGTCTCCGATCTGCAGGGAGAGCTCGTCCGCGCCCCGGGCGTCGTAGTTGTAGAAGGCTGGGGGGGGAGAAGCAGGGAGTGTTAGTGGAGGGGGAGCCGGTGCTGCTCTCACACAGTAACTCATCATCTCAGGGACTTTCCTATATGGTCACCAAAATTCACAGAAATGTAATGTCCTCCAAGGACGTAAACAGTAATTACAGTTTGTTTGTTTGTTTTTAGATTTAGCATTTTATGGTGAATCTTTTACAAGAAATAGTTGCATCAGGTACAGGAAACTCAGAGCATATGCCAGCCCTTCCCAGACCGGCACAGCCGTATCCCCACGCCTGGAGGAGCCAGAAGCGCACTTAGCACCGCTCTGCCAGCATGCCTGCCAGCGTGCCAACGCAGTTACAGATGTGGAAAACAAACAAACAAACAAAACACATCATAAAGAATAACAATAGAACCAGAGGAACGCACCAGCACCCGCTGTACATACGCCCGGGCCCACGTGAGTCTGTGAGCACACACAGATGCCTGAAGGCCCCGCCCGCCCTCTCCTAAGCAGGCAGACAGCAGCCGCTGAGAAACCCTCACACGTGAGTACAGAACCTTCGTCTTTAGCTATGATACGAGCCTAAGACCCCGCCTTTATGGGTGCAGGATGAAAGGGCCTGAGGGATTATGCCTGAACCTCAAATTACACAGAAGAGCTGAGGGCCACAGGCAGGCTGCCCAGCCGTAACCCCAAATTGCACAGAAGAGCTGAGGGCCAAGCGCAGGCAGCCCAGCCCCCAGCTCTGCCTTAGACTCGCTGCCTGAGCAGACCTACATTAAAGCCCAAATAAAGACTCAACTTCGCCCGGCCGGCGTGGCTCGGTGGCTGAGCATCGACCTAGGAAGCAGGTGGTCACAGTCCGGTTCCTGGTTAAGGGCATGTGCAGTTACGGGTTTGATCCCTAGTTTGGAGGCAGCCAATCAGTCAACTCTGGGAGCAGCTCCTCTACCCCAGGCCTGTCCTCCTGAAACGTGCCTTCAGGATGGCAAGCAGCAATTAAAAGTTAATTCGTTCCTTTAAAGTCAGTTTGCAAAAGCGAATCATTCCGTCTGTGACCTCATTCGCTCTGTCTTGCCTTCAGTTGGGAAAAAGTGCCCAGTAGCACTCCCATCTTTCAGGGCTGGGGAAAGGAGACAGGTATCTGTACAGCATGTCCAGAGCAGCAGTCTACAGCGTAGCTGCACAGTGGAAGCAGCCCCAGGGTCCATGGGCGGATGAATGTCAGCAAAGTCGGGGACCATGCCCAGGATGAAAAGCCACCCGCCTTCACAAGGGCCCTGACCCGCCCATCCGCCGGGAGGACACTGTGCTCAGTGCAGTGAGTCGCACACACAGGCCAGCACTGTACGAGGGCGGGCACAGGAGGGACCGGGACAGTCGCTTCCACGGAGACAGACAGAAAGCAGGGTGGTGACTGCCGAAGGCGCAGGGGAGGGGCGTGGCGAGTTAATGTTTAATGGCTGTAAAAACAACAACAAATACCTCAGGGATGGAACCTTCCAGTGGGGGAAGAAGGAAAGTTCTGGAGGTGGGTGGTTGCACAACAGCGTGCATGTGCTTAAGGACACAGAGCCGGACGCCTAGCGGTGGTTAAATTGCTCACCGTGCAGCAGGTCTATTGTGCCATCGTCAAAAAAAAGATGCCCTGGCCCTGACTGCGCTGACTCAGTGGCTAGAACGTCGGCCCTGGGAATGAAGGGTCCCAGGTTCGATTCCGGTCAAGGGCAGGTACCTCGATTGCAGGTTCCTCCCAGCCCTGGTTGGGCCCACGCGGGAGGCAACCAGTGGATGTCTCTCTCACATTGATGTTTCTCTGTGTCTCCCCTTCCTGTCCATTCTCTCTAAAAATCAATGGGAAAATATCCTCGGGTGAGGATTAACAATAACAAACAAAAAAGATGCAATGGCTAAAAGGGAAGGCTGGTAAAGTAAATTGAGGAAAGTTCCTTATGGATTTAGCATCTCCTTGACTGTGACGGAAGAGACTCGATGGTCCCACATACAAACTGGGGAAGGTGGGGGGGGAAGAACACCCACATTTTTAAAAAAGATGCCACTTTCAAACTCACAAAGTCACTCCTGCGGGTCCCTATCTTTCCTTCTTAGGAACAGAGATGGTTTCTCTGCCAGTAAAATCCCCGGAGGCAGGACTTCCTGCAACATCTGGATATTAGAAGCAAGGAAGGCTTCTAAATAATTAAAGAGGGAGCAGGGCGGCGAGGTACGGAGCGTCCTCTGTTATTCAACATTCTCTCTGCCTTCGGGGGAACAGGTGGGAGGAATGATGAAGATAAATGTGGAAAGAAACATGTAAGGGAGTCTTTTCTCAAAGTCTAATTGAAGTGACAGACACATTTTAATGCCTTTCTTCAGAATGGAACAGCACCGCATGCCTCATTCACAGCCCGCCAGAAGGTCACCGTGCCGAGCACGCAGGCTTCGTGGGAAATACACTGGGCTGTGGGTGAAGGTTGCTTTGTTGTTTTGTTTTTTGCTTGTTTGTTTTTTTGTCATCTTTCATCAAGTCCGGGCTGGGGGAGAGAGCCACCGCCCTTGTCATTGACAGTCTTTGCAACCCCCCAAGAACAAGACAAGCCCTAGCTGACCCGAAAATTAGCTCCTTTCGCATTTAATTGTGTTCAGCAGCAGAGGGCGCAGAGATGAGATGGGGGAAAGATTCGATCTCTAATCATCCTTCTCAAGGGAAGAAAGGCACTGCCCTTTAGGAGGGCACATGCTGGTGGAGCAGCCAGAGCCCTACCGCCCCCTCCACCCCCAGGCAGGGGCACTCCCCAGGGGGCTGGGCCTGCAAAGCCTACCCCGTGGGCAGTTGGGACCAGCGGTACAGCCAGCCAGGTGGGTCTGAGCCCAGTGGACCCACACCCAGGGGCGGTCCCACACCCCAGGGTGTCGTCCCCCCCCCCCCAGGCTCCAGGTGGGGACCTGGGCAGCCAGGACCTGCTGAATGGTGGATGGGAGGCAGGTCTCACTTTCTCTGCTTTAGCCCTGCCCCCCACTGGTCAGACTGGTTCTTCCTGAAGGGCACCCTGAGCAAGGGCACCTGGTTCAGTCTCTGGTGTGGGGCGGGCAGGAGGCAGCCAATCCAGGATTCTCTCTCATCACTGATGTTTGTCTCTCTCTCGCCCTCTCCCTTTCTCTCTGAAATCAATAAAAATATATATATATATATATTTTTTTTTTTTTTTAAAGAATCTCCCTGGACAAGTGAATGGGTAAACAATGTGTGGTTTACACACAGGATGGAACGCTATTCAGTCTAAAGAAAGGAATGGAGTCTGACACCTACCACAATGTGGATGGGCCCCGAGGACACTGCGCTAAGTGAAATAAGCAGTCACAGCAGATCCGGGATGGTCCCACCTCCACAAGGCGCCCTGCGGAGTAAAACCCAGTGGGACAGAAGGTGGAGTGAGGGAGCCCAGGGTTTAATGGGGAGATTCCGTTTTGTAAGATGAGAAGCTTCTGGAGATGGGTGGCAGTGACAGCTGTGCAGTACTGTACCCCTAAAAATGGCCTCACTGTGCCTTTAGTGTAATCATATTTTCCATGATTTAAAGGAGAAAACGCAGTCAGCGCACGGGGCTCAGGCCTGTGGACCTGACTGGGCCTCCAAGGTTTCTGGTCCAGGACGAGGTCCCTTCGTGAGGGCGGGCTCCTCCGGCAGAGCCCGGCAGGGCCTGAGGAGCTGTGTGATATTTTAATAGTCATTGCAATGGACTAAAGAAGACAGAGGCCTGTAATAAAACTGCTTGTGCAGCGCGCTGGAAATACTCAGCGAGCATGAGAAATGCCCAGCGAGAGGCTGTGGAAGCTATTTGCTTGCTGATAGCGCTACTGCTGAATGGGACAAAAGCAGGAGCTGATAAAGCAGGCAGGAGAGATTCCGCCCCAGCAAACGCAGCCACAATGCGCTGCCATGATCCCCGCAAGCAGGGGCCGCTCTGAACGCGCTGAGCAAGAAACCGACCCTCTCTCTAGGTGTGTGCCTTTGTGTCACTTTAATGCTTAAAGCTCCACCTGATCTGACATCAGGACACACCATTCCCCCCCACCTCTCTCCCCTCCCCCCCATGTCCCTGCTGCTGTGTCTGACCCGCCTGCCCGTAGAGGGCTCCAGAGCCGCGGTCACCAACTGGTGGTCCCGTGAGGTCCGAGGGGTTGGCGGAGGCTGCTCTAGGTAACACCTCAGCTGACCACTGTGAAGCCACAACACCCCTCGAACCCAATACAAATTATTTCCTCTACCTAAACAGCTTCCTAGGAAAACTCCCAATCACAGAGGGATATCCTACCCACACTGTCCCCATGAGATCTATTTCCCACAGGTATTTGGTGAGAAAGCTGGGTCCTCACCATCACCACCATATCACCACCACCAGCAACAATAACAATACCATCACCTCCACCACCATCCCAAACATCACCAACATCATCACCAACCACATCACAATTCCCACAATCATCCATACCACCACCACCAATACCAACACCACCACCAATAACATCAATATACTTCCATCAACACCACCATCACCACCACCAACACCATTACCACCACTATCATCATCACCATTATCACGACCACCCATACCGCCACCATCATCAATAACATCAATACACCTCCATCAATACTACCATCATCACCACCAACACCATTACCACCACTATCATCATCACAATTATCCCGACCAATTATACCACCACCATCACCACCATCACCAATAACATCAATACACCTCCATCAATACCACCATCATAACCACCAACACCATTACCACCACATCATCATCACAATTATCCCAACCAATCATACCACCATCACCAATAACATCCATATACCTCCATTAACACCACCATCATCACCACCACCACCATTACCACCATCATCACAATTATCACGACCACCCATGCCATCACCATCACTACCAACACCATCACCACCACCATCACCATGATCATTACTCTCTCCACCATCAACACCAACAACCACACCATCATCACAACCATCATTACACGGTCAGAATCACAGCTGGCGTTCATTCTGCACTTACTAAGACCAGCCAGTGCACTTAAAATTTCCTGACTCCCTCCTTTCACCCCACACTAGCCCTAAAGGCATCCCCATTTCTGCGCAGAAAGCTCCGATCAAAGACCGGGAAGCAGGCCATGGGCATCATGTGACCTGTGGCTGGGGGAACAGCCTCCCTCCCTCCTCACAAACAAAGGGCACTTATGCTGCCGCCTGGGATGCCTCCTCCAGAGCCAGTTCCCTTTGGCTCACAGGGGCTATGCAGTGACAATCCGGACAGTGTCAGAGGCCCCACAGCCCTGACTGCGGGAAGCCCTGAGACATCATGAATAACAATCCCCTGACCCCACACACGGAACCCCCGCTAGAGGAGGCACTGCCTCCCTGTCACACTGGCTAAGCTCCCCTGCGAGCAGCTGCCCTCCCAAGCCTCGAAGGCCATCGGCCACCCGGTCCAGAGGGACCCCAAGGCCCAGGGGAGCACAAGGGGCAGGTGGAGACAGACGACAAGACTCCTACACTGAGAGCTCACAACCTCCAACCACTCCCCTCGGCCAAAACGGGGTGTGAGTGATCCAGACCCGCTGGGACAGACTGAGTTTCAGCCCGTCTCCAGAGGACACTGCCTGCAGGAGCTATCAACCCCGACCAGGAACTGCCCCGTGCATGCTTCTCAGATTATGTAATCACCAACAACCCCGGGCAGGCACGATGATTACCATCCCCGCGTCACAGGTGAGGAGCGGGGGCGGTGGAGATGGGGCAGTGCCTACCCGGGTCTCGGGTCTGGGGTCTGGGAGGCGGGGACGTGGGGTTTGGAGCAAAGCATCTGGGGAGCGAGTGGCAGCAGCACACGGGGGGGGGGGGGCCGCGGGGGCGGGGAGGGTTGGGGGAGGCCCACCCTCTCCCTCCCCAGCGTCCCTCCCTCTGGCACCGCCTGAGTAGCTCTTGTGAAACCAGGCAGAGAGATGTCAAAGCAAAAGTCACACAAAATATCATCTAACATCACACAAGGACGTCACAAGCAAAGCTTGTCAGCACGCCCTTCGGAGGTGAAATATTCCTTGCAGAATCTCGCCCCTCCCCCCGCCAGGTCCCTCAGCCATCCGTCAAACGCCCGCCGCTTCCCCTCTGACGGGAACTGATGTTACAGCCCGGAAAGGACATTCCCTACCCCAGCTCCTGTCACCGGGGATCCGTCCTGTCCCGCTCTGCCGTCTCCTCTGCCATACAACGGGAGCTGCCAATCCTCGGGGACAGGGTCCGAGGGACCAGCCAGGCCGGATTCAGACGTGTTTCGCTACATCCTCCTCCTAGCCCAGCTGTCGGCAAACTCATCAGTCAGCAGAGCCAAATATCAACAGCACAACAATTGGCATTTCTTCTGAGAGCCACATTTTTTAAACTTAAACTTCTTCTAACGCCACTTCTTCAACACAGACTCGCCCAGGCCATGGTATGTTGTGCAAGAGCCACACTCAAGGGGCCGAAGAGCCGCAGTTTGCCGACCACGGGCCTAGACAAACCACACAGCCCATAATAAAAATGTGACCTACGCTTCACTGTCTGAGAACGCGGCTCCCACGCCTGTGCCTTCCGGGTCAAGGCTCCCTCACGGGGCCATGAATGTGACCACGGGGAAGGCCCGCCGGGGAGGGGGACTCCTGTGGCACCTGAGCTCTCCTGCCCTCCTGGGGAGGCCTGGGCTTCCCTGCGTGAAGGGCAAGGGCAAAGGGCAGATGCCCCCACGCCGGAGCTGGCACCACCCACAGGGGCAGAGGGGGCGTGCGGAGGGTAGAGAGGGGTACCAGCCTGCCCCGTGCTGCCCTGGCACTGGGAGCCCCCGCTGGGACCTGCCCAGAGGGCCACCCGGCTGGCCTGCAGCCAGGGACCGGCTGATAATACAGAAATGACAGGTAAGTGGATAAGTGGACATCGATAAATAATAAACAAACACACACACAGGCAGGCCAGGCCCCAGGGGGCCACACCGAGGGCCCTTCGCCACCCCTCCCTCCCGAGTCTGAGACCCGCCCCCCTCGGCCTGAGCCCGTCTCAGGCGCTGATTCTAGGGACCGGCTTTGAAGTGAGAATTCTCCTGACAGAGGGAGACCCGATAACCCCCTCAGACCCCAGGGGGAAGGGATGGGCTGTGGACTGGGAGGGAGGGGGGAGGACAGGGGCCTGGGAGGAGAGGTCCGCCTTTCACAGACCCCACGAGGGGAGGCCCGGTCTGAGGTCACAGCAGACGCCCCCGCCGGCCTCAGAAGCGCCCTCTGGGCTCATGTGCGAGCGCAGCGGGGACAGGGCCACACGCCCGGGCACTGGCCACGCGGCTGGCTGACCGGCCTGAGAGGCATCCGCGGCATCGCACCGGCATCGCACCGGCATCTCACCGCGCCTTCCACAGGCCGCGCCTACCACAGCCGGACCGGGAGCCCGGAGCCGGAGCCCGGAGCCCGAGCCGGAGCCGGAGCCGCAGCCCGGAGCCTGGAGCCCGGAGCCGGAGCCCGGAGCCGGAGCCCGGAGCCTCTGCCCCAGGCCGCGCGGGAACAAAGGGCGATCTGGTGATGGGAGAGCGGCTGTCCCAGGAGCTCAGCCCCCGGTGGTGAGAACACGGTGAGAGCACGCACCCACCCACGCACCCTGCAGCTGGGATGCCCGGACCTGCGCCTCCGAAGGACCGCCTTCCCTCCCCCGGCGGTAACCCCGCTCAAGCATGACCGCCCCTAAAGACAGCGAACCCGCCCACGTAACCTTCCTCCAGAGGGCACCTCCGTTCCATCCCGTTCCATCGCGGCGCCTGCTGCATGTAGGTGTGTGCGCTGGGCCTGTCCCACCAGGGCCCACAGGAGCGCTCTGTGGCGGGGCCCAGGCGTGGGCAGGGCCGTGTGCTGGGCACCCCGACAGCCCGATGGGACGGGGTCCCCAGGACATCCCAAAGGCGAGGACTCACTCGGCCCTCTGCCATGAGCACTGTGATTGCCCCCATCGGACAAAGACACGGGCACAGGAAGGCTGACCTGCCGAAGGGCACCCAGCGAGGAAGTGACGGAGCTGGGAGGTGACCCCTGGCTCCAGGGCCCGTGCTCTGACCCCAGAAAAAGCAGCCCCTCAAAGAAAGTAACGCAGTGAGGTTCAAACACTCCGAAAACCTCGTTTGTTTGCTTTTAATGATCATTTCGAGATGAAAAAGGGAAGTCAATGTTGGCAGGGATAGCAGACTCACAAGTGCTGATGAGAGCTAAAGAATCGATACTGAGGATGCGAAGCATTTCATCTACGTAAGTACTTTCTGGAAAAACGCCTTGTCCACGAAGACCGGCCAGAGGACCCATCGCTGCCCTTCCTCTCCATCGCCAGCTTCCCAGAGGCCGAGGTGGCCATCTGGTAACGGAGCGCGATGCTGAGGTATTTACAGGAAAGGCGAGCGGGACGGTCTCTGCTTCCCGGAGGCCCCGGTGCCGAGGCCGCTGGTCCCCGGAGGCCGCTCACCCCATTAAGGCGACTTCCTGCGAGTCAGAAGTAAGTGAGGCCGTGTGGTCCATTCCTCTCCCATTCAAATGCCTGGTCTTCCAAGGTTTACTTCCACAGTAACACCAGGCACCCTGCTCCCATTGCCCGACCACCCACTCCCACCAGGAACGGGAAGTGGGCTTCCCTCCACTGGAAACAAAGGAGAGGGGCTGGGCCCACCTCCCCCGTGCCCATCGCCCAGGTGGGGCCGGGAGCAAGCATCCCCACCGGCCAGCACACGGCCTCCCGACCCTCCACTCCTCACACCCAGATGCAGAGCAATGGGGTTCAAAGACTCGCACAGCCCGGCACGCTTGACTCAGTGGTTGAGCGTCGACCTAGGACCCAGGAGATCATGGTTCCCGGCTCAATCCCCTGTGCGATGTCAATCACTCGCTCTCATCAATGATATTTCACTCTCTCTCTCTCTCTCTCTCCCCCTCTCCCTTCCTCTCTGAAACCAATAAAAATACATATATTATTTTTAATTTAAAAAAAAGACATGCAGGGAACCCCTGCCTGCAGTGTCCTCAGCTGGGACTCTGAGCTGTGGGCGTCCCACCTAGGAAGGCTGCCTGAGGAAGGGGGATGTTTTCCAGGCCAATATAAGCCCTGAAACCACCAGGCTGTCCACCTGGAGCTCCCCACGATGGATGTCAGCTGACACTGAGAAGGAAAAACTAAATCACTTAGAAATAAGAACGAAAACTAAAATCAAATAAATTCCGCATCGGCCACACGATGCTTCTGAGCCGCACGCCACGTCGCCCAGCAGGTGGGCAGACAGATAAAGCCGCCACCCGTCGCCTGGGCAGGAATGAAACTGGGACCCGCAGGGGGAGTGAGGGCCGCTGCCCGGGCCTGCTCCAATTTATCGCTCCACGCCAGGTGACCTGATTTCTTTTAAAGTTAAAACTCATCTCGAGGCATTGGCAGAATCTATCAGGCTTGGACGCTGAATGCTGCCCGTGAGGACCCGGAAAACGTAAATCCAGTGGGCGCTGGCCTCTCTCGGAAGTGGGGTCTGTCACGGAGCCGCGGCGAGTCAGGTGCAGTTTGCTCAAGGTCAGGGCCGTCCGCTCAAGGTCAGGCCTGAGCATCTGCGTTGACCACACAGAGGCATCCATCCAGCTGGGGTGCTGCTCCTTCCTCAGACACGCACCTGACCGGCGAGGGCCAGCCATTCTAATGGAGGGGAGGGGCGTGGGGCAATGAAAACCCAAATTCTCTGAAGATGCAAAGATAATGAAGCCTGGGCCCAGGTGGAAAGAAGGCTGCAGTGTTCAGAGAAGATGCAACCCCTTCAACTTGACACATCTGATGGGCTGGAGAGCCTGTGGCTCAGAGGTTCGAGCCATTTCACCTTCTGCAAACACGAGGCTCTCAAAGGGAAACACCATGAATCAGGACATGGGCATGTGTACCTGGGCGGCATCCCTCGCTTCCCTGCCTTCTGTCTGCCCCCTTTCCCCCTCCACCCCCCACCCCGCCGCCCCGACACAGAGAACACAGAGCCCCAGGGAGCCAGGGTGTCCCTCCATTCCTTTGGTTCCGGTCCTGGGCCAGCGCCAGGCAGCAGCCCCAGCAATGCCACCTGCTACACCCAGGAAGGTCAAAGATGCTCACAGGGTCCCCACAGACTCTCCCACCCTGACTCCTCCCACTGAGAAGAGGAGGAAGTGACCTGTTCCACTGCACACCAAGGAGCAGGCTGGTGTTGACCTGGGTCCTCCTCCTCCGGCCCCTCCCTCCTCCCTGTCCCTCCTTCTTCCCGGCCCCGCCCCTCCTCCGGACCCCTCCCCTCCAGGCCCCTCCCCTCTCCTGGCTCCTCCCTCCTCCAGGCCCCTCTGACCTGCAGAAGACAAACCCTCACAGCAGGGCTGTGTCTCCAATGGCCTCACCATGCAGGTAAGACTGCCATGAGGTGCTGTGGGTCCGGACGCCCAATGCACCATAGCATTCACAGAGACCGTTTTTATCAGCCACATAAAGTCACACTTCCCCCCAGCACACCTGTGAGAGCCGCACACCTCAACTCCCGCCCCCTCAGAATCTGACCCTCCCTCTATCCCCTTACACCCCCGTGGGAAGTGGCACCAGCAGACGCACACCTGGCCCATTTCTCTCACCTGCCATCCCCCTCACACCCAGGCCCCTCCTCCCTGCTGAGGGAGATCACAAGGTCACCACACCAGCACTGACTGGCAAACCCCATTACTGGGACGTCACACTCTGGGGACCCGAGAAGCCATCCTGCCGACCGGAGAGGGACGCCTGGGGGAGCTCTGAAGACAGCGCAGTCACAGAAGCAGTGCGTGCGGTGGGCGACCTTCTGGCACATTCCATACATTCTCTCTCCAGGCACCCGGATGAGACTAACAAGCTGAGAGCCCTCGGTCCAGGATGAAGCTGACTGCCTTCGGCGGGCAGAGGGGCTGTGTGCACCCACACTCAGCGCCCACCCGCACGCCGGTCAAGGCTGAGCCTGCCCCCCAGCTTCCCCCAAGAGCCTCCTCCTGGGAATCCTGCAACTTCCTGTCCGGGTCTGCAGCCAGCCTGGGCATCTCCTCCGTCCCCATCCGATTGCAAGGAATGTCCAGGTTTCAACACAGAAACCACCGCGAGCCCTAAGGTTAGATCCCATCAGCCTGGGGACGGAAGTGGGTTTTACACTGCCGGCTCCCATCTCTGACCTTCACCTCTGACCTCCCTGGTGTCCCCAAAGCACTGGGAACCTGCCACCCGACAGAGGCATCGCCCAGATGGTGGGCACCGAAGGTGGAGCGAAGTAAGCGGGAGGAAAAGCCTTACAGAATGTGAGGGGCCGCCGCGCCCCCAGGTACAGATGCTGGCGCTCTGACCCCGGCACCTCAGAAGGCGACCGTGATTGGAGAGAGTCTTTACACAAGTGATGAAGTAAAAGTTCAATAAATGAAAAAAATCAAGAATCCCTGTCTTATGCCCTTGCAGGTATCGAACAGCAAATGTTGGCATTTCTGGCACTTTAACTCCGTCTGCCACCGCTCAAGGGCATGTGGTCAATGTGGAGTAATGGAAACTTTCAGAAAATGTGAGCAGAAACCACGTGAGCAAAGAGCCGTAGAGACGAGAAGTGTTCCCCACACGTGGGCTCGGAGCACAGCTCAGCATTCAGACCACTTACACCCACACAGACACGGGAGAGGATCTACATTGCACACAGCCAAAACATACACACCTCAGAATGAAGGTGTGTCTCTGTGGCCTTCATAAGACGTCCTCAAATTCAGATTTTTCTAGTAACTGCAATGGCTTTGCAGAGAAAACGGTGCCAAAAGACACCTGTTGGTTTAGTCGCATGTCACTCACTGCTCCGTAGGTTTGGAGAGAATCTCCTTGACAACGACATCGCTTTGGGACTCTGGAGAATGGCCCCATTCACTGCGCTCATGTTCGACGTTTCATCCAAATTCTCTTTTCCCATAATTCTGCCACTTGACCTGAGTGCCCAATTAAAACACTGCTCTTCTGTTTTTGGCGAGGTTAAAGGGAAATGGATTCATAGGGTGGGCCCTGACCAATAGGACTGAGGTCCTTACAAAAAGCGTTAGGACACACGCACCCAGAAGGATACCCACGGGAGTACAGCCCACTGCGGACACCACGTGAGAACAGCCCACTGCGAACACCCCCGTGAGAACAGCCCACTGTGGACACCACGTGAGAACAGCCCACTGCGGACACCACGTGAGAACAGCCCACTGTGGACACCACGTGAGAACAGCCCACTGCGGACACCCACGTGAGAACAGCCCACTGCAAACACCCACGTGGGAACAGCCCACCGCAGACACCACGTGAGAACAGCCCACTGCAGACACCACGTGAGAACTGCCCACTGCAAACACCCACGTGGGAACAGCCCACTGCGGACAGCACGTGAGAACAGCCCACTGCGGACACCACGTGAGAACAGCCCACTGCGGACACCATGTGAGAACAGCCCACTGCGAACACCCACGTGAGAACTGCCCACTGCAAACACCCACGTGAGAACAGCCCACTGCGGACACCCACGTGAAAACTGCCCACTGCGAACACCCACGTGAGAACAGCCCACCGCAAGTCCAGGAGAGAGGCCTCCTGGGAAACCCACTGCCCACACCTGGGTCTCGGATTCCCGCCTCGGGACTGTGAGGAGAGAGAATGCCTCTGCTCAGGCCCCAGCCGTGGCCGTGAGGCAGCAAACGAACACACACCCTCCACACCTGCGTTTGCGGGCGCCCCAGGTGCCTCCCCCACACTAACAAGAGCAAACCTGGGAAACATCCCGCTGGTCTCTGCATACCGGAGCTCCCAAACTGCCTGCAGCCGAGGTCGGCAAACCGCGGCTCACGAGCCACCTGCGGCTCCTTGGCTCCGTGAGCGTGGCTCTTCCGCAAAATGCCCCGTGCGGGCGGGTGCGCACGGACAGTGCGATTGAAACTTGGTGGCCCGGGCGCAGACGTCGGTGTTCGGCCTGGGCGAGTCCGTTTTGAAGAAGTGGCGTTAGGACACTCAAGGGACCAAAGAGGGTCCTGTGTGACTCTCGAGCCTCTGTCTGCCCACCACGGTTCTAGGCACGCACTGGCACATGAGTTTTAAACTTTTTATGATGTCTCCAAAGTAAAATCCAGTTTGTAGACATATCATGTGCCCTAATTAGGTTTTTCCTGCAACTCCAGTGCATGAAAACGCCTGCATTATTATTTCCCTGCGATCCAACCCAATTTTCCTCCCCCAGCAGCGGCAAGTGTGCCTGCTGCTCCGGATAGGAGAGCTCTCCCTGCAGCGCCCACGTCCGATGTACCGGGTGCCACACGGGTCCCAGCACGGTCTTCCCGCAGAGCTAATCCGAACACACCGCCTCGGCCTCCGACCCCAGGCGAGCGTCACTCCCCCCACACCGGGCAGCACCGCCTTAGGAAGCAGCTTCTGACAGAGGCTCCTCCAGCGCCCGGGGCGGAAATCCGAACAGGAAGACGCTGTCACCACACGTCTAAGCCGGGCTTTATTCCATAAAAAGTTAGTGACCCAAGGCTCCGTGCTCATCTCAGAAGCGGCCCCGTGCCTCGCCCGCCTCAGCTCCAGGGTCCTCGCTGGTTCCCACGGGTGTCCCTCCACTTTCCTTCGGGGAAGCCGGAGCGGAGAGGGCAGGCGCCACCTGCTCCAGGGGCACTTGAGAGCCGGGACTTCCGGCGTCGGGGTGCCCGGCGCACAGCCCTGCGTGGAAGGGCCCGCGGGGAGAGCCCACACTCGGTGCACGGCTGGTCCACCTGCCTCATGACGAAGCCATCCTGGCCGCGCCGCTCTCCACGCCCGTCCCTTTCCCACGGCTGCCGTGACAACCACACCCCGGAGCCGCCAACACCCGCCCACCCAGCCCCGCTCACCACACACACCTGGGCCAGGCCGGCAGGCGTCCGCAGGCTGGGCGGCTCGGGGGCGCACCTGTTTCCAGGAAGCACCCAGCTGGGATGGAGCCCGGAGCTCCTCCTTCCTGGCTGGCTGTCAGCTGGGGGTCGCCTGAGCTCCCATGGCCTCTCTCTGGTCCTTATAAGGGAGCCCTGAACCCTCAGGGCCAGCAGCTACGCCCTGGGCCCTTGCCAGGCTCAGCATCGCTCGGACACTTGTCCATCTTTCTTCTGGGTCCCTCTTCCGTGACCAGGCAGAGGAGGCCCCTGCTTATGGGGCCCGCGTCTCCTGCAGGGTCTCCTCCACGTCTCAGGTACAGAACCTCCATCATCAGCAACAACCCCCCCCCCCCCCATCCCACCACGCCATACACGTTCACAGGTTCTGGGGATCAGGCCGGGACATCGGAGGGTGCTGCCCCACCCGCCAGCCTCAGGGGTGACTGGAGGACAGGCTGCCAACCCCCCCCAATCCTAGGATCCACAGGAGCATCACTGTGTGGGTGCGGGGACTCAAGACCCTGCCTACCTGGGGGAGGGGAGCGGGTGGAAAAGTTCATCTGGCCCAGGCACAGCCAGGTCAACGTTCATGCCTGCGTTAGTAAGCCAGATCCCTACACTGACCCTCCCGACTCAAAGACTGGGAAGTCTCACAGGGAACCCCACTGGAACGATTGGGGGGAGGAGAGGGGGCAGGGGCGGGGAGGAGGGACCAGCATTTCCTGCGGAAGCAGTGGGCCAGCTGTTTACTCCTTTCCCGATTTTACAAAATAAATAACTCATGTGTCTCATCCCCAGACAATGCCGCTAACAGTCCGAGCCGCACACACAATGAGCTGTGATTCATGCTCCCAAATGAGATGGAGTTTTATCATTTTCTCCCCCTCGTGATTCACCGTCCGCCAGGCCAGCGGCCAGGGAAGCCTAGCCCACGCTCAGGCTCGCCAGCCCCGGCTCACCAGGCCCCGCGGGCCACGCAGCCCGGCTGTGGCCGGTAAGGGAGGTGGCCAGTAATTTCCCCTCAGGCCACCGTGAGCTTGGGGCTGGAGTCCTCCCTCAGCGCCTCCCAGAGGGAGCCTCCCAGCCCCAACTCCCACCACGTGCACATCGCTCTCCTCCCTGCACCCCTCCTCCCTGCGCCCTGCACAGCGTCGGAGCCCCAGACCTGGGTCCCCCCCAACAGGGACCTCTGGTCCCCTTCAGAGACGGGGAGCTGTGCTGGCTGCCACGCAGGTGAGTGCTCCCTCCACCTGGTGCAGCAAAGCAGAACAGCCGGCTCCTCCCCCCGACGGCCATTCACACGCTCCCTAGAACCAGAACCGCCCGGAAACACCACCCAGCATCCTTTTCTTCGGCAACTTTCCAACACAGACTGTTCTTAAACCAAAGCGTCAGCCAACGCTGCAATGGTAGAAGCCACCACAGTGACCGGTGGGGAAGCTTCCAGAAGGTGTGAGACTTGATGCCGAGGGACACAGCTCTGTTCTCACCCACACCTGCCTCCCCAGACCCTGCCCCTCCACCTGCACACCTTCCCTCTAGTCCTCGAGGGCAGCGGTCGGCAAACGGCAGCTCTGTTGACTAACGAGTTTGCCGACCACTGTCCTAGGGACACGAGAGTCAAGCTGCTCACAGGTGTCGTCACCTACAGCGGGCACGCCGGCACCACCCACCCGCGGCCAAGAAGGGATGGAGGGTCTGAAAGTGGGGTGCCCCGAAGAGAAGCCCTCCCCCAGCTCCTGGCTGCCTGAGCTCTAGCCAGGGTCAAGGCCAGGGTCATACCCAGAAAGAGGCCCTCACTCCTGTGAGAGTGTGGGTGAGCCTCAGTGCCATGGGAGTGGCGGTTCCCAGCACAGGACTGAGGGCCAGCCCTGCCCGCTCCTGGGCCCTCCCTGCCTCCTGGCTGGCCCCAGCCCCAGGCCCCAGATCCTCCTCCACCGGTGGGTGCTGATCCCAGTGGGTTTGTGTGCACACATCCCCAGCGGCTCACCGCAGCCTCCCCTGGCCTCCCACCGCAGGCAGGGTCTCTGTGCCAACCTCCCTCCTCCCAGCAGACTCCTGGGGACATTTCCATCAGGAGGTGCCCAGGCTGAATCTGCGGGAGGTGCCCGGGTGCTGCTTAGAGGACGCCCACTCTGCTGCTGGCTCTGTGCACGTGCCTGAGCCTCAGTTTCCCCATCTCTACGACAGGCATGGGCGGGGCTCAGCCATCATGTCTGAAGCAAGGTGGCCCCCCTCCAGGTGTGGGACAGCTGCTGTGACCCAGGCCCACCCCCAGGCCCCTGTCCAAGGGGCACCATTGCAAGTCCCAGCCACTGCGCAACGGGGTCACAGAGGAGCACCCTGGAGGCTCCCTAAGGTCAGAGGGTCAGAGGTCAGAAGGAAGGGGCCAGCCGTGGGCCTGGGCCTGACACTCCTGGGGTGGGGGCCGGGCGGTAAAGGCTCTGAGATGGGGGACAGGGAACCTGAGGAGCACACAGCCCAGCCGGAGGGGAGGCCGGGCCAAGGGCAGAGGCCACAGGTCAGAGTTCTTGGGGCTGCCTCACTGGAAGGAGGAGAGTGAGGCCCAAACCCGCAGGAAAGATACTGAGGCCAGGGAGCAGCCACCCCCGGCTGGAGGCCGGAGGGCAGGTCGGAGGTGGCAGGAACCCAGACCCCCCTCCCCATCTCCCCCCAGGCCCCTGGGAGGGACAGCCCCGCGCACAGGGGGCGCGGTTTGGATTTGTGTGGCCACCAAGGAGCGCCAGGGTCTGGAATGCGCGCCGGGTCCGAGACAGAAACTTGCAGCCAACTCCCCTCCCCTCCCCAGGAAGTGACAAAGAGCGGGCCGGCCAGCAGTCCCGCCTCCGGCCCGGACAGGGCGCCGGGCCGGGTGTGCAGGGTCCGGGCCGGGCTGGGCGCGCTGGGCCGCCCGGGCGCACTGCCCGCGGGGAGCGCCGTCCCGCGCGGACCCGGCACTCGCGGGGCGCCCGGCGCGGACCGCACACGACTTCCCCGACGGGGGGCGCGGCCACGACGGCTCCGGGCCCGCGCCCCGCGCCCCGGCGGGCGGAGGGCACCCGCGTGGGGCGCCCGCGGCGGGAGGCGGGTGACGGGGCGCAGCCCGGGCGCGGCGGGCGGAGGGGACCCGGGAAGGGACCCAGCGCCCCCGCCCCGCGCGTCCTCCGCCGGCCGCCCGGGTCCGAGGGGCAGAGCGGGGCGCGGGCCGGCGGGGGCGCACACCCCCCTCCCGGCGCCCCCCGCCCCGGGAGGGCCCCCGCCGGGGAGGGAGGAGGAGGAGGAGGGGGAGGGGGAGGGGAGGGGAGGGGAGGGGAGGACGGGCGGGGAGGACGGGGCGCTCACCGACGCCGTACTTCTCCTCGCGCTTGGTGGGCACCCAGCGCGTCATGGCGCCGCTCCCAGCCGGCCTAGGCGGCCATCTTCGTTCCCGTCGGGCGGGGATGCAGGAAAAGTTCGCGGCGGAGGCGGCGTCAGGGGGACGGGCGGGCGGGCGGGGCGTCCGGCCGGATGGGAAAGGCCGGGAGCGGGGAGGCGGGACGGCCCGGGCCGCGCGCCGCCTCCCCGACCGCCGGCCGCCGCCTCCTCCGCCGTCAGCGCGCCCCGCCGCCCCGTCCCCCGCGATCCGGGCCCGCGGACACCCCCAGAGGGGCACCAGCCCCCCAAAGGGGCACCAGGCCCCCAAGGGGCACCCAGCCCCCCAGAGGGGCGCCCAGTCCCCGCACCGGCCACCCCTCCCCCGGGCGCCGCCGTCAGCGCGCCCCGCCGCCCCGTCCTCCGCGATCCGGGCCCGCGGACACCCCCAGAGGGGCACCAGCCCCCCCAAAGGGGCACCAGGCCCCCAAGGGGCACCAGCCCCCAAAGGGGCACCAGGCCCCCAAGGGGCGCCCAGCCCCCAGAGGGGCACCAGCCCCCCAGGGGCCTCGCCTTTTCCGAATGGCTGTGGTTCCCTGATTCAGGGGATCCTTTGGGGGCTGGGTGTCCTGCAGGGAATGAGGCGAAGCCCACGAGGGGGTGGGGGGGGATAGAGGGAGGGTCCAGGCGGCTCAGGAACTGTATGTTTTGGGTCCGAGGGCGCCCCCTGATGGAACGCGGCTGATTCAGGTCCCGCCTCCAGGGACGTCCGGGAGCAGCGCACCTGGGAGGTCCCCTGGGAGGAGCCTCCGGACCACGTGGTCCATCCATTCATTGAACAGAAGGGACAGGCACTCACTGAGCACCTACCCGCCTGGGTGCCAGGAGCACCAGCCTGGGTGTGCCGGGAGCACCAACCAGCCAGGCCAGCGCGGGAGGCCTGACTCAGGTGCGACAGGTAAACAGGCTGCTCCGAGTGGCTGGGCCCACACCTGGGCGGATGGCTCCACCAGGTCAGAGCGCCCTGGGGTGTGAACAGTCTCCACCGAGGCTGGGAGGGAGGCCGGCGGGCTCTTTGGGTTTGTGGGACCTCTGGGGTGGGGAAGGTGGAAGAGAGAAAGGAGGAGGAGAAGGAGGTGCTGCTGGGCCAGGGGCGTGGGCCAGGCCCGGGGCGGGCAGGCTCCGAACCTGGTCCTCACTGGAGGTCAGTTCTCACACTTGCACGGTTCTCACACCAGGAGAAGTCGGGGCTCCAGATTTCCTCACGGAAACACTTAGAACACACACACACACACACCTATTTCTTTTTACCATGATTTCAGGAAGGAATAGAACGGTTACAGATGGCCTCCGTGTGAAGGCAGCCCTTTAAATGGAGTAAATCTGGTGCCGGGGAATGTTAACTGAGAGAACCAGTGACAAAGGAGGAGGCCTGGAAGCCTTCCAGGACTGGAGGCCAGGAGGTAGGGAGGATGGGGTCGGGGCAGCCCTGGGTGGGGAGTGGGCAGGCAGCTGGGAAAGGCCAATGGGACACGAGCATGCCCGTGTCCTGGGTAACCTGTGACCTGAGCGTGCTGGTGAGTCAGCCACAGACTCCCAGCCTGCTACAGGCCTGCCTTTCTGATAAAGAGCTCACAGCCCACAGCGGGAAGGAGCCGGGCTCCAATCACACTCACGCAGAGCCTTCTGTGGAAACTGGAACCCTTAGAGGCTCGGACCCTGCACCAGGGCCCGGTGACTCTGGCCCCAAGAGGGCCAAGCAGCTGTGAGGGCGCCCTACAGGGGTGGAGGGTGCTCGGAGACAATGCGCTGCTCTAGGTCATGGCGGCTTCCCCGAGAAAGCGATGCGAGCCTGGCTTTCAGGAAAAGCAGAAACTGGCTGAGGGACCAGCCTGTGCAAAGGCCCTGGGGTGGAGGAACACCCGCCTTCGAGGAACTGAGAGGCCCAGCAGCGAAAGCAGAAGGAGCAACGGGAAGAGGCACCGAGCCAGCCCTCACTGGCAGAGCCTTCTCAGTCCTGCTCAGGATTCAGTTTCCACAAAGAAAGCCAGGAAAACATATCTCGGCTGTACTCACCTCCTCTTTCAAGCTCAAGTTCAATCCTGCTTGCGGGGCTATGTTACCCACGGGCGGGCATAGAAGCCGATCACGTGACGTCGTTTTTGAGAAAAGAAAGAGCGATCTAATTAATACCATGTTGGCTACCAGGAGCCACCACTCTAATCTGCCTCTGGGATCCAGGGTTCGAGCAGGCGTAGGGGGTTCCGGGCAAGTTTTAATTGCAGGAACTTGAAACTTGGCCAGGTATCCCGGACCACGGTGCTCCCTCTGAAAGATTCCGGTGTGTGAGTTCCGCTTCTGTCCTGACCCTTTGGTTCCGGGAGGCGGGGGGGGGGGGGGGGGGGGGGTGGAGAAGCACACTTTTGTTCCAGGGCACTGGAGGTCAAAGTTCGGCCTCTGCGCATGCTTTGTGCTCCCAGCAGGGCCTGTGGTCTCTGGAGAGCAGCTCAGCATCTCCTTAGAGAGAGGACGGGACCCTTCGGGGCTGGTTCTGCAGTGACAGCCCCGGTGGGACCGTGGGAGCCGATGTGTGGACATGGAAGCCCACCCGGAGGCCTGGCCTGGCCACCGCCCTGCCCTGGGCTCCGGGCCTTCTGCCTCCAGGCTGGGGGCCTGTATTCTGACGAGGAACCACGGGGACGCTCCTGAGGACTGCAGGGCAGACTCCAGCTGCGCATCCGACCCTCCGCCCAGGTCCCGGGAGAAGCTCCAGTTCACATTTCCCCGAACGGTCCCCTCATTTCCCCGAACAGTCTCCTCTTTCCTTCCTGTGCAGCTGACCCACGGAACACAAGTACATGTGGCGGGGCTGCGCGCCGCGTGCGCTGTCAGAGGGCACGTCTCCAGGGAGACAGGGCGGCTTTGTGCCCGCTGTCATGGGTGCAGCCCGTCCCGGGTGAGAAGCGGTGCCTGTGGCCGGGGCCCGCAGCTCTCAGCCGGCCCGCCGGTCTCTGCCGTGGTCTCATCCCGCGGATCTAAGTGGCGCCCGTGGCCCTGGATGCTTTCCCCATGGTTGCAAGATTCCAGGAGCCCGAGGGGTCAGCCAGGGGCGTTTTTGACTCCTGAGTGGACGTGGGTGGGTCACGGGTCTCAGCCAGGCCCTGGCGCCGTGCAGGACCTGGGTCTGGGCCAGGCTGGCAGGTGGGACCTGCCTCGAGGGCAATGGGTGGCCCAGCCTCAGCCTCGCGGGAGCAGAGACTAGCGAGCCCTCCATGACATGGCAGACTCTGGAGTGGGGTCAGGACAGAGCATCTTCCACATTACAGTTTAAGGGAACATGTTTCATTTGGAAACCATGTTCATATTCACCATGCACACGCAGGAGTTAAAGTCAGCAAGTGTTCACCTGGCAGAGGCGCGGTGAGTGTTGGGGACGGGGCATATTTCTTCTGGAGGCAGGGGGGGGGGGGGGGGGGGGGGCACAGATGAGAATGGGAATTTTACAGACTTTTTTTTTTTAACGTAACACATTTTGTGGGGGTTTTTTTGTTTTGTTTTGTTTTTAATTATTTCAGAGAGGAAGGGAGAGGGAGAGATAGAAACCTCAATGAGGCGAGAATTATGGATCAGCTGCCTCCTGCACTCCCCCTTCTGGGGATTGAGCCCCACAACCTGGGCATGGGCCCTGACCTGGAAGTGAAACCTGACCTCCTGGCTCAACCACTGAGGCATGCCAGCAGGGCAGAATTTTACACACTTTAAAGGGATGTGCCCTGGCTGGTTTGGTGTGGACTGAGGGTTTCTGGGTTCGATTCCAGTCGAGGGCACAGGCCCAGGTTGTGGGCTCCCTCCCCGGTGTGGTTCCTGCAGGAGGCAGCCGGTCCACGGTTCTCTCTCATCATGGATGTTTCTGTCTCCCTTCCTCTCTGAAATCAATGAAAGTTTATATTTAGAAATAAAATAAAAAGGGATGTGACCAGATTGCTTGTCGCCTGAAAGGGGAGGAACATGGTCTCGCTGTGCGGTGTCTCCTTGCTGCCCTTTGACCCGGGGGCAGATCTTGGCATCGTAGTGGGTGACAGGCATGTAGTCACAGCGCCGGGGCCACGCAGCACGGAAACATATAATCAGGGCTTTCCGCCCGGCTTTCAGCTGCCAGGAAGCGGAGGGGATGGAGGCGCCACAGAAACTGGAGGTGGCCCCTCGTGGACACCCATAACCAGCAAAGCAGTGCTACGGACCACGACAGGGCAGATGAGAGAGGGTTTAGACCTTTAGAAGGCCTCAACTATAACAGTGAAATACAAAGCCTGGCCCTCGGCTGGATACGTACCCCTTTAACCAACTCCAGAAGGTGTTAGGGACAAGAGGGGCGTTCAAATCTTTTTTAAAATTTAGTATTTATTTTGTTAGATCCGAATAATAAGTCTCTACATGTCAGAGGTGCCTGCTGAAGTGGTCAGCATGAACTGTCCACGGCATTACTTTAAAATACTACAGAGAAAAATACAGAGGAATAAAGCTGTTTGGGTGAGGGGTCTGCGTGCTTCGTGTAGCTCTCTGCTTTACATGCATACATGCCCATTTGAAACTTCTATAAAATAAGGTCAGAGTGGGGGAAGGAAGGGCTTGGGGGTTAAACGATGCCTAGAGAACCAGGAGCCGGACCGCCCTCCCCGAAGCTCAGGCTCTGCCCCTCCTGGTCCGCTGCTCAGCCTCTCCAGGAGGATCCGGGCACACCTGGATGTTCACCCCAACCGCTCCTTGGAGCAAATACGTTGTTCAGCAGAGGATCAACGTATTTGCGTGTGCCTGGTGGGCAGCTGTGACCGTGGATTGAGTGCACCCAGCAGTCCTTCCCACACTGAGCACACGCAGACTTGGGCTGGGGATTGGGGGATGGGGATGGGGGGTGGGGGCTGAGGGCAGGGACCAGACAACGGAAATAGTCTGTCCTGGATCTGGGCTGCCAGGCCTGAGGTGGTCCAGGCTTGCCCTGGAGGCTGGGTCCCCAGCCCCCTATGCCCCTGGGCCTCAGGGCCCTCAGACAGGGCAGGGTAGCCATTCATAGGATCAACCAGACACGTGACCGTGACCAAGCCCTTGGCCGCTGTCTGACTCTGGGCAGGTTACCTGGCAGCTAAGTTTCTTTGTTGTTAAAAACACCTGGCTTCTCGGGTGCCGTGACGATGCAATGGCATGACGGTAACAGAGCGTAACGGGGGTGGGGGCTCCAGGCGTTTCCCAGGAGAAGGGAGCTGGGTGAGGGGAGCTCCTGTGGGTGGCCCCGTCGGCCTCCAGGAGGCGGCGTCTGGGAAGGAAGCTGAGAGGGAAGCAGGCTGAGTGGGGAGTCCTCACAGCTTAGTCACGGCTCCTTCATGGAGAACGTGCCACTGAGCACTGGGATGACTGAAGCCAGTGGTCGGCAAACTGCTGCTCTGTTGACTAATGAGTTTGCAGACCACTGACCTATGCGTTAGACGCTATAGTTGCCCCATTTCACAGATGGGGACACCAAGGCCCAAAGGCTCTCTGTAGAGGTCACAGCTAAAAAGCAAGAGTCAGGCTTGAACCCAGTCCGACAGAGGCCGGGCGTGAAGACAGAGAAGACAGCCCTCTCAGAGCCTGGAGAGGCCTTTGGGAAGTCTGCCCTCTGACCCCTCATTGCCCCCCTGTGGGGAGGGTGAGAGGGTGAGAGGGCGGTAACACCGTGAGGAGACTTAGGGGGATGGGAGCTCGCTGGTGGATTCACCTCAACAGGACCAGAAAGCCGTTCCGCGATGAAAAAAAGGATTTAGCCAAAGACGGTGGGAAACCGGCTCTGGGAAAGTTACGTTAACAGCCTCCGTGGCCTGAGACTGCGAAATAAACTGTGATTAACAGTAAGCTATCCTCGCTCATCAGGAAAGCGAGAGGAAGAAGCAGGACGGCCTGGCACTGTCTGCGAGCCCCCACGTGCCCCTTGGGGCTGAGACTTCCGAGGTGCAGGGCCTCGTTCGGCTCTGAGAGCCAGGCCAGCGGACGGCCCTCTGCTCGGCATTGCCCGGCCCAGGGAGGGGAGGCTCCGGCTGTGTCCGGGGAGTGTCTCGGCGGACGGGGCGGGCTCACTCCTCTCACCTGCCCTCGGCTCCGGTTTGGGCGGAGGCTCAGGTGTCCTGGGGGGAGAGCGGGCAGCCTGGGCGCTGGAACACCAGGGCCGTGTCAGAGCGCGCTGACCTGCTTCCTCCCCGCGCCCGGGCATTCTGCCAGCCCTGGCCTCCCGGTGGCCCCGCCTCAGAGGCCGCCCGCTGCTCTGTGCACCTGGGCCCTTGTGGATGAACCCTGAGGTGGCGCTAGTCACATGCACAGAGAGGCGACCCCAATAACCTGGTGTGTGTGCGTGTGTGTATGTATGTGTGTGTATGAGTGTGTGTGTGTATGTGTGTGTTTCACCCTCTGCAGTGTCCATCACCAGGTTTGTTTATCCCATTGCTAGTCTTTGGGGCTCAGTTGGTTTCTCCTTACACTGGCAGGCGTTCTTGGTAGAAGACAGAACATGTTCTCCCTCTCACACAGGGGACACATTGCTCAGGGCGTCCGCCACTTGTGCACGGACCTTACACCCGAGAGAGAGCAGGGCGGTAACCCCACCACCCACTCCTCAGTGGAGCCTGAGCCTGCGTGTTTGTTCCTGGAATGCTGGGGAAAGGGGGCGGGGACAAAAAGATGGGGCTGTCATTCTAACATCAGACTTTCAATCACCGGGGAGTTTGCAGCGAGCGGATGAGGGCTGTGGCAGGGGGTATTCTGGTGCCCACCTTGCAGATGACCAGGTAGCAGGGCTGCTGGGGCGGCCAGCCAGGCCTCCAGACCTCCCGCCCCAACTTCCCTGCCCCCCCCCCCAAACTGCTGGAGGCGCTTTGGCTGAAGTTGCTCCTGTCTTTAGAGTGAATAGAAATGGGGGGGGGGGGGGAGAAAGGGGGGCACGGCCAGACAGCCTCGGGCACCCCTGCTAGGAGCTGCCTCCTGGCCAACACCACATCTCCCAGCCCCCTCCCCCACCACACACACACACACACACACACTCGCCCCGCCCCCAGCTAAGCCAGGTGCTCTGAGGGCCTGCACCCGCCCTCTGGCTGCAGCCACACCTGACCTTGCAGGTCCCCTGGCAGACAGTTTGCTCACGCCCCTGAGAGCACTGCACTGGAGCCTTCCTGGGCCGGCACTCTGCCTGCCTCTGCTTCCCCCTCTGGCCAAGGCCAATACCATCCCTCCAGGAGGGGCGAGGTCAGCCAGTGACCCTGCCATGGCCCAGGCACTGCCA
The DNA here is from genome assembly GCF_014108245.1 of Pipistrellus kuhlii. Taxonomy (NCBI): domain Eukaryota; kingdom Metazoa; phylum Chordata; class Mammalia; order Chiroptera; family Vespertilionidae; genus Pipistrellus; species Pipistrellus kuhlii. The sequence continues at coordinate 46,126,720 of NW_023425460.1, forward strand.
CTCCCTCTGTGGCCCTCTCAGAAGCCCTTCCCTCTGGGACTGACTGCACTTACCTGGACTCACCCGGTCCTGGAAGGTCTGTGACTGCCCCCCAGGCTGGGCGGGAGTCCGGTGCATTTATCTGCAGGATCCGCACTGGGGGCTGATAGCAGTGAGGAGAGGGCACTGGGGGCTGATAGCAGTGAGGAGAGGGCACTGGGGGCTGATAGCAGAGAGGAGAGGGCCCTGGGCGCTGATAGTGTGAGGAGAGGGCCCTGGGGGCTGATAGCGTGAGGAGAGGGCACTGGGGGATGATAGCAGAGAGGAGAGGGCCCTGGGGGCTGATAGCAGAGAGGAGAGGGCCCTGGGGGCTGATAGCAGAGAGGAGAGGGCCCTGGGGGCTGATAGCAGAGAGGAGAGGGCACTGGGGGCTGATAGCATGAGGAGAGGGCACTGGGGGCTGATAGCAGTGAGGAGAGGGCACTGGGGGCTGATAGCAGTGAGGAGAGGGCACTGGGGGCTGATAGCAGTGAGGAGAGGGCACTGGGGGCTGATAGTGTGAGGAGAGGGCACTGGGGGCTGATAGCGTGAGGAGAGGGCCCTGGGCGCTGATAGCAGTGAGGAGAGGGCACTGGGGGCTGATAGCAGTGAGGAGAGGGCACTGACAATGCAAAGCAGCGGCCCCTGGTGAGCCCTGGGGTTAACTTTCATTACAGCCTCCTGTCTGGGGGTAACTGGGAATGAGGGAGTGAGTACGGGGGCAGGGAGGCCGCCTCCCTGCTGGGTGTGGCTTCTGCGGGAGCTGGCACACAGGCAGTGTCAGGGGGACACGAGCTCCCGTCCTGCCTGTGGACCGGACGATGTGGCCCATGCGGGCTGCATGAGTGACAGTAGGCACAGGGCCAATCCCAGTCCTTTTTAAATTTGCCCAACCCACCTGAGCCTCAGCATCAGGGAGGCCACTCCCAGGTACTGCACCCAGAAGAGGTCAAGGCCAGACCCACAAGCACATCGCCAGCACACCCTCCCCATCCCGGGCCCCGACCAGGCTCTGCCAGCCACCCCAGCCACACTGCCCTGCCAGGTGCAGGCGGCACCCACAGAGGCCAGGCGTCCGAGGAGAGCCCTCCACGCTCACACCTGCTGAGATCCGCTCCGCGGCCTGAGCCCCAGGCCGGCGTGATGACCTTCAGTGACCCCGCGGGCTTGTTCTAAGGAAGTGGCTGGGCCGGGGCCGCCTCTCTGTTCCTCTCCAGCGGATGCCGGAGCAGCAGCTCTGGGTTCTGCTGAAGAACCGTGACTCAGCCCTCCGCCAAGAGCAGGGGCGTGGGGGGCGGATTTCTCCGTCCGCGGCCCGGCCAGGTCGGACAGCCTGGGCAGCAGCCGGGGGCGGCCCTGTGTGCGCCGGGGCCGGGGCCACGCTCCCAGCGCGGCTGTCGGGGCGCCCCTGTTTCACAGACACTTTCGCCCTGATGTGAGACAGAGCAGTTTAGCTTTCCGAAAGGATACCGGCCTTGGACAGACCTTTGTTGTTGCTTCTAATAATCGTTTTTACTGGAAAATAAACCACGAATACAGGAAACTGTACAAAAATCAAATGCACGGCTGAGCGAATTGTTTCAAGGCAAACAGTATCAGGTTAGGAGAGAGGATTCTAAGGACCCAGACAATCCCTTGGTGAAGGCCTGGCTGGGCCGGCGGGGGAGGGTGGGGCTCGAGGGTGGGGCGGAGGGGTTCAGTGGGGATGAAAAATATCTATAATATTTTCAATAATAAAGATACATAAAGAGAGAGAGAGAGAGAGAGAGAGAGAGAGAGAGAGAGAGAGAGAGAGAGAGGGAGACCTGGCTGGTTTTCTCAGTGGATAGAGTGTTAACCTGATGACTGAAGGGTAGTGGGTTCGATTCCCGGTGAAGTGCATGTACCTCGATTGTAGGCTGGATCCCTGACCCGGTTCAGGGCACGTGACTGGAGGCAACCAATCAGTGTGTCTCTCTCACATCAATGCTTTTCTCTCTCTACCTTCCTCTCTAAAATCAATTATAAAACACATTTTAATACATAAAAATGTGTGTGAGTGGCCTGTAACCAGACATTTGTTTATCCCATGTTGAGTGCACAGCAAATTCAGAATAAAAATGCTAGTCCTAACACAATCATATTTAAAATATTTTTTGCAAACTTTTCCACCATCTCTCCTCCCCCATTAAAAAAAAAATAAAAAATACTTGTCTGCACCCAATTCGGCAAAGAGCACGCTCACAATTCCCACAGCCTCCCTCTTCCCCCTCACTTTGTCTCAGTCCTGCAGGCAATATGCTTGTTGCTCACCCCCATCTGGAGGCTGAGGACTGACTAGTCATTTAGGGGCGGGAAGCTTAGTCTCCATTAACTTCTCAGGAAGAGCTTTACAGCACATTCACCATAATGTGTGTTTATATTTGAGAGTCGGTTTTGCTGGATGTAAAATCTTATGGCGTAGAGTTGCTTTCTTTGAGTTTCTTAATATATGCTCCCTTTTCCTTTGGAAGCAAGCATTGCACTGCAGAGTCTAAAGATTGCGTGATTTTCTTTCCCTTTTGTGTCTCCTGCTCTTATTTTTGTAAGCTTGGCGGAGTTATCAGACGAGGCCTCCGTGTTGGTCTTCGGGGTCGGCAGGCTCAGGTACACGGTGCACGCTTTCCACAGGCAGCTTCCCATCTTCTTGTCCATTTCAGGGAGTTTCTCTCTCATTATTTTTAAATATTTTTCTCCCCTTGCTTTGACTATTCTCTTAATGGACTCCAATTATCTGTATGTTTCATCTTCTTTGCCTATCTTCCATCTTGGTTACTTTTTCTCAAGTCTTTTTTATTTCCTGTTTATTAATTTTTTTATATCTGCTATTTCTTTTCAGGCCTTCTTTTTGTTTGGTCACTACTGTGTCCCTTCTAATTGAGTCTTCATTTTTTAATGTAAATTTTTATGGCTTCTCATTCACCTGTGAGTTCCATTATCCCATTTCTGAATTTTCCTAAACGTTCACTCCTATGTCCTATCGCTTCAGCATATTTTGGAACAAGAGGTCCATTCTGATGTGTCCTGTGGCCGGACCTTTCTGGCATTTTATTGTCAGTAGGGATGTTTCTCAGCCTCTCTCTTGTTCCTATAGTGAATGTGTATGGGATTTGTTTGACCTTGATCCGTGCCTGTTGCTGGCTTGTAGTGGAATTAGTTCTTGGGGAAGGTTTTCTCTCCCCACAGAGCTCCCTCTTCTGTTGTTCGTGTGAATTGTTGGTAAATATGGGAAAGTTTCCCGGATCGGTTCCTCTTCCCCAAGGCACTCCCGACCCTCTCTTACCTGTGGTCCCGTCCCGATCAGTTTTCACCCACCCCCTGAGGTTCCTCCTGAGTGTGCCTGACCAGGACACCCCTGCCAGGGCAGTGTTGCAAGGTCACAGGACCTGAGCTGCCCCCAGCCCTTCTGACCTTCTTCCCATGGGCCCTTGCAGCCAACAGCTGCTGGACGGGGCCAGACCCCTCCTGAGGTCAAGTGCTCTGCTCAGACTTCCCCTTGACCTTGGCTTTGGACGGCTTTTCATCACGGCCCCCTCCTTCCATCATTGCCATCCAGGCGGACGTAGCAAACAGCAGTGTTGTCACTGCCAGATGCTGTGACACTGAAAGGCGGCAGAGAGCATATTCGCCAGATGCCCGGGCATGAGTCCTGAGCCATGGGCAGCCGAGCCTTCCCAAAGTGGGTGGCGTGTGTGTGGCTGAAGGAACACTGGGGACCAACAGCAGCCGCCTGCCAGGAATTACATCCCGAGCTGAGAGCAGTGATGTTTGTGTTCCTTTCACATCTCAATTGGGAAAATTCTGACTTCATTGTCATTCAGGCGCAGTTAATATTGTTAAAAGTCCTCATTAATATCAATAATAAATGCTAATTCTAGGACATTGAGTAAAGGAGTGAAGGGGGAAGCCTTAAATCTTGAGTAGGTCGGTTAATCTCTGTGTTCGAGTAGAAATGAACTGAAGGATTATTTTAAATATCACTCTGGCGTAGTGAGGGGTCGCTTTAAGTTTAAAAAAATCAATCTTGAAAATGAACTGGAAATTCCTGTTTTGTGACCGATGGGGAAAATCAGGTTATAAATCTTTCATGGCCCACAGTGGATGAAAATTATTGCAGAAAGAGCAATCTGTTCACAGAGTGTCATTTGTATTCTGGGGCTGACTACTGCGGGACCCTGAACTTGGGGCTGAGGCTTGAGCAGAGGTCATGGCGAGGTCAAGGCTCACCCCCTCAGGGGGGTAGGGCAGAACAGACTATCGGACAATTAGCCCTTTCTGGAGCAATGCGGTGATTACACAGGCTTGGCCTGAGGAGCCGGAGCCCGTGTGAGGTCACTGCCCTCGGGAGGCCAGCCCCGCTGGGGAGACTGAGGCAGGGGGGCCCCTGAGAGGCAGCAGGAAGTCTGGGAGGAGAGGGGCAGGAGCGGGAGCATCAGAACCCCGAGAAAGGAAGGGGCCAGCGCAGACTCTGGATGTTAGGATCGGACAGAGAGGAGGAGCCAGCAGAGGGAGCTGGGAAGGAGCACCCCAAGATCAGGAAGGAACCCCCGGCAGAGGGAAGCCCTAGCAGGCGGGAAAGAGGGCATGCTGGGAGGAAGGAGTGGGCCCTGGGAAGGAGCTGAGGAGCTGGGGTGAGGAGGAGGGACCCTCTGAGTGGCCACCTGGAGCTCAGGGGTGACCCGGACATGAGCCACCTTATGAGCAGCCCCGGGGAGTTGGGAGTGAACAGACGTGGGTGCAGGCTGATGGGAGGGGTGGGACATACCGGAGCCCAGCCCTGGCAGTGACGGGGGCGTGGGGGTCAGAGCACCGGTGGCTCCCTGAGCTGGGACAAGTGTCGAGTCCTGGAACCAGGAGCAGGGGGGAGGGGGCGGCTCAGCGGGAGGATGGGGTGTTTGGGGCCCTCTGAGCAGCCTCGGAAGGACTCTCTCACATGGACAGCTCGGCCCTGCGCTGGGTGCCTCCCTCACCACCGCCCGGCACTCGCCGTCACCGGGTGTTTGCGGGGCAGAGCCTGGTGGCTGGCCCACGTCACAGGTCTCCCAGCGGAGGGCGGGCGGGAGCAGGGCGCCGTAGTTCACTGCGGGCTGAAGGAGGAGGAAATTGTGTTGGTCTCAATGCCTCCCCGGGGCCCGGACTGTCCTCGGCAGCAGCAGTGCGGCAGGAAGCGGCTGACCTCAGCGCCGGCCTGGGGCCCCAGGGAGACATGTGCATGGTGTGTGTGTGTGTGTGTGTGTGCTGACCTCAGCGCTGGTGCAGGTGGCCCTGCAGGAGGTGTGTGCACAGGGGCCTGGAGTCCCAACCTCAGCGCTGGCCCTGAGCGGGGGTGGGAGGTAGGGGTATGTGTGCATGGGGAGCAGAAGCCAAAGAGCCCCTGTGAGCAGGTCTCCTGGTTCTCGGGGACCCTGAGGGCTCCTTAGTCTGCATGTTTCTCACTTCCTCCTCCACTACTCCCCTCGCCCAGCTCCGCTTTTCCTGCCCCCTCCTGTCCCTCTTCCCATGTCTCTCAGGGGCCTGGCCTCTGCCTGGGTCTGTGTGCCAGTCCTTCAGGCCGTGAGGCTGGGTGCCCAGCCCCTGCGGGGCGGTAGGTTCCTCTGGGAGCCTGCGTGGCTGTCAGCGACTGAGCGGAGCTTCCCCAGGCACAGAGGGCAGGGTGGGACCTGGGGCTGAGCTTTGGGGCGGAGGGGGGGTCCCTCACAGCCACTTCCTGGCCAGGGGAGGCCTCTGGGGTGGTCTCACCTTCCTCACAAGGGCCCCTCCATGGCTGCCCAGGCCCCACCGTACCGCCCAGGAGGCTGGTGCTGTGGAAGCTGTGCAAGGGCGCCCCGAGGAGGAAGTGTGTGTGTGTGTGTGTGTGTGTGTGTGTGTGTGTGTAGAAGGCTGTGAGAAGGGCGCCCCCAGGAGGGAGTGTGTGTGTGTGTGTGTGTGTGTGTGTAGAAGGCTGTGAGAAGGGCGCCCCCAGGGGTGTGCCCGAGAGGCCTTGCCTCTGGCCTGTTTCCTTCCAGGGCAGACGGGCCGATGGTCGCATGGCACGGGGTCTGCGAGGGACGTAACGCATGTGACCCCCAGGCTGTCCTGGGCCAGGGCTGGCCAAGCGTGCGGCAATGCCGTGTGGGAGGGTTGTCCACCGAGATGAAGAGAAGGAGGAAGAGAAGAAGGGAGGTAGGGGGGAAGAAGGGAGAAGGGGGGAGGGAAGGAGGGAGGGGGAGGAAGGGAAAGAGGGGGGAAGAAGGGAAGGAGGGAGAGAGTGGGAGGGAGGGGGGAGAGAGGAAGGGAGGGGGGAGAGAGGGAGGGAGGGGGGAGAGAGAGAGAAGGGAGGGGGGAGAGAGGAGGGAGGAGGGAGAGAGGGAGGGAGGGAGAGAGAGGGAGGGAGGGGGGAGAGAGGGAGGGAGGGGGGAGGAAGAGAGGGAGGGAAGAGAAGTGGTCACATAGGGGTGGGTTGGGGTCACTTTCCTAAAAAGGACAATCGGAGAGGTGCAAGCATTGCATCCGGAAGAGTGTTCTCACATTAAACAGTAACACGGGGCCGCGGAGTGCTGGCACAGTAACTGGGGAAGCGTGCTCTCTCCGCAGTGTCCGTGACGGATGGCTGCGCCATGTGGTCCACGCTCCAGGAGGCCCCTCGATGGAGTAGGACAGCGTGCAGGCTTGTTCGGGGAGAGCGGTGACAGCACGAATATGTATAGAACGAAACCAATTCTGCAGAAATGGCGTGTGAAGTACACATTTAGAAAGACTGCGAGGAAACACACAAAAAGTTCAATAATGATTAGCTCTGGGTGAGGGAATTACAGACATTTTAATTTAGCTTCATACTCGTCTTCGTGTTTGCACGAATAAGAATTTATTTTTATATTATAAGGCCCCGATATGAGTGGGAAAGGGAATGGAAAAATGTGAAAAAGGGAAGGACTGGGCCCTGGCTGGTGTGGCTCAGTGGATAGATCCTGGGCCTGTGTTACCGGCTTGATTTCCAGTGGGGGAGGGGTGTGTGCAGGAGGCAGCTGATCGATGAATCTCTCTCATCGTTGATGCTTCTTTATCCGTTCCTCTGGCAATGGACTGTTTCCTTGTCTTGGCTGCTGTGAATGATGCTGCCGTGAACATGGGGGTGTTCTCGTCAGTCTTTGGGTAAATGCCCCAAGTGGAGCTGCTACTTTTCTTTTTTTGAGGAACCCCCACTGCGTCCAGAGGGACTGCCCCGTCCACACCCCGGCAGCAGTGGGTGTGGGTGTGGGTGTGGGTGTGGGTGAGGGTGTGGGTGTGGGTGAGGCTGTGGGTGAGGGTGTGGGTGAGGGTGAGGGTGTGGGTGTGGGTGAGGGTGTGGGTGTGGGTGAGGGTGATGGTGAGGGTGTGGGTGTGGCTGAGGGTGTGGGTGTGGGTGAGGGTGAGGGTGTGGGTGTGGGTGAGGGTGTGGGTGTGGGTGAGGGTACGGGTGTGGGTGAGGGTAAGGGTGAGGGTGTGGGTGTGGGTGTGGGTGTGGGTGAGGATGTGGGTGAGGGTATGGGTGTGGGTGAGGGTAAAGGTGAGGGTGTGGGTGTGGGTGTGGCTGAGGGTGTGGGTGTGGGTGAGGGTGAGGGTGAGGGTGTGGGTGAGGGTGTGGGTGAGGGTGAGGGTGAGGGTGTGGGTGAGGGTGAGGGTGTGGGTGTGGGTGAGGGTGTGGGTGTGGGTGAGGGTGTGGGTGAGGGTGAGGGTGTGGGTGTGGGTGTGGGTGAGGGTGAGGGTGTGGGTGTGGGTGTGGGTGAGGGTATGGGTGTGGGTGAGGGTGAGGGAGTGGGTGTGGGTGAGGGTGTGGGTGAGTGTGTGGGTATGGGTGTGGGTGAGGGTGAGGGAGTGGGTGTGGGTGAGGGTGTGGGTGTGGGTGTGGGTGTGGATGAGGGTGTGGGTGAGGGTGTGGGTGTGGGTGAGGGTGTGGATGAGGGTGTGGGTGAGGGTGTGGGTGAGGGTGTGGGTGTGGGTGTGGGTGTGGGTGAGGGAACAGAGCTGATCACAGCCCGCTGCGTGCTTGGAGGGCGCCCTGGGGTCTGCCTCACCCTCCAGCCGAGGCTCCTGAGTAACTCCTTCCCCGAGGGTCCCAGCCCTTTTCTTCTCGGCGCACACAAGCCAGCCCTGACTTTCTCTGGCACAACCGAAAATAACTTCTTGCCCATCTGACACAAAAAAAGAGGGGAAATTTGATTCACTCACACTGGGCAGCGATGCTGTGTTGGCTGCTGTCATCTTTTATTGGACAACCACCGGGAAAGAGGCCAGGCCCCGGCTCGGCAGCAGGTCGTGCACGTTTTCACACTTCCCGCGGCACCCCGGTGCCACGGCACCCCGGCTGAAAACCGCCGCCTGACGCCGGCAGCCCCGGCTGAAAACCGCCGCCTGAGCCGGCACCCTGGCCGCCCTCCGCGTCCTCCGCTGTGAGCCTCCTGCGAGCCGCGCGGGCGGCCCATCTGCCCCGGCCCCTCGGACCCGGCCGTCACCGCCTCCCGCCATCTGTGACCGGCCAGTGCCACCCGCCCGCGGGCCGTGGTACGAGCCCAGGGGGACGGGAGCGTCTGTCCGAGCCCAACGCACCGCACACGATCCGCCAATGCCGTGCCCGCTCCGGACGTCTGTGGGCATCTCCTGCCTCGGAAGCGGCGCCTCCATTCTGCCTGCTCACAAGCTGTTCCGCTTCCCGTCCGTTTAGGGAGCGGAGCGCTCAGGCCCGTTTTCAGAATCGCCGTGGTTTCCCACAGAACATCTGATTCCGCAGTGTTCTATCTCAGTGTTTCCCAACCTTCTCTCATGATGAGAATCACCTGGTGGAGTTGTTAAAACACAGATTCCCGGATCCCAACGAAGAAGTGCTAAACTAGAATTTTTGGGAACATATAGGTAAAATTGCATACCTAACTTAGTGCTCTGTATATAAAATCTGTCTTAGAGCACTAGTTAAGTATACAATTTTACCTATATGTTCCCAAAAATTCTAGTTTAGCACTTCTTAGTTGGGATTCAGGAATCTGTGTTTTAACAACTCCACCAGGTGGTTCTCATCATGAGAGAAGGTTGGGAAACACTGTTCTATCTCAACAGCCCGCGTCACATGACGGCGAGTGAGCCGGCGGCCTGTGACCCCGGGGGCTGCGGGCCCGGTGGTGACGGCTCCCACCCGGGGCTCCCACATCACGAACACAGGCCCCGAGGACAGGCTGCTGTACATGCGTGTCACCTGCCGCCCAGCACCCCCGTATCCAGCTCCCTCTCAGCAGGAAGGGCAGATGTCGGAGCTCTGGCTCCACACCCCACCGACCCGCTTCTCTGGAACCCCGCCGCCCTCAGTCGCCGGGAGGGGCGGCCGCCGTGGGCCGGGCTCCCCTGGGCTCAGAGCCCGCACCTCCCATGGGGGAGGCCCGGGGACCCCGAGAGCCCACCAGATCCCCCTCTAAGGAAAGCCAAGAACAGCTCGTCTCGGCTGGCCTGTGGGCACGGGGCTGGCGACAGACCCCCTTGTGTTATAAGAAAAGATTTCCATTTCTTTCTTTTTTTAAAATATGTTTTATTGATTTTTTTTTTTTTTTTACAGAGAGGAAGGGAGAGAGAGAGCTAGAAACGTCGATGAGAGAGAAATATTGACCAGCTGCCTCTTGCACACCCCCTCCCGGGAATGTGCCTGCAACCAACGTACATGCCCTTGACCGGAATCGAACCTGGGACCTTTCAGGCTGCAGACCGAAGCTCTACCACTGAGCCAACCGGTTTCGGCTCGATTTCTTTATATAATAAACATAATAAATGCTCACTAAGGTAAGATGACCAGACGTCCCGATTTTCCACAATTTGTCCCATGTCCCACAGTGTTTTAAAAAAAACTTTTTTTTAAAACTCCACAGGACAAATTGTTAAAAATCGGGACTGTCCCGCCAGAAGCGGGAGGTCTGTCACCTTACCCAGGGGTCTTCAAACTTCTCTCATTATGAGAATCACCTGGTGGAGTTGTTAAAACACAGATTCCCAGATCCCAACTATAAGAAGTGCTATCAGGAATCTGTGTTTTAACACCTCCACCAGGTGATTCTCATAATGAGAGAAGTTTGAAGACCCCTGCCTTACACGAAGGCTGTCCGGCCGGGACCGGACGCAGACACAGACACAGTCTCCTAAAGCATCACGCGGTCCTGCTCCTCCCTCCGGGCGCTCGGTCAGAGGCCTCTGGTTTTTAAAACGTGCCTCTGCCGTGAGGGCCCTCCTGCAGCGGGAGGCGGTGCAGACGCCGGGTTCCTGCTAATGTTCGATCACGTGGACGCCCGTGTTCTGAGGAGGCGGCATTAGCATGATTTTAAACAGCAACATGGCGCCTTGCGAATCTATTATTTCCCAACCGTTTCCCGGTGGCCGGGCATCTCAGCTGCAGGTCATTTGTTTCCGGCAATAACGGGCGAGCGAGTGAGTGCAGCCGCCAGGTGATGTGCTCGGAAGTTAACCGTAACCATAGCGGGAGCGCCTCTTCTCCGCCCAGCTTCCGGCAGTTTCCACGTGGCCCATTTGCAGTAGGATTTCAAGGTCAAATATCCGTCCCCCTGTGCCAGGCCCGAGAGGCTCAGTGGTTGAGCCTGTACCTATGAACCTGGAGGTCAGGGTTCGATTCCCAGTCGGGGCACACGCCCGGGTTGTGGGCTCGATCCCCAGTAGGGGGCGTGCAGGAGGCAGGCGATCCATGCTTCTCTCTCATCATGGATGTTTCTATCTCTCTCTCTCCCTCTCCCTTCCTCTCCGACATCAATACGAAAATAGGAAATCCATAAAAAATATATTTTAAAAAAATTAGTCCATTCACTTGCCCACTCACTCCTCAGCTATTGTTGTGACATCTGTGCGTCCGGTGACACCACGGAGCACACCGAGGGGGTGGCCCGTGGTCGGACACTCCCAGCCCATCTCTGTTCGCGTATAAGGTGAAGGGGGACGGGGAACTGGCCCCGCGCCATGGCTGGTGCCGCTGGCTGCCGTCCCCCACAGTGTAATTACAGAGACGGATGCTAATTGTTAACTTGGTTAAGGAGTGTTAACTTAGACAGATGAACCTCTCCTCTCCCACTAATTAGCTATGCAAACAAACACCCACTTCCCTTCCCAGGGGGATGGATGGGAACTTTCCGCCCGAGCAGGTGTCAGGCCGCCCTATTTGTTAGTGGTTTCCACTTCAGCGCCCTCGCTTCACAAAAGCAAATGACACCATAAAGCAGCGCCATAAAACCGTGGCTGGGAAAACACCCTCTGGTTTTGGAGGAATGAAGCCTGGCTCTGATGCTGGAGACAAAGACGCAGCTTGGCGGGGATGGCGGGCTGTTCCCAGGTGAAGGGTGCTGAGGGGCTTAAGGGACAGTGGGTTCCCAGGGGCACATTTCCAGGGTATTTATTTTTTTTAATATATTTTATTGATTTTTCACAGAGAGGAAGAGAAAGGAAAAGAGAGTCAGGAACATCGATGAGAGAGAAAAATCGATCAGCTGCCTCCTGCACACCCCCTACTGGGGTTGTGCCTGCAACCAAGGTACATGCCCTTGACCGGAATCGAACCCGGGACCTTTCAGTCCGCAGGCCGACGCTCTATCCACTGAGCCAGGTTTTGGCTCAAGGTATTTATTTCCAATCCTCACCTGAGAACACTTTTCCATTGATTTCTAGAGGGAGTGGGAGGGAGGGGGAAAGAGAGAGAAACATGGGTGTGAGAGAGACACCTCCATTGGTTGCCTCCTGCACGTCCCCTGACCAGGGACAGACACCGAACCTGCAACCCAGCTTGACCGGACGGAACAGAAGCCAGGACCCTGGGGACTGTGGCCGATGTTCTAACCACTGGTCGGGCTCCAAGTTATTTATTTTTCTAAAAATCCACTGAGCTGAACCAGTCAGGGCCGAGTTATTTTTTACTTAAAGCAGTAATGCCTGTCCCTTTGGTATATACAGAACAGGTCCTATCAAGCAGAGGTGATTTTTTTCTTAAATTATGAAGTTGGTGGAAAAAGGAAATACATTCAAAATTTATACACTCTTTGGCCAGCAATTCCCAAAGTGTGACAAGTGTTTTATTTATCTACCATCTAATTATGTCTATTATCTATCTATCTACCTACCTATCATCTATCTAGCTGTCATCTATCTATTATGTACCTCTATCTATCTATCTATCTATCTATCTATCTATCTATTTATCTTTTAAACCTCTGCAGCTGTGTGTCTGTGGCACACAGCACCGTGGCTGCACATAGTAGGTACTCAGTCAACCTCTGTCAATCCAGGTAGCACATATGTCATAGGTGGTCAGGCCAAGGCTCAACGCGGCTGGACGGCCGGCGTGCCAAGGGGCTGCAATGGGAGGGGAGACCGCCCCACCCCGAAGGCTCTGGCTCCCCTTGGGCGGAGGCTGGGTGGGGGCTTTCGGCTCCCTCTCTGCACCCCCACCCCACCCCCCACCTCCGCGTGTCCAGGGCTGCCTCAGCCCTGCTTGCTGACCACTGGACTGCATTTCCCTGGTGACCTCCGTCCAGGCACCTCCCTACCCTCGGAGCCCCTGCAGGCCGGGGCGCCATAGGGAGACCCCACGGTCTCTCCAGAGTCCGGGTTCCCTTTGGTGTCTGTCAAACCGGCTATTTCCGGCACGAAGGCTCCGTCTCCCGGACCTCAGTTTCCATCGGCTTCGTCCAGATTTCGCTGTGACCCCACAATCCCCCCTCCCCTGCCCTGAACATTGTGTATTGGCCACATGCTGGGCCACCTGCTGGAACTGCAAATTCTCCGGCCCCGACCCTGACCCTGACCCTGACCCCGACCCCAACCCCGACCCCGACCCCGACCCCCCAGCAGACGCTGGTGCAGCCACCCTCCCGGCTAACGGGCCCTGCAGGTGGCTCGGGTGCACACGGGTCTGAGAGCCGCCCCCTCGGTCCCTTCCTGCCAGTTTCCTCCCTCGGCTCCGACGGGGCCTCCTGCCAGACCCCGAGGGGCCCCGATCCCCCCAGTCGGGCCCCTGCCTGGGGCAGGTGTGCGGCAGGCAGCCTCGGGGAGAAGCCTTGAGGCCTGCTGCTGGGCCTCCGGTAACTTTCCATCAGCTTGGAAGCCACAGCTCTGGCTCTGTCCTCGGGCTCAGCGGCAGGCCTGGCGCGGGTCACGTGGGCCTGTGGCTGCCAGCTCCCTGCCTGGCCGCCTGCCAGCTCCCGAGTGTGCCCTCAGGCCCCAGAGGCGTTCCTTTCTTCTTCCTCCTTTTTAGTCTTTAGGACGTGTTTATCTTCCAATTACAGCCGACATGCGTGTTATATGACGTCAGGTGTGTTCTGGGGAGCAGGCACAGCATAACCCTCTCAGCGCCTACCCATGGAGCCCGCACCCCAGCCCCCGCACCCTGGCCCCGGCACAGCTTTAGGACTGCATGGACTGTGTTCCCTGTGCCACGTTTCACACCCGGGACTTCCCTGGGACTACCGACTCCCTCTTCTTCATCCCTCCCTGCTCCCCCAGCCCCGCCCCTCCCCTCTGGCGCCATCACACCGTCTGCGTGTCCGAGTCTGAGTCTGTTCTGCTAACCCATTTATTTTGCTTTTTAGATCCCCTTGTTGGTCAATGTGTTTTCCTGAGCAGACACAGAGCATGATGGTAGATGTGTTTTCATTGCCATTTTACCCAGAGACGCGTCCTCACACCCTCCCTCTGGGCTGCGGGGCTGGTCGGTGCAGCGTGTGTGTCTGCTGCAGCCACAGGCAGACCGTTTCACCGTCCCCCAGGCGCACCCGCCACGGGAGAGCGGGATGTGCTGCTGACGACGCAGGGCTGGCCTCCTGGCCCAGCTCCCACCTCGCCTGCAGGTGAGAAGGCGCCCAGAACCCCGGAACCAGTGGCAGAGGATATGCTTGCTTGGCTGACCGCTGTGTCAGCAGGAGCTTGTTGAGTGTTGAACTGTGAACCAGGAGGTCACGGTTCGATTCCCAGTCAGGGCACAGGCCCGGGTTGCAGGCTCCGTCCCCAGGGGGGCGTGCAGGAGGTGTGTGTGCTGACGACAGGCTGTGGTTTGTGAGATTGCCCTCCTCTTGCAGGCGGGGACCTGGGCTCAGAAGCCTCCGTGGGACGTTGGCCATTGAATAACGGAAGCTTTGAACACGCCCAGAGTCACGCGCACGTGGACTGTCATCTCCCAGGACGGACGGTCGCTGTGATCAGCAGGAGATGCTGTGACGATCCGGGAGACACAGTAGCTTCCTAATGGATGGTCCTCTGGGCCCGGACGCGGTGTCTTAGCAAACGCAGCATTCCAGCGCCATCTGGGAGGCGTCCCCAACCAGATTATGTACAAACCAAGTTTGCTATTGACTTGCCCGGATCCGAGCGGAATCAATTACGTGTTATTGTTGTCTCTGCTGGCACTGCCAAGCGGGACAGCCACGGGCCTGCGCCATAAATCACCGAGCCTGATTCGAGGGGGTGCGTGGGGGGGGAACAGCGCTCGGTCGGTGTGTTCTGTTTGGATATATTTTCCTGTGCAGAGAGCAAGTTTCCCCATTCCCCTGGGGTCCATGGCTCTCAGGGCTGGGCCCGGAGTGTGGCACTGGGGGTTGTGGGTTCCCGGAGCACCTTGGCGAAGGCGTGTAGACAGGGGAGGCAGACCCAGGTGATTGCCCTTAAAGCTATTCTTTTTTAAAAAAAATATTCTTTAAATTGATGTCAGAGAGAAAAGGAGAGGAAGGGAGAGACAGAAACATCAATGATGAGAGAGAGTCATGGATCGGCTGCCTCCCACACGCCCCTCTACTGGGGATGGATCCTACAACCCAGGCCTGTGTCCTGACCGGGAATCGAACTGTGACCTCCTGGTTCACAGGTTGATGCTCCCCCGCTGAGCCACGTGGCCAGGCTGTCTCTTGTCCTTAATGTGTCCCTTCCGCCAACACCCTGAGCATCCGTGTGAGTCCCGTTCTCGTGGGGAACTGCCGTGTTCCAGGAACTAGGCATCTCTTTCGAGCTTGTCCGATGCGGTGGTTGCAGGAAAACGTGGCTCTTGGACTCGCTGCCCTTTGATGGGGCGAGGCTGACACCTGAAGAACGCCTCCCGCCCCCTCTGCACCATGTGAGGGCCTGTAGAGAGTGAAGCCGCTCTCTGTGGCTGCGACGTCCCCAGGCCCAGAGGCTTGGCCAGCAGCAGGAAGCCGGCTGCAGGGGCCCTTCCCTGAGTGACAGCCCAGTCCCAGGCCCCCATCGTCATCGGGCACCGCAGCGAGAAGCATCCCCAGGGCCGAGCACCCGCCATTCACCGGGAAATCGCGGGTCCCCTGGGTGCTTCCCCGAACACAGATGTGGGAGTTTCTTTCCCAAACGCGGTGCCGCTTCCTCTCACCAAACACTGGGGACCATATAAACTCCGGGTCTCCCTGGTGAGCAGATCCCCGGGGGCAGAGCTATTTTGGTGAACTGCGACAATGCCGGGTGCCAATCGGTACTATGAACGTTGCATCTCTTACGCGCCCGCCAGCTCTTTTGGGTACAGTTTCTAAGGGAATCTTACAGCGTCACTGCAAGGGCGATGCTATGATGCTCTTCGTGGCCCATTTTATAGATGGGAAACAAGGCTGGGTGAGTTGATTGGCAGGGCTCAGGCCTCACGGCAGGCTCTCCTCTGCCAGAGGCCAGTCCCACCACGTCATAACTGCAGGAGTTTCGCTGAAAGGTTGATGGAACTTGGGGACTCGACAAGGGCTGAGTCACATATGTTATCACCTGTTGGGAATAGCTGAAGGCATTTTCCCAAACCTGAAAAGGATGATGGTTTGCTGCCAGACTGCTCAGGGCATCGTAATCTACATGTTATTGCCTCCTCCTGGCCAAACACCTGAACAGCTGAGGGCAATTCCCCAATCTGACAATGCTTCTGTAAACCCTACCCTTGGAAGTGTGTTATCTCCACCTCATCTTGGGACAAATTGTGTTAATAAAAAGCAAGGGGTCCTGAGACAAAGAGAACTTGGTTCCTTTAAGCCAGGCTCCTCTGACCCCCAATGCCTTTCAAAATTATCTTTCGTCTCTGGACTCTTATTTCCATTACACAGCCTTTCTCCAGATTGCTGAACCCTTCTAGATGCCAGAACAAGAACCTCCTTCCTCCACTTGCTTCTGATGCCACTAGCGGCAGAGTTGTGCTCTCAGTAGCTAAGAGGAGAACAGGGAACATGACATTCAGCCTGTTCTGAGCAAGAATAGGAACTGTGCCTGGAAGTGTTATTTACAGTGTACACTGAAATCCTTAAACTCGGTAAATATTTATGTAAACATAGCCCCTACTAAAGATTTAGAAGTTCTGTGTGAAGACTGTTCCAGAAATTAATAACTGAATAATTCTTCTTACATTACAAATGTATGATGTGGCCCAGCTGGTGTGGCTCAGTGGTTGAGCATCAACCTATGAACCAGGCAGTCACGGTTCGATTCTGGGTCAGGGCACAAGCCTGGGTTTCGGGTTCGATGCCCAGTGTGGGGCGTGCAGGAGGCAGCCAATGAATGATTTTCTCTCATCGTGGGTATTTCCTACCTCTCTCCTTCTCCCTTCCTCTCTGAAGTCTACACAAAGATATATATTTTTAAAACGTAGACTATGAAGAAAGAAAAGCGGTGGGAGAGTTTGCTCCGTGCTCCCCGCACTAGCTCAGCTTGACAGGAGGCCCTCCTGTGTGCTGTGCTGAGCGGGAGACACACGGGGAGTGAGGGGAGTCCCCATCGTGCGCCCCATCAACACACCAGGCGGCGGGAGGCGTCCGGCTCTCCCGGCAGCGGAGGGAAGGGAAGCGGGGCTCACTGAGGGTCTGGGCCACGCGGTGCCTGTCACACACCCTCCTGGGAGCCCTTCCCGGGGACTGTCGGTGCCTCTGTTTTACAGATGAGGAGCCCACGGCGCTCACCCCAGGTCACGTGGTGCACTTGCAGAGTCAGGTTCAGGCCCCGGTGGAGAAGGCCAAGCCTTGCCCAGGACACCAAGAGCCTCCCGTTTCCCCCGCCTCCCCTCATGGAGGGCCAGGTGGGTGGGATGGAAAGGCAGGCCTGGCAGAGAGGGAGAGGGGAGGTGGGAGGGACGGGGGGGGGGGGCAGAGACCTCTGTGGGAGGGGATGTGGCCTGTGAGGGTTGTTCAGAAGGAGGATTACCCATCAACAGACTTGGGGCGGGTGGCATTTTGCAGAGAGAACAACAGACGTAAAAAGACAGAGGCAGGCAGGCAGAGGG
The DNA here is from genome assembly GCF_014108245.1 of Pipistrellus kuhlii. Classification (NCBI taxonomy): domain Eukaryota; kingdom Metazoa; phylum Chordata; class Mammalia; order Chiroptera; family Vespertilionidae; genus Pipistrellus; species Pipistrellus kuhlii. The sequence continues at coordinate 46,143,989 of NW_023425460.1, forward strand.
CGTTGCTGGGGAGTGACGGAGGGATAGGAGGTAGGCCCACAGCAGGTCTGTGCTCTGGGTGGGAGCCAGGCCCCGTGGTGGAATCCCACCAGCCTGAGTCTGAGCCCTGGCTCTGGTGTTACTCAGCCCGGTGACGGCTGAGGAGCCTGGGATGGGGACACGGCTTCACATCCACGGCGGCCCTCCTGGGGTTTCAGTGGACACCTGGGTGATGGCCGAGGTCCTCCAACGTGGTAACTCAGGCTCCAGCCTTCTTCCCCGCGGGGTGGCGGCTCCTGACGCCCCTGTGGTCCGGTCACGCCCACGCCCTGCCTGGGGTGCAGCCCCTGCTGGGGCTGCCCAGGGCTGGCCGGCCATCAGCAGGCCGGGTTAGAGTCACAGGCTCCGGGCGCCCACAGGGGGAAGGGGCGGTGGGGGAGGGCTCCCTTCTCTGCGCCCCCCTCCCTCCTTTATGGGATCGCCTCCTGAATCCCCAGTCACCCTCAGCCCCACATCTCTCCTGGAGCCTCCGCGCTCCCGCCAGGAGGAGGAGACTGTCCCTGAGGCCTGTCTGGCCGGCACCTTGCGGAGTGGAGAGCTCTCGAAGGAAAAGCAATTAAGCAGAATCACCCCCAGTGCCTCTCCTCTCTCCTCCTTTCTCTCTGCTCCAGGTTGCTCTCCGGCCCCACACTCTTTCCTAAAGGCCAGTCCGCGGTCTGTACTCACCGCCACCCGCTCCCGTTCCCGATCCTGGGAGGCAGCTTCGGCGCCTGGAGGGCTGTGGGTGTTTGCATTGGTCTGGCTCCGGCTGCATCCTGAACACACGTTGGGGCGGTCGGCGGTGTGATTTGAATTCCTCCATGCTCCTGTCTTTCTCAGATCTCCCTGCTTGTTTATCTCCGCCCAGGCCTCAGCACACCTGCTTTGAATGCTCCGTATCTTCTTTGATCTCCCACACGGAGACTCCGTGCGCCTGCCGTCTTCCCCGCCCAGGCTGCTGTCACAGAAAAACCTTCCCCGGGCGGCTCGGAGACAACGGAACCTTCTCACTCCCATGCTGGAGCCCGGGAGCCGAGGCCAGGGGGCGGAGGTCCGAGGAGAGGCGCTCCCTGGCCACAGGGTGTCTTCTCGCTGCGTCCTCACAGGCGGGAGGGGCAGGGCTGGGGGGCCTCTTTTCTAAGGACACTCACCGCCCCTCTCCCTACGCCCCGCCTCCTCACGCCGTCACGTTGGGGTGAGATTTCAGCATGTGAATTTCGGGGGATGCTGTGATGGTCCCACGTTCCGTGTAGTTCAGGGTTCCGGCTCTGGAAGAGGGGCCGCAGACAAATGAAAGACGAGACAAGAAATCATAATTTGGAAATATTGGGGGACCAGGCGGGAGCCCAACTCAAGAGGAAGGACTCTGCTTGGGCTCGGCCTCCCATCCTTTTATTCAGTTTGGGATCCACCTACAGCCCTCAGGCAGGCCATTTCCAGTAGCGGGCAGATATCTTGTCAGTAAGGGTTTACACAACTCGCAGGTGGGGAAGTTGCCTCAGCTACCATTGTCTAGACCCGTAGTCGGCAAACTGCGGCTCTTGTGCCACATGCAGCTCTTTGGCCCCTTGAGTGTGGCTCTTCCACAAAATACCAGGCCTGGGCGAGTCCATGTTGAAGAAGTGGCGTTAGAAGAAGTTTAAGTTTAAAAAAATGTGGCTCTCCAAAGAAATGTCAATCGTTGTCCTGTTGATATTTGGCTCTGTGGACTGATGAGACATTGTACGGATGGACACATTTATAGTCTTGGAGAGCATGCCCTGTTAGTACAAGAAATGCCTATGAAATAGTATTTGTATAGTTCCCAGCGTTCAGCTGTCACAAAATAAAGCTACTGTGAATACTTGTGTACATGTGTTTGTGTAAACACACGTTTCCTTTATTATTATTATTTTTTTATCTCGGGCAAATCCACCGGAAGGAGAGAGATGGTTGGGTCATGTGAGTCGCATGACATGGTCAGTGAATGTTTAACTTTAGGAGGAACTGTCAGCGGTTTTCCTGGGACTGGACCCCGTGGACGCCTCTCTCCCGTGGGAAAGGCTGCTGGGCCCGCACTCCGCCGGCATGCGCAGTGGCGGCGTGTGATCTTTTAGTCATTCCGGTGCGTTTGCAGTGGCATTTCAGCACGCTTTAATGTGCATTTCCCTCGTGGCTAATGGCGGTACGCGTCCTCTATGTGCCTATGTGCCGACCTGATGTGGTGCTCACTGCCGGGTCTGCGCAAGTCCCTCCTCCATCAGGAAAATCGGGGTGTCTGGGCCCTCATTGTGTTTTTTGTTTGTTTTTTAAAAAATTTTTAAATATTTTATTGATTTTTTTACAGAGAGGGAGAGGGATAGAGAGCTAGAAACATCGATGAGCGAGAATCATAGATCAGCTGCCTCTTGCACACCCCCTACTGGGGATGCGCCCGCAACCAAGGTACATGCCCTTGACCGGAATCAAACCTGGGACCTTTCAGTCCGCAGGCTGACGCTCTATCCACTGAGCCACACCGGTTTCGGCTCATTGTGTGTTTTGAGAGTTCCTCACATGCTCTGGAGGCCAGTCCTCGGTTAAGTGTGTGATTTGTGAATTTTCCCCCCAGTCTGCAGCTTGGTTCTTTATTCTATCAGTTTAAAAAAATATATATTTTTATTGATTTCAGAAAGGAGAGAGAGAGAAACATCAATGATGAGAATTATCGATTGGCTGCCTCCTGCACTACTGGGGATTGAGCCTGCAACCTGGGCATGTGCCCTTGACCGGAATCGAACCCGGGACCCTTCAGTCTGCAGGTGGATGCTCTGTACACTGAGCCAAGCCAGCTAGGGCTGTTCTTTATACTCTCGATAGTCTTACAGGACTGTGGCCCTGACAGGAGGGGACGTGCTTTGCAAGGGCTTTGAGGGCGGGGAGCGTGTGGGGGGAGCTGAGAGGAGCCTGCGGGACGTGTCTGACCTGGGCCGGCTCGGGAGGGCAGGGATTTCCAGACAAAGGAGCGGCGATCAGAGCCGCCGCCGCCGCCGGAGGGCTGGGTCTCGGTTTGCTTTTATGAAAATCACAGGCAAAATGAGAACGTCGCCTCGCTGGCCTCGAAGGTCACTTTCATCTCGGAGAGACTGCGATTCTCCGCACGCAGCCTCGTGGGCACTGGCTAATGAGCCTGGGCCGCCGTGCATGCAGGCCTTCCCGGGAAACCCGGTTAATTGTATCTTAGCCAGAGAGTCAGCTCTCATTTGCGGCTTTGGGCTCTCGGATTGTCCCTTCCTGTGGGTTCCCTCCCTGAGCCCCTCACCCATTTACATCCCCTCACCCCCCAAAAATCTGCCAGTCGTGTCAGAAGTGAGGGGGTGCACTGTGCGCCCCTAAATTTGCAGTTGGCTAACCTTTGCAGGGCGGTCAACACTTTTAGGGGATGACATTCTCAAAAATAAGCTGTGATGGCTAGAAACATAATAATAATGAAATTATTATTAATTAAAATAAAAGCAAATTAAAAATATGTGAGAGGGAGGATCACCCCCAGGCGGAGGAGGGGTTTTCTCTGCGGGAGGAGCAGCAGCTGGAGGAGCGGGTGCGGGCCATTGGACAGAGGATTTGGGGGGTGAGGGGGGCAGCCAGGAGGGTCGCTCCTCCTCTCAGGGTTCCCAGGACTGGGCTGTGGCCTTGACTTTCAGGGGCACTTCTCCCCAGCACTGGGGGTCCCGGCAGGAGAGTGAGGTGGCCAGGCCTGAGGGGTGACTCCGGAGCTCCCCTTCACCTACAAATGCCTCGTGGGCCTGGCCATGTGCCCAGACCAGAAGCTTAGAGGCTTTGAAGCTGCTTGGAGGCCCCTACACCCCAAAGTGAGGACCCGGAAGAAGCCCCGGCTGAGAGAGGTCACGTCTGGGGCTGGCTCCGGGTTGGAGGGTGAGAATGCAGGGGCGGGGAGGGGGAGGCAGCTGTCAGCGGCATCGGCACTGAACAGGCAGAAGGTGCGGCTGCTCGGTGAGCTGGTGTTTCAATTAGCAGCCTGGGCGTAGCTGTAATTGCCTATCACACCGGTTGGTCTTTGCCTCAAAAGACCCACTGAATTATCTTTGTTTAAAACCTTTAGGGTGGCCCTCACCGGTGTTGCTCAGTGGATAGAGCGTCGGCCTGCAGACTAAAAAGGTCCCGGGTTCGATTCCAGTTAAGGGCATGTATCTTGGTTGCAGGCACATCCCCAGTGGGGCTGTGCAGGAGGCAGCTGGTCGATGTTTCTCCCTCTGTCTCTTTCTCCCTTCCTATCTGTGAAAAAGCAATAAGTTATTTAAAAAACAAAACAAAACAAAAAACCCCACAACCTTTGGGATATGCAAAGAAGTGTCTTTCAAGAAAGATGACTAAGAACAATCACACGTTTGTGGCAAAAACAAAAAAAAAACACCCTTTCCTCTGGCTGACAATCTGGCAGGGGCTCTTTGAAGGGTGCGGGGCCCGCTGCCAAGAGGTGGCAGGAGGGCCCCTGGGGTGCCCCAGGCGCCTGGAGAAGCGTCCTGATGCGGTCAGGGTGTCGGGGTGTCAGGGTGGGGGTTCACCCCGTGGGGTCACAGGCCGGAGGGCTCCAGCCAGGGCCTGCATGAGCCAGGACCCTCCTGCTTCCAGCCGGTTAGAGCTGCCCCCAGGTTTTAAACAAAGATAATTCAGTGGATCTTTTGGGGCAAATACCAACCGGTGTGATAGGCAATGACAGCTACGCCCAGGCTGCTAATTGAAACGCCAGCTTCCCGAGCAGCTGCATCTTCTGCCTGTTTGGTGCCGATGCCGCCGACAGCCGCCCCTGCATTCTCACCCTCCAACCTGGAGCCAGGCAGCCGGGGCCCCCGCCGGCCCCGGCAGCAGCACGGACATCCTGGGATGTGCAGTCGGACCCCCAGCGACTTCCTGTGTCCCTGCTGCTCGGGTGGCGACCTGGGGGGTCTCCCTTTCCTGCCCAGCGGCCCTCCCCTCGGGGACCGGCTGCCCCCTGACTTCCTGACAGTTCCGGGGCCCTAAGGCCTCTGCACCTCACAGCTGCCACCGCTCACAGCGGGAGGCGGGGTTCCTCCGTCTCTCCGTGCGGCAGAGCCACAGGGATGGGACGGACGCCTGCCCGCCAGGTCACACGGGCCGCGTTGAAAGAAGCCAAAAACCCACCTCAGGAAAGACAAGAAAATTAAGACCAGAGCAATATGAATACGGGAACAAGGTACCCGAGAGCTTCTAAGATCGAAGTCATAAGATCGATGACCTCTATAGGTGATGCCATTATAACGGCCACCCCTCCAGAAGCTTCTCGGCAGGACCTCAGCCTCCTCCCAGTGTCTTCCCGCCAGCCCTGCCCGGTGTGGCTCAGAGGGTGGAGCACTGGCCTGTGGACTGAAGTGTCCGGGGTTCGTTCCCGGTCACGGCACGAACCTTGGGGTTGCAGGCTCCTTGGGCCCTGGCCCTGGCTGGAGGCAACCCATAGGCATAGTCCTCTCCCTTCGATGTCTCCCCGTCTCTTCCACTCTCCCTGAGAATCAGTGGGAAATTAGCCTTTGGTGCGCATTAACAAACAAAAACACCGCATTTGCAAAGTCTGTGCAAATCCCGGCGTGGGTTTGCTTAGTAACACGCTTACTCTCGGGTTCCCGCTCACCACGTGCTAAGAGGCTCGGTGAGGAGGGCAGCGTGCGGGCGATCTGGTGACCCCATTAAACATTCCCCGAAGGTGATAATGACTGCGGTCTCACTGTCAGCGCCCAGACGGTCACAGACAAACACAGGAAACCGCGGTCCCTCCGGCTCCCGGCTCTCTGATTAGCCAGGCGCTCCTGGGCGTGGGGGGACGCGGGCCCTCGCCACGGCGCTGGTGTGGGCGCCCCTGCACGCTGTGGGCGGTCACAGTCACGGGGGTCACTGTCCAAAGGGACTGGGAGGCTGTTCGGAGTAAGCGGCAGGGAGCCTCGAGGCAGACGCCCACAGGCCCGCACACCTGTTGGGGCGCCTGCACGGCATCGCTGTGGACTGGTCCGGTGAGGCCACGGGGCCTTCCGTGGCAGACCCTGTGGGAATTTCCTCACGTGGCTGGTCCTAGTGGCAGCGAGGCGGGCGCTCAGGCGTTCAGGGCTTCCTTCCCGAAGGGGCATCCCCTCCACTCACACGCCATCGGCCACGGCCGGTCCATGGGCCATTTCAGGGCAGCTCCGTGCGGTCCCCCACGCGCCCCTCCACGTCCCACCAAGCTGCATGAGGACTGAGTCCCCGGAGCGGCCGCTCTCTGAGCGACAGCTGTCCCCGAGCCGCACACGCAGCCGCACACGGAGCTGTCCCCGTGTCCGTGGTCCGGACTGTGGCCTTGCTTCCACAGAGAGAGGCCGAGGAGCAGGCTGCACCCAGGAAGTGGCCGAGCGGGCCCGCTGCTTCGCTGGCTCTCACGTCTGTCCTCCCCGTGGAGGGCCTTTGTCCTCACTGCGGGCATTGCCCCGTGTTTCCAGGAGAGCTTTCTGGAGCCCATTGCCTTGTCTTCAGGATGGTGACTCTCAGCAGGACACGGGGGCACAGACCTGGACTAGGCGTCACCCCGGCCCATTTCCAAACCTCCGTCTCTTCCTCCCTTTCAGTGCTCTCTTCCCTGGGCCGCCCGCCCCAGCCATGCACCCATCTGGTGGCCTTGGCCTTCCAGGGGGCCAATGGGAGCAGCATGGGGTGGCGCAGTGCAGGGAATGGCAGCGCCCAGCAGAGGGCGCTGTAGCCCCGAGCTGTGGGCACCCAGAGGCCACAGCCCCACAGCTCTCCCCGCAGAGGTGGTTTCTGAGGGGTACACCTGCTCTCCCCGCAGAGAAAGGTGGTCTCTGAGGGGTACACCTGCTCTGGCTCAGACGCTGCCTGGGGAGGGTGCAGCACCATGGCCCTGTGGGCTCCGCCAGCCCGTTGCAGTAGGAAGTAAACATCCATTTAAGGCTCCTCCTCCCGCTTCGTCAAACAGAGATGGATGGGGATCCAGGGGCCTCTTTCCCCGAAGCACAGAGCACTCGGTGGCTCCGTTAGAACCGCACCCACCAGGTGGCTCCCACAGTAGAGTGAGCGGTGCTGAGGAAAGCCCGCCAAGCCCGGGGTCCCTGTGGGGTCGGGGTAAACGCGGAGTTCAGGGCTCAGCCAGCAGCTCCTCACGAGCAGGCGAGCTGGCGCCGGGGACGGGAAGCCAAGCAAACTTTTTTCTTTTTAAAAAATATATATTTTATTGATTTTTTACAGAGAGGAAGGGAGAGGGACAGAGAGTTAGAAACATCGATGAGAGAGAAACAGGGAAACCGTGACAGGCACACGTCTGTCACACCACCTCCTAACGGTATGCAAATGAGGGTGCGGAGACTTCTATTCACTGAGACACATGGGTGAATATGTAGGCAACCGCCTGTGTACAGAGATCGATGCGCATTACTGCATACCCTGTGTAACTAGCTCTTTAAACTTAAGACTTAGATGTCTTTTCATGTCCACACAATAGGCCCATCCATTTCATCCTTCCCTCTGCTGTGTCTTGAATAATAACGGGGAAAATCATAAATGCGTGGAGTAAAGCATTAAAATACATTTATTCATTCCCGCGATAAATATTCATGGAGTGTCGTCCACACTGAAGGCACTGGCCTTGGTGCTGGAGATAAGGAGGGAGCAGAAGTCCTTGGCGTTCTGGAGGGAGAGGCAATAAGCCAAGTGTGAAATGGGAGAACCATGTGGGGTGAGTGGGCGAAGCCGCGTGGAGGGAGGTCCGTCTTCCCAGTGGGGTCGGGGAGGACCTTCCCGCCGAGGAGGGTGCGTTGGCACAGAGACACGAAGGAAGCTGGGAGGGAGAGGACAGGCCGGGAAGAGGGTCCTGGCACCCAGGGGCGCTGGCAGGTGGCTGGCAGCCAGCTCTTAGAGCCGCTGCGTGCCACACTGGCTGCATCCCACCATGTGAACACCACCACCGCGCATGTGGAGCCACCAACCTGATGCCCCTGAATGTGGACTTGGGAAGGCGCACTCCTGTGCACTATGTCACTGACCTTCAGTGTCTAAAGAAGGTGGTTTTTAAAACCCTGGTTTGGCTTTCTGTGGAGGAAATCCTTGCCTAAGGACACACAGGTGGTGAGCAGCTGAGCTGGGTGGGAGCTCTGCCCACCAGGCTGGACCATTAACTGTTGGCTGATAGACTTTGGGTGGATGGATAGATGGATGGATGAATGGGTGAATGAATAAATGGGTGGATGGATAGATGGATGCACAGATGGATGGATGAATAGATGGTAGATGGATGGATAGATAGATATTTGAATGGTTGAATGGAAGGGTGGATGAATGGATGGATGGAGGGGTGGGTGGGTGAGTGGAGGGATGGGTGGATTAAGGGATGGGTGAGTGGATGGAGGGATAGATGGACAGATCTTCTTAGGAAGCAAGGAAAGACGTGCCTCCTGACGGAAGGAGCAGCCCGGTGCAGTGGGGGCGGGCTGTGTGGCTGTGTCGGTGAAGTGACACAGAGCTCCAGGGGCTGGGCTTTGAGATGCACCCTTGCCCACTGGCACGGATCACTGGGTAACCTTCTCACCCAGACACCCTGCAGAATAAAGCTGGTCACCAGGCATTTCTCCGCCTCTCTGATGCGGCCTTCCTTCATTGCGGAAGCATCAGTACCTGAAGGTGAATCTCTAAAAAGGCTTCTTCAAAGCCTGTGTGGCTCCGGAGCGAAAGGGGCCCTTCTGCCGGCAGAAAAATAACTGCCATCTGCACCCTCCCTGCTTCATCTCCGGACCAGAGCCATCCAACGCTCAGATAGTCAAAGCCTCAAATTAGCTCCCAGATAACGGTGAAAGGCAGCCGTCCTTCACCCCGATAAGGAGCGCGGAGGATGAGTTAGTTAATGCCGGGGCACCTGCTCGGAATGCTGAGCCGCCTGCCTCCCCCTGCACCAGGGAGGGTGCTTGGCCTTGAACCAGGCCGGCCCCAGCAGCACTGAGCCCAGTGCCCGCCGCCCCCTGTGCGGCCGCCGGCTGGCTGCAGCCCCTGGTGGAGCCATCCGCCTCACGGGCACTGCCATCACACACCTTACAGGGCACCGCCTCCCGCCCTGCTCGGCATCTCATGAGCATCCTGAGTCAGCTCTTCACAAGCAGGAAACTGAGGCCCAGGGCGCTTGAGGGGCTGTTTGGACACCTCAGTCCTTGGGGCTTTTGGAGGGCACATTGACATGGTGTGCTAGAGTGGAGACAGGCCGGACTTGGCCCTGGACGGCATTGCCCAGTGGTTAGAACATCAGCCCTGCCCACCGAAGGGTCACAGTTTTCATTCCCAGTCAAGGGTGCACACCTGGGTTGCCGGTTCAATCCCGGGCCCCAGTCGGGGTGCATGCGGGAGGCAGCCCGTCGATGTGGCTCTCTCACACAGATGCTTCTCTCTCAGGGCCCAGCAGATGGGGTGGCGGGCGTGGGAACGAGCCCCCCGGTCCCCAGGATGCCCAGCGGCGGGGCTCTGAGACCCATCACCACGTTTGCACGGAGGCCACACCTCCCACGTGTGGCTCTCGGCCAGGAAGGCAGGCGCCCCGGGCCCCGAGGCGGGCCCTCTGCGGGGAGACACGGGCCTGCGCTCCCAGCGGCTGTGACTGAGGGCCCCTTCCTCAGGCTGCACCCCGCCTGGGAGGCTCCTCTCTCCCGTCAGTCCTCACAAGCTCAACGCCCACTGGGGTTGCCTTGGAGACGCGGACGGGCACAGGTAACCCCTCTGTTTTGTCAGCCGTCCGGCTGTTGTCGGAGGGATGCTGGTCGCCACCAGTGACCCCAGGCCATTGGGAAGGCAATGCCTCCATAATATTTTCAAAAATGGATCTATGTTTGTTTGTTTTTAAATATATTTTATTGATTTTATTATTATTATTATTATTTTTTACTGAGAGGAAGGGCGATAGAGAGTTAGAAACATCGATGAGAGAGAAACATGGATCAGCTGCCTCCTGCACACCCCCTACTGGGGATGTGCCCACAACCAAGGTATTATACATGTCCTTGACCGGAATCAAACCTGGGACCCTTCAGTTTGCAGGCTGACGCTCTATCCACTGAGCCAAACTGGTTTTGGTTAAATCTATGTTTTATTCCCAGCATCTTCCTACTCCCCCTGAATGCGTAGAGTTGGGAAGGTTAATTTAGCCAAAATGCGAAGAAAGTGCAGCCAAGGCTTCCGTCCGGAAGCGGCGGTGGTGCTGTGAGGAGCGTTAGGGAGGACCGAGGACACCGATCTCCTTGCTCAGAGGGGAGAGGAGACTGCCGGGTGCTGGCTGCGGAGTCGGAGGGAGAAGCCAGGGTCCGAAAGGCTTCTGCTCTGCCCTCCCTGCCCCGAGGACTGCGGCAGGATGGCAAGGAAGCGGGAAGGTCAGACCACTAAAGGGCCTGGGGCCCGGCCGGCGTGGCTCCGTGGTTGAGCATCGACCTAGGAACCAGGAGGTCAGGGTTCGATTCCCGGTCAGGGCACAGGCCCCGGCCGTGGGCTCCATCTGCAGTAGGGGGCATGCAGGAGGCAGCTGACCAATGACTCTCTCATCGTTGATGTTTCTCTCTCTCTGCCTTTCCCTTCCTCTCTGAAACCAATAACATACATTATATAAATAAAGAACCCTAGAGCAGTGGGCAGAGCCGGTGCCTGGCTGGGCCTCGCCAAGAGGCCAGCCTGGCCCCCACCCCATGCAGTGCGGCATCTCGGGGGTAGGAGTCCAGGTGAGGGTGGGAGTGGGGTGGTCTAGGCAGAGCAGGCTTGACCCAGTCCCACTGAGACACCTGCAGTCCTGGAGCCCCGGGCAAGAGCCTCTGAAACCTCCCGGTCCCTGAGAGGTAGTTTCCCGCGACAGGGCGCCCTGTGCCTCTGTCTGCGCGGCCTGGCTGCCCGCTGCAGGCGGACGGAGCAGGCGGCGGAGAAGGCTGCTCGCTGCACAAGGGGCCCTTTGAGCTGAGGCCGGTCCCCGGAGAGTTTTCCCAGCAGAAGGCGGGGCGGCGGGGACCGGGCTGGAGGCCGGGTGCCGTGCCCAGGGGACAGACAGACGGGGCTTTGTGCGGACCGGGTGGCAGTCAGGGCGGCTGCCGCTGCTGGGGTTGGGGGCAGGGATCTGAGTTGCCTAATCCTGGGATGAATTTCCGGCCTGTGCTTTTCTGAAGTGCTAGATAAAGGTGCTTATCTCTCTTCCCCCTAATTGAATAATTATGGCGTCGGCGCTGTTTTCATTATTGTCACTCAATACACGCTTCTGCCGACTTACAGCAACGGCCCATTTTCACAGACCCGCGTGGGGCCCTGAGCAGAGGGCGCCCGTCTGCGGGGACGCGCAGGGCCCGCCGGGGGCGGTGGGAGCGCTGACACCCCTGTGACCCAAGGGAGCTCGGGGGGCACTTGGAGGCCGGGGTGCCAGGCCCGGGAACCGCTGGCCTGGGGTCTGTCTCTTTGCTGGCTGGCCTCCTGCCGGTCGCGCTTCGTCTGAATAATGGCTTTTCCCATTGCGTGTGGCAGATTTTTCTTCATCTTTCTAATCTGTATTATGAGAGAGCAGAAATGTAATTTCCCCGTTAGCTCGCCTTTTACGTGAAAAATGGCTCCTCTGAGTCAGACACAAGGGAGGACATCTTTCAAAGGGTAATGACCCCTCTTCCGTCTCATGGCAGCTCCCTCGTTCCCTGGGGAGAGGAGGGCGCAGTCCACGTTTTTCCGTGGGGTCTCACCCCCCACGGAGGACACGTCTACACAACAGCCTGTGGGCGGGATGGCTCGGACTCTCTGGTCTTGAGAATGGCCATCACCAATACATGAATAGCTACGTGTCTAAGAGGATGTGGTGAAAGCCATTCAAATGTTCCCAGACCAGGGGAAGAGAGACGGAGTCAACTAGCCATGAGGGCTGGGCGGGAAGGTGCCCTCCCCTGAGGTGGCCACGGAGGGCAGCCACGACAGGGCCTTGTCCGTGGGGAGACTAGGGAAGCTGGGCTGCAGAGGGAGCAGGAAGCACAGACCCTGGGAGAGGGATGCTGCCCTCGCCAGGCTGCGTGTCCTGACTGCACTGAGGATCCAAGGACCAGGTTTCCACTCTGCTCATAGCTCCCACGACACCTGCTCTTAGGAATAGACGTCCGTACCTGGCAGTGAGCAGCCGCTCTGGCCAGCAGGCACTGGACAAGGCCCGGCCCCTCGCCCTCCCCTTTCTCAGCACCTCCCTCGCTCTGCTGCCTTCTCTTCTTCCTTCCCAACGTGCCAGCTGCCCCGGGCGGCCACAGCAGGGGTCATCAGGGACACGCTGCCTGTGATCTTCGGAGAAGAAGCCGGAGCCTGCCGGAAAGCCAGTCCCCGCACGTTGTAATTGCAAGAGTTTCACCAAAAGGTAGATGGAACTTGGAGACTCAGCTAGGGCTGAGTCACATATGTCATCGCCTGTTGGGAATGGCTGAAGGCATTTCCCCAAACCTGAAAGGGGTGCATAAATTGATTATTTGCTGCCAGACAGCTCAGGGCATCTCAATCTACATGTTATTGCCTCCTGTTGGCCAAGCACCTGGACAGCTGAAGGCAATTCCACAATCTGACAATGGATTCTGCACCTAACCCTACCCTTTGATGTGTTTATCTCCACCTTGCCTTAGGAAAATTTGTGTTAATAAAAAGCAAGGGGTCCTGAGACAAGGAGAGCTTGGTTTCTTTAGCTAGGCTCCTCTTCCCCATCTCCCTGCCCTAATGTATTTCAAAATTATGTTTCATCTCTGGACTCACTTAATTTGCACACAGGCCATTCTCCAGATTTCTTGAACTCTTCTAGATGCTGGATTGAGACCACCGGCATTCCAAGGCCCCAGGAGGGGAATTTCCAAGGCTCCGCTTGCTTGTGCCTTGGTTAAAATGCATATAATTTGCCAGGACCAGTTTGGCTCAGTGGATAGAGCATTGGCCTGTGGATTGAAAGGTCCCAGGTTTGATTCTGGGCAAGGGCATGTACCTTGGTTGCGGGCAAATCCCCAGTATGGGGTGTGCAAGAGGCTGCTGATCGATGATTCTCTCTCACAGATGTTTCTAGCTCGCTGTCCCTCTCTCTTCCTCTCTGTGAAAAATCAATAAAATATATTAAATATAAAATAAAATAAAATGCATATAATTTTCCACTTAAAAGGAGCTTTAAAGGCCCATATGGCCCACATTTGCAAGATCATCCTGATTTCAAACATTCTGTTCCACTTTCAGCCGATCGGTTCTTACGTGTATTTCAGAGCAAACTTTTCCTTCCTGCTCTGCTGTGGAGCGAGTGAGTGCGGGCCCCGCAGCGAAGGCCGGGAGCTCACGCCCAGTGAAGGTTAACAGGGGCCGTGTGTTAGGATTCCTGGGGTTGCGAGTGACAGAAACCCACCCTGACGACTCAAGGAGCCACTGGCTCAGGAGCCCGACGGTGGATCCGAGAAGCCAGCGGCCAGCAGGAACAACTGGATCCCCGTCTGTCTGAACGCCTCCTCTGCCCAGGCCACCGAGCCACCCCGAGACGGCTGAGCTCCAGGGGAACCTCTGCCCCTCCCCCATCACCTGTGACCCGCGGGGTCATGTGAGGGAGGGCGCGCTCCTCTGAGAGACCAGCTGTCTGCCCGCTGGGACCTGCTTAAGAAAACATGGCAAGGACTTGCACTTGGAGCGACCTTTGTAAGCAATCAATATTCCCGGGATCGGTTTGGGAGTCACTGCAGCAAATCCGTCAACACCAGTTTATTTAAAAAGAAAAAAAAAAGGAAAAAGAATCCAGGTCCTTTTGTGTTTCCAGCGTGACCCAACTCGAACCCTCTTGCCGTGCCCGGGGCTGGCGGGGAGGACGGCTGCGGGTGGGGTGCGGCCCTGCACCGCGCGTGCAGCCCCGTCTTGTCTGCGGGGCCTTACGAGGCCGCGGCGGCCCTGCTTTATGTAGACGTGGCTCCTCCGACGAGGCTGTCTGTTTCTCTAATTTAACGCGTGCGGATGCTCGTGTAATCCCGGAGGACAGGGGAAGGGGCCGCCACAAGATGGATGAGAGCCGGCTGCCTGCGGCGGGAGCAGCCGGCTCTGCCCTGTGAGCCGGGCTGCTTCCGCGGAGTGAGTGACTTGATTGATAGGACGGAGGCCGGCCGGGACAAGATAAAATAAAATCGGGGCTTCAACCTATCCATCAGAGTGATGATCTCGGCGGAGGAGTCGCCCATGAGCACAGTGGATGGAGATACAAGGAAACGGCGAAATGCCCCCGCCCCCTCCAAGCTGCTGGCGTGGCTCAGGGCCTGAGCATCGACCTCTGAGCCAGGAGGTCACGGTTCGATTCCCAGTCAGCGCACATGCCCAGGATGTGGGCTCCATCCCCAGGAGGGGTGTGCAGGAGGCAGCGGGTCGATGATGATTCTCTCTCATCATTGATGTTTCTATCTCCTCTTCCTCTCTGACATCAATAACAAACAAACAAACAGACAAACGGCCGGACACCGTGTCTTCCTCCCAGGAGGCTTCTCAGAGTCTCATCTGTGGCAGCCCTCCCCCGGGGCGCACGCTCCGTGCCCGCTGTGTGTGGGGCGTGGGTTCCTCTGCGGGCAGCGACCTCCTCAGGACGGTCATTTGCAATCACTTCTCCATTCACCTGCCCATGGCTGCCAGATAGGGAAACAAATAACGGGGGCCTCTCTGTGGGAGGGGCAATTCCGGGGGCCTCTCTGTGGGAGGGGCAATTCCGGGGGCCTCTCTGTGGGAGGGGCAATTCCAGGGGCCTCTCTGTGGGAGGGGCAATTCCGGGGGCCTCTCTGTGGGAGGGGCAATTCCAGGGGCATCTCTGTGGGAGGGGTAATTCCGGGGGCATCTCTGTGGGGGGGGAATATTGGGTGGGGGGTGAACATCTTTGCCTGAAGATCAGGAAGCTGCTAGTAGAGGGGGGCGGTCTATGGGCTGGAGACAGCCAGGGCGTCTGGTTACTCCCTCCTCCGGCCCCTGACCCCGGGCCAGTGGTTTCCCCTCGCGTGGTGCTGGGCCGACGGAGATGGCACCAAACACGCCACGCCACGCTACGCCATGCAAGGCCACTCGAAGGAGTCTGTCACCACCTGCATGTCCACATGGCCATGGGTCAGGACCAGTCGCCCTCAGCGCCGTGCGGACGTCCACTCCACGGCATGGATGTGTCAGGGGCAGCCCGGGGCACGGGGCTGGCGTGGGGAGACATGACCGGCTGCCCTGGCTCCTTCCTCAGGTCCCCGATCCGCTCCGCACCCCCACCGCCCTGGAAGACAGGTGTTGGGAGACCGAGGCTCGGGGGGGCTGGGGGCTGTGTCGGCCAGCCGCCACCCCTGCCCCGTGGCGCACGCTCCCCTCGGTCTGCTCCTCTGAGGCCGCTCAGAACCCAAGTGCTCTGTCACGTGAACGGGCCTCTTATCTGCCGGCTGAGTCACCCTTTGTGTGGCCGGAGCTGGGCTGGTCCCTCCGGCCCCGGCATGACAGAGCCGGAGCGGTAAGCGGCAGCCACGGCCACTGCGGCTCCTGGGCCCGGCTCCTGTAACCACCCACGGGGTTGGGGGGCCCGGGCCGGGGCGCTCGGAGCCTCACGGTCACGGTCACGGACTGTGCCTTCGGGAGGGGAGCGCAGGGAGCCGGAGCCATGCGCCTGAAACCCGAGAAGAATCCCGGCGACCAGGGCAGCAGGTGGGAGCGGGCGTCTCTCCACAGCCCGTGAAGGGCACCCGGAGCGCCCTGTGCACACACTGCCCCCGGGGCAGCTGGGGATGGGGACCGGGAGCCCCGGGTCCCTCCTGCCGCGCTCAGCGCCCGCGAGGAACAAAGCAGATTGTGTCCGCCGGGCCGGAGGGCCGGAGTCACAAGATCGCGCGTGTCATGCAGCGCCCTGGAGTCCCTGCAGGGACCCGCCCGCCCGGGGCCGCCGCCCGCCGCGCCTTCCAGATCCGGGCCTTCAGCACTGAGCTGAAGCACCATGTGATGGTCATGGATTTCGTGAAGAGCAGCTGGTTCCCCTCCCAGAGAAGAGCCAAGGTGTGCCTCCTCCGCCTGTACCACGGCCTGAAGCCGGCCGAGAGGAGCGCCGGCCGCTGCGAGGTACCCGGGCCTGGGCGGGCGCGGGGGCGGGCGCGGGGGCGGGGGTGGGGGTCGGCACACGCAGGGGCACAGGCCTCGTCCGGGGACACGGGGGCGGTGTTCCGCAGACAGACAGGGCAGAGGCTCCGTCTGCGCTAATTATGTCGTCATTTGTGTGGGGTTTCGCCCCAGGAGTTTGGAAAAGACATTTCAGGTTTTGAGCGACAGGGTGGGGAGAAGCACACGGGATGGATGGGGTTTGTACATGACACATGCCTGTGTGTGCAAACATGAGTCAGCGCTCCAAGGAGTCGGACCCTTTGTGTCCCCGTGTAGTGACACAGCCTTTTTCTGTGAGTTACATGCACCGAGTGGCCAGACTGTTATGATGATCTGTGAACACATAATCATCTGGCCACTCAGAGTGTATGTGTGTGTGTGTGTGTGTGTGTGTGTGTGTATATATATATATATATATATATATATATATATATATATTTTTTTTTTATAAGCACGGTGCACGAATTCATAAATGGGTGGGGTCCGGCCAGCCTGGCCAGGAGGAGGGGACATGGGCGGTTGGCAGCCTGCCTGCTGGTGGAACTCCTGGCAGGGGACAATTTGCATAGATTATTATGCGTTCAGAGATCATCATCATCAGGCACTCAGTGTATTCTGGGAGCTTACACGTGCCATCACCTGCCTTTAAGAACAAACTGCTTCCTGTTTCCGGATGTGGGCGGCAGCAGGACCAGCAGGGCCCAGTCGGAGTAAAATAGGACAGATCCAGTCGGCCGGTGAGCAGGTGCTTTGTGTCTGAGGGGAGCTCCAGGTTTCAGGCAGAGGCAGAGGCTGCCTCCGGGGGATGAGGAACCTCGGGGATGTGGAATGTGGGCGTGAGGGACACAGACTCCCCCGGAGCCCATTTGCATTCCGCAGCCGGGGCGAGCCTGCGGCCGCTGCCGTCCCACAGTAAACACGCAGGAAACCTGACCGCCCGCGCGCCGGATGCATAATGAATGGCGTGGTAACCGACTCCCTTGCGCTCCTCCCGTCCCTTCGGAAGCACGCAGCCTGCGGATCGCTCCTGTCTTATGGGACGGGGACCTTTCCGCCTATCGACGCTCTATCGGGGGCCCGAATGCTGGCACCTGCCCCGGCCTTTTGTTCCCCGCGCTGGCTTCCTTCCTGAGGGCAACCGGAGAACCCGCCCGGCCGGGCGCGGGGCCGGCTCCTGGGCCGAGCCGGGACGGGGACTTTCCACGCTCACGGCGCGGGGGAGCCACGGCCGTGCTGGTGTCCGTTCAGGCCGGGGGACGTGGTCCGTGGCCCGGGGAGCCAGGGCCGAAGGTGTGCAGTCAGAACGTGGTGCAAAGAAGCCAGAGACGTGGTTCTTGCCACGTCACTAGCCAGCAGGTGGGGCCCGGCCACTACCGTGCGGGTCTCGCTGCGGGGAGCTCAGTCCTGGGCAGAAGGACGTGTGCGCCCGTGGTAACGCGGCCTGGGTGAAGGCCACGGGCGGGAGGCAGGGCGGAGAGGGCCGTGCCAGGGCCGGGTGCGAGTGCAGGCCAGCAGGAGGCGGGGCTGGCACGGAGGGACGGGGCCGGAGGATCCCTGAATGGCCCCATTCATCACTGCAGCCGTGCCGGGCACATGAGCCCGGTCTCCAAAGAGAACCGTCCGGGAGGCCCAGAGGGGAGGCGGGCGCCCGGGGCCCCAGGACAGCGGCAGGAGGACCCACGTTAGTCTTGTCCTCCTCGGAGGCCGTGCTGCCTGCCTGGCGCTGCCCAGGGGGCTTCGGCCGGGCGGTCACTGTGCCCGAGCCCAGTGGGAGAGGCCGGGGCCCCGGGCTTCCTCTCTCCTTGCACTCCAGGGGCCTTTCCTCCTGGCCCTTTCCCCACGCGCCCCCTCCCGTCCTAGGTCTCACGTGGGTCCCCCCCTCCCCCCTCTTGCTGCCCAGGCTCTCTGCAGGCCCTGTGGTCACAGGACACGATCCCCACGTCCTGATGCCTGTCAGCCAGCACTCAGCTCCACAGGGCCTTGCCACGTGAGTGCAGCCCCAGGCAGTTTATATTGTATCTGTTTGCTTTTTCTTTTTAAATAGATTTTTATTGATTTTAGAAAGAGGGGGAGAGAGAGATGATGAGAGAGAATCATTGCTCGGCTGCCTCCAGCAACCCCCCTATGAAGCCTGCAACCCTGGCATGCACCCTGATCGGGAATCAAACTGTGACTTCCTGGTTCACAGGTTGATGCTCAACCATGGAGCCAGGCAGGCCGGGCTGCTTAGTCTCTGCTGCTTGAATCAGTCTGACTCCTTCTTAAAAACACACCTGATTAGGGCAGGCCCACCTGGGACAGCCTCCCTTTTGAATGACTCAACATCAGCTGATTAGCAACCTTAATGACATCTACAAACTCCCGAGCCAGATAACATAGTTTAATTGTGGAATTGACAGTCCATCATGTTGACCAGTTCTGCTCGCACTCCAAGGAGCTAGAACATCTAGGACAAGGGCACCAAGGGGTGAGAATCTTGGGGGCCATCTGGGTCTTCTGCCAACCACAGTCTATAATAATAAAGCATAATATGCTAATTAGACCAGGCGTCCTTCCAAATGACCTTCCAGATGAAGCCGGGGCCGAGGCAAGCTGCTCGTTTCGTGCCCTGGACTGGAATTGAACCTGAGACCCTTTGATCTGCAGGCCAACGCTCTATCCACTGGGCCACACCGGCTTGGACCATTGTATCTCCTCCTTCAATCACATCCCAAATGGAGAAGCTGTTCCGTTTCCTCTCTCTGTGTTTCATTTACATTGCTCCTTCATCCAGCAAGGACTTTGAGGCGCTCCCAGAACGCGCACTGACAAGCTCCAGCATTTCAGAAGAGTAATGCCGGGTTCCCACACGCCTCAGATGGTCCTCTCTCGTCAGATGCTGGGATCCAGGGGCCCGGCGGGAGACAGCCAGTTGATGTCTCTCTCTCACATTGATGTTTCTCCCTCTCTCTTTTTCCCCAACTCTCCCCCTCCTCCCTCCCTTCCACCCTCTATGAAAAGCAACGGAAAAACACCCTCTGGTGAGGATTAACAAACAGAAAGTCAGCCTGTGTAGGTATCATTCACATACATTCATGTTCATACATTTCTAAGGGCACAGTTCTTTTTGTCTGAAAAATGTGTGCAGTCCTGTAATCAGAACTGAGTGACGATGTAGATGTCCTACTGCCCAGAAAGTGCGCTGAGCCCTTTATACCCAGCCCCCCCCCCCACCCCCTCAGCCCAGCCCCTGGCAGCCGCCGATCTGCTCTTCCCCTGAGTGTTACGGGTCTGGCAGGTCCCATAAGTGCAGGCTCAGTGTGTGGGTTTGAGACTGTGGTGAGAATGTGTTTGGCATCCTCACCAGCAGCCGGTGTTGTGTTGAGGCCGAGGAGGAGGGCGGCCATGCCCGCAGCCCCTCCTGCATTCTGCGCGGCGGCCGCCTGGGCCCTGACCCTCAATCGTGCTGCTGTCACCACAAACCGTGCAACAGGCAGCTCTGCCCGCGTGAGCCCCTGCCTCCGGCCCCGTCTTTGCCGTCGCCTGCTGCACAAGCTGATTTCAAAGAATAATTGGGAAAATAATGAGCCAGCGCTCCGTGGCGGTTTCCTGTGTGTGCTGCTTTGTGTCCGTGAGGAATGCCTCTGCCCGGTTTAACCGCTTCCTCCCTGAGCCCCGGAGAGCAGCCACTGCCTCCCGGGGACAGAAGGACGGAAGACAGAGGACTCGCCCCCATCTGAGCAGCTCAGGTGCCTGCTTCTATTCTAAAAAATACATATATTTATATTGATTTCAGAGAGGAAGGGAGAGGGAGAGAGCGAGCGAGAAACATCCATAATGAGAGAGAATCATGAATCAGCTCCTCCTGCGCGCCCCCTACTGGCGATTGAGCCCAGAACCCAGCCTGTGCCCTGCCTGGGAATGGAACCCTGACTTCCTGGTTCCCAGGTCGATGCTCAGCCCCTGAGCCACGCCGGCCGGGAGATGGCTGCCCCTTGCACGTGCCCTGACCGGGTCAAACATGTGATGACTGATGGTCCCCCCTCCAGCCGCCATGCACCAAA
The DNA here is from genome assembly GCF_014108245.1 of Pipistrellus kuhlii. Taxonomy (NCBI): domain Eukaryota; kingdom Metazoa; phylum Chordata; class Mammalia; order Chiroptera; family Vespertilionidae; genus Pipistrellus; species Pipistrellus kuhlii. The sequence continues at coordinate 46,164,169 of NW_023425460.1, forward strand.
GTTGGGATGTGCTCTCGGCCCGGGCCAGGCCTCGGGACAGCACACACCTTCTGGGGCGTGAGCGCTGGCTGGAGGCGGAGCCAGGTCCCTGTGGCCTGGAGAGCCGTGGGGACGTGGAAAGGTCTGCGGCACGCACTGAGACCGTGTGCGTGCGTTTCCTCTCCTCGTCCCTCGCTTTCCCGTCCATATGGATCCAGCCCTCTTCCGCCCTCGGTCTCCACTCGGCTTCCTCCGAGGTCACCGCCTCTGTCCTCCCACAAGGCCGGCCCCGGAGCCGCAGCCCCACCGCACAGGGCTCCATGTGGGGCCTGCCCGTCAATGTTGGTGCGATTTTATTTTATTTTATTTTATTATCTTTTATATATTTTATTGATTTTTTACAGAGAGGAAGGGAGAGGGATAGAGAGTTAGAAACATCGATGAGAGAGAATCACTGACCAGTTGACTCCTGCACAACCCCCACTGGGGATGTGCCTGAAACCAATGTTCATGCCCTTGACCAGAATCAAACCTGGGACCCTTAAGTCCGCAGACTGATGCTCTATTCACTGAGCCAAACCGGTTCTGGCCATATTGGTGTGATTTTAAGCCGCTTTAAATGACAGAGGCTTCTTGGCCTCAGCTTCCCGCTTGTCCGGTGTATATCAAGAGCGGCCCCGAGAGAACGGTCACACCCACCGATGACCGTGGAGGGTCACAGGTCCTTCCAAGGCCTGTGTGCTACCAGGGAGGGCTGCGGGGGGAAGACACGCTCCCGAGCTCGGCGGCCCCGTGTGCGATGCTGGGAAACACGCGTGGGGTGAAGGACTCAATCAGGCGCGGGAGGCTGGCCCGCCGAGGGGCGCAGGCGGCACGTTTTTGTGTTTCAGTTGCGGTTGCACCCGGTTGGCCACATAAGGGAGGATGTCGGGCAAGGAAAAGGGCATGCACAGAAGCACAAACCCTGACAGCCACTCCGGGACGCACCGTGCGTGGGGAGCTCAGAGTTCCCAGGGCGGCCGCCCCAGGGCCCGGGTTCCCAGCTCGAACGGCCTTTGATCTGGCGGCCGTGCTGTGAGCGAGCCCCAGGGACATCGAGCCACGCCACTCCGACCCAGGGAGAGTGTGTGACTCCCTCGCTTTCCTTTGTTGGTCTGTTCATCCTCAGCCGAGGATGTGTTCCCATCGGCTTTTCAGAGAGAGTAGAAGGGAGAGGGGGAGACTGAGAGACATTGATGAGAGAGAGAGAGAGAGAGAGAGAGAGAGAGAGAGAGAGAAAGAGAGAGAGAGAGAGACGCATCGATTGGTTGCCTCTTGCATACGCCCCAGCCAGGGCCAGGGAGCTTGCAACAAGGTGGCTGCCCTTGACCAGAGTTGGTTCTGACACGGGTGCTGGTCACAGGAGGGTTCTTGCAGAGCACATGACGGCAGCAGCTGGGCGACGGCAAGGGCCCCGGGGGCAAGCGGCCTGGCTGCGGCTGATTAAAATGTGTGAACACGGGGCGGTGCCAGGTCTGCCTCGGAGCGTCCCTGAGCGGACTGAACAAGGTCACGCCGGCCGTGCCTGGTGCACAGAGCACACAAAGACAGCTGCTGTTTCTACCGTCTGTGAACTAAGAAGAAAGAGAGTTGCCCAGCCAGCATGGCTCAGTGGTTGAGCACCAACCTATGAGCCAGGAGGTCAGGGTTGAATTCCCAGTCAGGGCACCTGCCTGGGTTGTGGGCTCCATCCCCAGTAGGGGGCGTGCAGGAAGCAGTCAATCCACAATTCTCTCATTATTGATGTTTCTATCTCTCTTTCCTTTCCTCTTTGAAATTTATTATATATTTTTTTAAAAGAGAAAGAGAGTTGTACACATCATAGCTGTCGTAGCTAAAACTGAGGAAAACCTGCCGGGTGAAGGAGAGGTGGGGGTACAGAAGGAAGCTCCTGCAGTGAAGTCCTCGGTAAGCTTTGGGGTCTGAGCGCCGCTCCCCTGGTAACTGAGACGCGGGGAGCATGGAGCAGGGTCCCGTCTGGGGATACGAGGTCCGTCCGGCCAGATGCCTCCCCTCATTAGCGGGTCGTCAGCAATCACTGCCGGAGGGCCCGCCTGGCGTGCTGTCGCCATGGGAACGCTGCGTGCGTGTGTGTGTGTGTGTGTGTGTGTGTGTGCGCGCGCTCGCGTGTGTGTGGCAATGGCACGGGAGCCCTGTGAAGACCCAGCGTCCACACAAAGGCCATTCAGAGGGCTCTGCAGAGGCCAGGGTGAGCCTGGGGGAGTGCAGGGGCAAATGGTGGGGACTACTGCCTCGATGGTGGGCACCGTGCCAGCAGTCACTCCTGGCCCTCCACGGTGACGGGGACCACGGCTGCCATCCACCTGTGAGCCAAGTGAAGGCTGAGCGGCGGCAGCCGGTGAGCTGGTCTCGGAGGAGCTGCAGGGACGGGAAGGAGGACAGGAAAGGGTGTCCCGTGGCCGAGGAGACGGTCCGGTGTGGTGCCTGCCAAGTACTCAGAACTGTCCACTCGGCAAAATGAGCCCCAGATGACTGATTATTGAGCAGCTTCAATGCGGGAGGCAGGAGCCAATGAGACCCGTCCTGGAGACTGACCTCCGGCAAGGTCAGCGCCTCCCTGGCTCAGTGCTCCCGGCGGCATCGAACCGCAGGCAGAGGCTCGTGTGGGGGCAGGGCTTCTCCAAAACCAGGAGCCGGGAAAGTGCGACTGCCAGAGCATCCAGTCACCCACCCTCTTCCTTCTCCTCCTTCCTCCTCCCTCTCTCCCTCCCTCTCTTTCTTCCTTCCATTTATCCAGCCATCCTTCTATCCATCCATCCATTCATCCATCCACCCACCATCCATCCATCCATTCATCCACCCATCCATCCACCCTCCCTTCCATCCATCCATCCATCCATCCACCCACCATCCATCCTTCCATCATACATCCATCATGCATGCATCCATCCACCTACCCATCCATTCATCATACATCCATCATGCATGAGTGCGTGCATCCATCCATCCACCCAACATCTAATGGATGACGTCTTTGAGAGCGGTCCAGAAAGTACATATGTAAATAAGACCTAGACCTTGGCGTTTTGAACTCACCCCACCAATTCACACCTGGAGACCCCAAGAACATGAAGCCACAGAGCTCCTCAGCAGCCTGGCCCTGCTGACCCACAAGAGAACCGCATCGCAGAGCAGAGGTGACCAGCCAGGCTGGTCGGGGCCCCAGGCCTGGCAGCTGCCAGCGGCAGGGCTTTCCCTCCCTCCCACCCCCCAGGGAGGCGCCGTCCGTCCTCGGGCTCAGAAGGAACTGGGCTCTGAGGACTGGGCAGCACTCCGTGCGTTTTTGTCTCCCGTGAGGACAATTGCCTGGAGCATCTCGAAATCCAATTATATTGTTAATATTTCATGTGTGGCGTTCCACCTGTGCTGCTGAATTTGTATGCATGTGTGAAAAGACGTGCTTGCCCATGCAAATGAAATGATTGTACGTCAAGTAGCCACATGAAGGGATGTGGAGGTTCCCACCGGAGCGTGGTGGGCGCGTCGGAGCTGGGACCGCGGCTGCAAGCAGGGCCTCCGGCCCCCTCGGAGGCAGCGCTCTCAGCCACTGAGGTCAGGGGACAGGGTGACTGCTGAGGGGGTGACTCAGGGGGCCTGGTAAGTGGGGGGAATGCATGGAGCAGGGCTCTCGGCCTCAGCCTCTTGACGTTGGAGCCAATCACTCTCAAGTGGGGTGTCCTGGCATCACAGGGTGTGAGCTGCGTGCCTGCACCCTACCGGATGCCAGCAGCACCTCCTCACACAGCCAGGAAACCCAAAATGCCTGCAGACGTTACCCACTGTCCCCTGGAGGCTAAGCGGCCCCCGTTGGGAACACGGTCATAGAGCTTAAAGACAACCTTCACGGAAAGGAAATCTGGATGTGTTTCCCTTGGTCACAGAGACCGGAGCCTGACAATGCCAGGGGACAGAGCAGGAAGATAGAGTCCGGCCGGTGTGGCTCAGTGGTTGATCTTCAGCCCATAAACCAGGAGGTCGTGGTTTGATTCTGGTCAGGGCCCAGGCCCAGGTAGCCAGCTTGATCCCCAGTAGAGGGCGTGCAGGAGGCAGAGGATCCAATCCATGATTCCCTCTCATCATGGATATTTCTAGCTCTCTCTCCCTTCCTCTTTCCCTCTCTGAAATCAATAAAACTTTTTTTTTTTTTTTTAAAGAGTAGAAAAGCTAAGTCTGGGTGCCCTCTCCAGCCCGATGCAATCATTCATTAGGGAGCTGGAGAAGGTGGATGCCCATTGAATTTATTTCACCATTTTCACTCACTCCACAATCACTCTCTCATTGCTGCCACGTCCCAAGGGCGGAGAGAGAGTCACAGGTGGAGGACGGAGTGAGCACAGGAGCGGACCAGAGACCATCCTTCCGGGCAATCCTAACACTTGGTGCAGAGTGGCAGTGATGGGGGGGGGGCATTCGGGGTGCAGGAAGGAACGGGTGCAGGAACACCCCAGGCAGCCCACGGGAGGGCGCGGCCTGAGACACGGGGCTGGGAGGCGCTGAAGACGCGTCAGCGATGGCGGGTGCAGAGCCGGGAAGGGTGGCGCACGACGTGCTCGAAGGCCAGCGGGCAGAGAGCGCACGCGTCTTGGGGACCGAAAAGCGGCTGCGGGGTCTGCACAGCTGTGTGCGCTGGGGGGAAAGCCCGCCCGGGGAGCGCCCTCTGAATGCCCGTGTTTACGCCACCGTCATCGCAGGGAAGGCTTTCACCAACACCGGGAAGCACTGGGGAGGCCTGGGGAAACCCATCCATAAGGCTGTCAGACTGAAATCTCCAAAGCGGGGACTCCGCACGACAGATGCCACTGAAATAAATCCTCCAGGCGTCACCGCTGTCTAACGAACATCAGGGGCTCCTCCTCCTCCGCACGGAGCACAGACAGCGGCCACGGACGGGAGAGAGCGCCGGGCGCACACGGCCCGCCTTCGGCGCTCACAGTGCGGGGCTGGGCTGGGGGCCAGGGGCTGGGCTGGGGGAGGGGGCGCAGGAGCTGGGCTGGGGGGCAGGGACCGGGCTGGGGCCCATGGGCCGGGCTGAGGGCCCAGGGGCCGGGCTGGGGGCCAGGGGCCGGGCTGGGGGCCAGGGGCCGGGCTGGGAGAGGGGGGGCAGAGGCCGGGCTGGGGCCCAGGGGCCGGGCTGGGGGCCAGGGGCCGGGCTGGGGGGGGGGGTGTAGGGGCTGGGCTGGGGCCCAGGGGCCAGGCTGGGGGCCAGGGGCCGGGCTGGGGCCCAGGGGCCAGGCTGGGGGCCAGGGGCCGGGCTGGGGGCCAGGGGCCAGGCTGGGGGAGGGGGGGCAGGGGCCGGGCTGGGGGGCAGGGGCCGGGCTGGGGGCCAGGGGCCAGCGCTGTGGTTGTGAGGCAGATCCAGCCCCGGGGAGCACGGGTCTCACACACGCAGGTTGCCACTGGCTTTGGCTCCTAAAGGCGCTCCCGCAGCACGAAGAGAAGCAGCGGTGGCTGGAAAGCACAGAGAAACCTCCCCACGCACGCCCGGCCTGCGTGGCTCTGTGGGTGCGTGTCCTCTCCCACGCAGGGTCCTTCATCTGCGGGAAATGCAGGTGGAAGCCACGCTGAGGCGCCCCCGCCAGCATGGCTAAATGAGGCAGACACCAGCCAGTGCTGGCGAGGACACGGCCGCCGAGCTCATGCACGGCTGTGGGAGCAGGAACGGGCCCGGGGACGCTGGGACACTGTGGAGCATGTGCCTGCCCCGTCCCAGCGGCGCCGCCCTGGTGTGTGGTCCCACACGGTGCGCCTGGAAGACCTAGGGAAGAAGGTTCGTGACGGCATCCCTCGTCATGGCACCTACATGTCTGTGGGGAGTGAGGCGGGTGGATAAGTTGTGGCAACAAAACGGAGCAAGCCACCACTGCCGCCCGAGGGTACGTTCGAGTGGAGCTACAGGAAGCTAACCGGTGTGGCTCAGTGGATAGAGCATCAGCCTGGGACTGAAAGGTCCCAGGTTCGATTCCGGTCAAGGGCATGTGCCTTGGTTGCGGGCACATCCGCAGTGGGGGGTGTGCAGGAGGCAGCTGGTCGCTGTTTCTCTCTCATGGATGTTTCTAACTCTCTATCCCTCTCCTTTCCTCTCTGCAAAAAACCAATAATAAATATATATATATAATCTCAAACGTGGGCCTGCGCGCTGTCTGCCTCCATCTCCCCGCGGTCCAGAGCGAAAGGAGCCTCTGGTCTGGCTGGAGTCGGATGACTCACTGGGGGTGAGGGATGGAGAGGGGGAGGCACGGGGGAGGCTCCTGCGTTTTAAACATCAGAATGGTGGTTCTTCCAGAGGCACTCATTTTTTAAAAATATTTTCTCATTGACGTCACAGAGGAAGAGGGGGAGAGAGAAGCGTCAGTGATGAGAGAGTGCCACTGGTGGGCTGCCTCCTGCAGGCCCCCTACTGAGGTTCGAGCCTGCCACCCAAGCACGTGCCCTGGCTGGGAATTGAACTGTGATCTCCCCGTTCTTAGATCGACGCTCAACCGCTGAGCCACACCGGCCGCCTCCAAACGGGATCCTCTTATAAAAGGGATCACGCCCCCCTCTGCGGACAGCTCCTTTTCCGTGGGCGTGCGTCGCCCTTCGGTGAAAAGGGGTGGACGTGGTCTGCCTCACGGGAGAGAAGACGGGAGCGCTTGACTCTCGCCGCTGAGCAAATACAGCGTCTCATTGAAGATAAGGAAGCAGCAGCCTGGCTTGTACAGGGGCGTGGAGATCAAACACGTATAAATGGAAGCCGTTGGGGTGGCAGAGGAGGACTGTGGGGAGTAAGAAGACGCCCAGGCAGCAGCAGGCCCGGGCACACACACGGACACCAGCCGAGCCCCAGCTCAGGAGGTGCGGATGCTGAAGGCGGGAGCAGGAACAGCGCATCTCATGGACCCGAGGGCGTGCGTGCCGTCGCCTCTCAGCGGGGCGTCCGCAGGGCCTGGCGGTGAACGGGGTCTCTCTGCCCTCAGTCCAGGGCGTAACGTGCATCTGCCTTGGACGGTGGGGTGGAGAGCCACCTGCTGATGAGACGTGGCTCTGAGCTCCCCGAAAGACCCCGGTGGCCGCACAGGGAGGGGGGCCGCTCCCGAGGAAAGCATTTGCGATGCCTCCCGAGGGCTGTTCCTCCAGAGGGTCAGGAGGGGCCGCGTCCATGATGGGCTCTCAATGCATATTAAGCATCGGCCGTGGCCCGCAGCCCGCGCCGAATACCAATCGGCACACTCCGGCGTTTACTGCTCATGGATTCTGTGACTGATGGTCCCTCGCCCTCTCTCTCCCTCTCCCCCTCTCCCTCTCTTCCTCTCCCCTCTCCCCCTCTCCCCCTCTCCCCCTCTCCTCCTCTCCCCCTCTCCTCCTCTCACCCTCTCTCCCTCTCCCCGTCCTCCCCCCTCTCCTCCTCTCCCCCTCTCTCCACCTCTCTCCCTCTCTCCCTCTCCCTCTCTCCTCCCCCCCCTCTCTCCTCCCTCTCCCCCTCTCTCCTCTCCCCCTCCTTCCCTCCCTTCTTCCCTCCCTCCCTCCTTCCTTCCCTCCCTCTCTCTCTCCCTCTGACTGTCTAGAATAGTCACGTTCACAATGGCAAAGGTAGGACGAAGGATGAGCCCGTGGAGGACGATGCTTCTCTGTCCACACCACACGTGGAGCGACAAGGGAGCAGAGAGGAGCCCGGGGCACAGCCGGGACAGAGCCCTCGGCCCAGCAAAGGCCTCAGGAGCCGCCCAGGCAAACGAGGACGGTGTTGGGACTGGCTCTCCCGCAGAGACTGAATGGGGGGCTGCGTGTCCACATGTGTGTCCACACCCAGGACACACACGCCTGGCAGCGAGCCCGGCTCAGGCTGGAGGCGTGTCGGGGCCCAGCTCCCCGGCTCGCCCAGGGGTTCGGCGGAACCGGAACCGGGCGGTCCGCTGGGAGCACGCACTCGGCGGGCGTGGAGGGCGCGGCGGCGTCTTGCGGAGCAGCTTGTCCTTGCCCGCGGGCAGGCGGGCACTCTTCCCTCTGGCACCGGGGACCGGGGTGGCGATCAGCTCGGGGCCCAGGACACGCCCTGCTGGGGAGCACCCGAGAAGGAATGTCCCACTTCACCCCGTTTAGGGATGGGGTGCGGCCGTGTGGAGTGATCTGGAGGGCACCGGGAAGGAAGGTCCACAGCGCCGGGTGGGGGGGTGCGGCGTGTGCAGTGACCTGGGGGCAGGCAGCTCAGTGCCGCGCAGTGGCGCCCAGGGTGTCTTGCACGGGACCCCGTAGGGAGATTAGGGAGGGAGAACACTGGGCGGGAATGGAGTGGGGTTGATTTCCTGGCAGCGACCGGCGCCTGGCAGCTGTGTCTCCACGTCTTTCCAGTTCGATGAAGGCGGGTGCGGGCTGCTGGAGGCCGGGCCCCTGGGCCGGGGCACTGAAGGCCGCGGCCTCGGGCTGGGGAGCCTGGCTGTTATTTTTCTTTCTGCCTGAGATCCAATTAGGAGGAGACAGCAAAGAGCAAGGATCAAAGGTTTCGCTCCTCATGTGGCAGGAACTGCCCCGAGCTGGCTTTGACCGCCAATGGCCATTCATTAGGAAGATGGATGGGCCAGGCTCAGGTCCCAGAGGCCTGCCTGACCTTGGAGGTCAGGTCAGGGGACGCAGAGCCACCGCGGTGCGGATGGGGGGAGCGCAGGCGCCTCGCCCACATCCCTGCCTCCTCCCTGCCTCTCGAACCCTCCGGGGCCCAGCTCACGCTCCGCCCCCTCCCGGGGCATTTGTCAGCGGATGCTGGTCCCCGGCTGGGCTTCCTGTCCGCGCGGACTGCCCGGGGGGTAGAGGTCAGGGCCCACAGCGCACTGCGTCTCGTGGGGGACCACGGACTGGGCCCTGATGTAGACGGCGACCCTCGTCTCCGGAGACCAGGGCTCCGATGCCCCCGTCTGCACTGGCAGGCCACCTGGCTGTAGATGTGACCGATGCCCGCTGAGACGTCACCTGCCGCGCCTCTCAAAGAAGCCCGGGCGCAGTTCTCGCGCCCACAGTGGTTCAGAGGGCGGCGGGGGCTCCGTGGAGAACGGGACTGCTCAGCTGCCGGATGTGGTTGTCCGGGTCTGGACCAGAGGATTGAAATGGTCCCTGAGCTCGGTCCTGGGGCACGCTCCCCTGGGCAGCGGGCGGGGCTGCGACTTCAGAGGTCGGGCCAGTGCTCCCAGGATGCACACAGGTTAGGCATGTTTGCCTGTGGGCGAGGTCGAGGGCGTGTGCCCTTGCCTGTCACCAGGCCTGGGACGCCTTCCCAGGGGGTCACCCAGTGTTCCAGGCGGCCTCGGCGTTAGGGGCGATGGTTTGCCTCCATGGTTAGCGTTGTAACGGGGGGAGCAGAGAAGGGCCAGGGCCTGCTGACCATGAACAGCACACACGGCGGTGTGTGTTGCTTAGAAACGCTGGTGTGGCCGTCCTCCCGGAAGGAGGTCCTTGTGGATGTGGAGTGCTTCTCATCCCAGGCCCTGGGGTTGGCTGGTGGGGCCTCGAGGACGGAAAAGAATGGCTCCGATGTCGCTGAAGTCACGGGAAAATGTGACAGTCCACCTGCGAGGTCTCGGAGTCTAGCCCTCAGCGTTTCTCCGTCAAATACATGTGTGTCCTGCTTTTCTCTCTGGTCCCCGTGAATCCCGGGCCTCTCGGGTGACTGCCAAATGGGTCGTGGGGTGTGTGTCATGGGTGACTGGAGTGGGGGGTCTGGAGACAAAGCCACTCGGGGAACATGTCTCTCAGGGGGGTGATGTAGCTGCCTGCTGATTTCCTCTCAGCGCGGACCAGTGACCCTCCACAGCCATGGTCCCAACCCATGTGGCTCAGGGGTTGAGTGTCATCCCATGTATGGAAAGGTCATGGGTTCGATTCCCAGTCAGGGCACAGGCCCAGGTCACAGGCTTGATCCCAAGTAGAGGGTGTCCAAGAGGCAGCCGATCCAAGTTTCTCTCTCACATCAATGCTTCTCTCTCTCTCCCTCTCCCTCACTTCTTCTCTCTCTAAAATCAATACTAACCTAAAATAAAATAAAATAAAATAAAATAAAATAAAATAAAATAAAAGACTTCTACAGCGATGGGAATGTGTTACAGCCACACCGTCCAATATGGCCGCCACCGGCCACACACGGCTGTGGAGCACTGGAAGTGTGGTCAGTGCGAGTGAGCAATGAGAGTTTCATTCCATTGTAACTGGTTTAGGCTCCAACAGCCTCCTGTGGCCAGTGGTCGCCGTACTAGGCAGGCCACTCCAGAGCGTGCAGAATCCACGCCACTGCGGGTTTGTCTGGACTGTCCATGTGCTACTTGGGGCCACATGCGCTCAGTGGCTTGGAGCCTGGCTAGAACCCCAGAAATTTGAGGGATTAGGGGGGAGGGGAACAGGGGGATTCTAGACTAGCCCCTGACACATGTGGTCACTTAAGGGGAGCCCAGGTGACTGATGGACGCCTCTCTTAAAGTGTCTTACAATGAGTACAGCCCTAGCTGGTTTAGATCAGTGGATAGCACATCGGCCTGTAGACTGAAGGGTCCCGGGTTCGATTCCAAAAGCATAAGGGCATGTACCTCAGCTGCAGGCTCCTCCCCAGGCAGGGCAGGTGCAGGAAGCAACTAATCTATGTGTTTCTCTAACAGCAATATTTCTCTCCGTTCTTCCTTCTCCCTTCCACTCTCTCTAAAAACATCCTCAGGTGAGGGCTAGAACAACAACAACAACAACAACAACAAGTAAAGAGCTGCTGTAAAAAGCACAGATAATAACACCTGTTGGCAAGGGTGTGGGCCTAACTCAGATATCTGTCAGCTGGTTTGGCTCAGTGGGTAGTGTCAGCCTGCGAACTGAAGGGTCCCAGGTTTGATTCAGATCAAGGGCACATGTAGAGGGTGTGCAGAGGCAACGATCCATGATTCTCTCTCATCATTGATGTTTCTCTCACTCTCTCACTTTCTCCCTCTTCCTTCCTCTCTGAGATCAATAAAAATATATATATAACATTAAAAAATAATAAATAAAATTGATGAGACAGCTGAACGTTCCTGAGTATACTGAAAACCACCGATCGGTATATTTTAAATGGGTGGGTTGTACTGCATGTGAATTCCCTCTTAAGGAAATGGTTATGTTAAAAAATGCCATAAATGCCGAAACTAGTTTGGCTCAGTGGTAGAGCGTCAGTCTGCGGACTGAAGGGTCCCAGGTTTGATTCCGGTCAAGGGCATGTACGTTGGTTGAGGGCACATCCCCGGTAGAGGGTGTGCAGGAGGCAGCTGGTGGATGTTTCTCTCTCATCGACGTTTCTAGCTCTCTATCTCTCTCCCTTCCTCTCTGTAAAAAATAAATAAAATATATATATATTTTTTAAATGCCATAAATGAAATTAAAAGGCAAACAGGGAGGGAAGGGGGGAGAAATAAAGGAAAACAGGACACATACAGAGCCCCCCCCCCCTCTCCGCCCCCCACCTTGCGTGTCTGGGGTGCGGGGTCCGTGGGGAGACGTCCGGGGGGCAGGCGCTGTGCTGGTCCCCTGTGTCAGCCGGGGTGGGTGGGCCTGACAGAGCCACGGATTGAAATAATGACTCGGAGAGGCAATTAATTCCCAGCCTGAAGTGTGCTAAGGCATTTGATTTAAAATGTGGACAGAATTGAAATAGAAATCCATTTAGCATCCGCTCATCCAACACATATTTAATCAGCGCCACCGTGTGTCCGGGCCGCCCTCCACTCGGAGAAAGCGGGGAGCGGACGGGAGGCCCTGCCTCCCTGAGGGTTGGGTCCGACTCCTGCCCAGCCCGTCGGCCAGGGCCTGGAGGAATGAGAGCACATTCTATTTGGGTGTTGTTTATTTTGCTTTGCTTTTAAATATATTTCTGTTGGTACAGAGAGAAACAGAGAGGAAGAGAGAGGGAGGGAGGGAGAGAGAAATATCAATGATGAGAGGGAATCATGGATCAGCCACCCCCAGCACACTCCCCACCAGGAGTGAAGCCTGCGGCCCAGGCCTGTGCCCTGACCTGGAATCGAACAGCGACCTTCTGGTTCATGGGTTGATGCTCAATACTGGGCAGCACTGGCCGGGCCTTTTGGTAATTTTAGGAGAGTCTGAGAGGGGGCCGTGATCACAGTGGCAGGGGATGGTGTGGAACCCATGGCTACAGAGGGTGGAGGGGAGGTGGGAGCCACCAACAGGACTCAGCCAGCCCGGAGAGGGCCCGGGAGGGGAGCCAGGGAGTCAGTGCCCCACCGTCTACCTCCGACAACCTACCCGAGTCCCGGGGGTGAGCCAAGGGGAAACCAGAGGTCAGAGAGCTCCACGCCCACTACGTCCCTCCCGCCCCGCTCCGGCCCCCGGGAGCCCCGCCCCGCCCTCTGGCCGCCGTGTGGCCAGCCTCCGTGTCTGCGAGCTGTTGCCGAGCTCTGTGTCTGTGTGGAGCACGTCTGCAGCCGTTCAGAAGGCGCGTTCCCGTCTTCGTGATCAGGGTACACACGGCCGTGAAGTGATGAGAGTGACGGGCGGCCTGGGCGACATCCATGTGCAGCCCAGCTCTTTGCAGGACCCGATCCGCCGTGTCCCGCCACGCCCCAGCGCCCACCGCTCAGCTCTGCCTCTTCCCTGCAGCGTCCCGGGCGGCACCAGATCAAACGGGCACACGCGTGGGCAAGGCCTGCGTGTCAGGCAGGGGCTGCGTGACCGGATCCCCAGGCCCATGAAGGGAACCCGCGCCTCCTGCACCCCAACCTGACAACGGCCCTATCCCCCGGACAGCACTGCCGGCGCCCACGGACACGGATCCGGGCCGCACCCGGGCCATTCCGCGGGGAGCCTGCGCAGTGCGTGGCCGCCTCAGTGACATCCGTGTGTGCGCGCCGGGCCAGCCGCCTTCCCCCTGCGGGAAAGACCCGCTGGCTCCCTCCAGGGCGTCCGAGGAAAGCACCCCAATAGGAGCCTCAGGGGGCGGCGGGGAGGGAAGATGCACCCACGTTTGCGTGTCTGTGTTTGGTTTGTTATCCTTCGAATGGGACCGCAGGTGCCAGGCCCGCCCTAGGACTGTGGGCTTTCTGCTCCAGCCACCTTGGATCTCTTAAGAAAGTGCATGTGGCCGAAACCGGTTTGGCTCAGCGGTAGAGCGTTGGCCTGCAGACTGAAGGGTCCCGGGTTCGATTCCGGTCAGGGGCATGCACGTTAATTGCGGGCACATCCCCAGTAGAGGGTGTGCAAGAGGCAGCTGGTCGATGCTTCTTTCTCATCGACGTTTCTAGCTCTCTATCTCTCTCCCTTCCTGCTCTCTGTAAAATATCAATAAAATATATTAAAAAAAAGAAAGAAAGAAGTCTTAAAAAAAAAAAAGAAAAAGAAAAAGAAAAAGAAAAAAGAAAAGAAGTGCATGTGGGTGGTTTGTGTTCAACCGGAGATCAGCCTGAGAGAGGAGGGACTGGGGCAGCCAGGCGGACAGCAGGACCCCACGTGCAGGCGAGAAAGCCAGGAGCCAAGCCGGGACCCCTGCCAGGGCGCGTGCCCGCCTCCCTGCCAGAGGCGTCCTGGCCTGAGCGGGCACCGCTGCCCGCAGCCAGCCCTCCCGGCGTCCCAACTGCCTGAGCGAAGTGGCTGCCTGGGGCTGAGCCTGCAGAGAACACTCTCGGGAAGGACGACACTGAAAGCTTCCTCACGGGTCCGTGGGCCGGGAAAGCCTCTCTCCCGCCCGCGCCTCCCAGCCGCCCGCAGCTCCGCTCCGAGCACGCAGGGCGGCCTCCTGGAGGAGCCGCCATGCAGAGGCGACCCTCCCGGCCGCGCTCCCCCCGCCTCCTCTTAAAGTGGCTGGTGTTTGTTGCAGAAGGAAAGGGGAAAGCACTTTAATTAATATTAACGAGCGGAAGGGGATTAGCAGCCAAATCCCCTATTACCAGCGTCTCTAATCCACCGCGAAGTGAGCCCGCGGCCGCGAGCCCGCACTTACACCCGGGGAGGCCCGGAGGGCGTCCGCCCGGGTCCGGAGGCGTGCGTGGGCCCCGGCCGCCGGGCTCCTGGTCTCTTCACGGCGCTGCCCGTGGGCTCACCGAACAGGCCCTGAGCTGCAGCCAGGCCCGGCCTTCCCGGGAGGGGACCCCAGGGGCCAGCACCCTTAGCTCCCAGCACCCAGGAGCCCCCCTCCCTGTGGGGGATCTTCCTGGGAAGAGAGGCCGAGACAGGCTCATCGACCCCAGAAATGACTTCAGGTTCTGAGTTATTGCCAACAAAGCGGCAACTAGAGGTGTGCCTGCGTGTGTGCGTGAAGACGGAGCAGACCTCAGCTTCGATAACCACAGCCAGCAAATTCTTCACCACCCAGTGGGGAGGGAGGGAGGGAAGAGGTGGAAGGAGGGGAGAGAGAAAGAGAGAGGCGTGGGAGTGGGGGGACACACAGCTTGTCTGCGTCTATCTTCCCCTCCCATGCCAGTGCCGCCGGGAGGAAGTCCCTGTGCCCGGTTACTTTCCCTGCGCCGTCAGCTCACATGCGTGTGAATAGGCCCAGACGTGACTCGGCGTCCCTCTGAAGACCAGCTCACACGTGACTGCAAATGCGATGGTTTGTGGAAGGAGAGGCTCATTGCAGTCTGGAGCAGGAGGCATGGGGACGTGGACGGGAGGAGAGGCTGCTGGCAGGGGTGCGAGGCCACACGGTGTGACAGGTGCTGACGGCACAGCCTGCTGGTGGCCAGGCAGGAGGACAGGCATTTTGTCTAAAGGCCCGCTCACGGTGGGTGACGCTGGGCGAGGACCAAGGGAGCCCTGGGAGAGCCCTCGGGGCCAGGACAGCTCACCCAGGACAGTCCTGTTACCCACACTGTCCACACTGTTCTCTGCTGCGCAATCGGGGGAATGCCGTGGGCACGGGGTAACTGGGCGGCCTCTGACCAGGTCTCCATGACATCCGGCAGGAAGAGTGGGGAGACGGGGGCTGGGTGGCCTCGTGGCTGGTGGGTGGAGAGCCTGTCCCAGTCCCCAAGGCCAAGGGCGTCCCCTGTGCCATGAAGCCGGTCCTGGCCCCACGCTGCCCGGCACCAGGCCGCGCTGACCAGGCAAACACGGACCAGAACAGCGAGGCGGGGCGGAATCCAAGAGGAAGGGCGGACGCTGAGAGGAGGATGAGTCCTGGGGATAAGAGGGATCATTTCCCCAAAGCCGCTCGGTCGTCAGGTGCTGGAGACAGACTCTCCAAAAGGCACCCACCCCCTCCATCATCATCTGCACATCCCACCCGCCTGGCCACGTCCCGGCTCCTGGCTGCTGTCCAGCTCTCTGCTCGGCACCTTCCTGGTCAGCTCTTCCCAGCGGCCAGCCGTCCTCCAAACACACTGCTCTGAGCCCGTGGAAGGATCTGTCCTGCTTCCCGTCTCAGCGGTCTCTTTCTCTTCCTTCCTTTTTTTAAAAATATGTTTTTATCGGTTTCAGAGAGGAAGGGAGAGGGAGAGAGAGAGAAACATCCATGATGAGAGAGGATCTTTGACCGGCTGCCTCCTGCACGCCCCACACTGGGGATCCAGCCAGCCCCCAACTTGGCCATGTGCCCTGACCTGGAATCCAACCCTGACCTCCTGGTTCATAAGTCGATGCTCAACCACTAAGCCATGCTGGCCGGGCATCTTTCTCTCTCTTTGTCAACGTGATGAGAAAAACCAGTGGAGACGCAGTGGTATTCACGGAAGAGACAGATCCCCCAGCACCCACAGGGGCGGAGAAGGCAGGTCTGGGGAGGAGAGGGCCGGGGCCCCAGCCTGGGCAGCAGTAAGAAGGCGGTGGTCTGGCTTCCCCTCACGTGCTCGCCCATCCCAGCTCCCTCCTCCCTCCTCCTCGGTGCTGATTCTGGCGCTGCCAGCACCCAGGTGTCTGCCGTGGCTCAGCGTCTCCCCTTAGGGAATGGGCAGAGGCGGGGAGGAGGCAGGCTGACGCAGCCCCAGACACACAGGCTCACGTGTGTGGGCGGGCCGTCCGCAGGCAGACGGGGAGCTGGGGACCAGGCTCCTGGCTGTGAGCTCTTCAGCTTCGCACACGAGATCCGCGGCCTCGGACACACGGGTTAGCCGCGGGCTTCCCCGTCTATAACCCAGAGCGGCAGTCACCCCGCGGGGGCGGCCCCAGGGCGCCGGGGGCTCTCGCACCGCTGTGCCGGCCCCCCGACCGGAGCATCCCCCGGAGCACCGAGCCGCGGCCAGCATGAGCTCCCCGCCGCCCGCCGAGAGCGCGCCGGGTGAGGCCCAGCCCCGGCTCCGAGGCTTCACGGACACGTTTCCACACGGCGGTTTGCAGCCAGAGATTGCGCCTGGAGAACGGGTGCTGAGCCTGTCCCTCCTGCGGCTGTGAGTGAGGGCCGCTGCTGGGAGCAGGCCTCGGGGAGCCCGCTCGGTGTGGAACGCTCCGGGAACAGAGATGTCAGAGATGTGCGAGGCCCTTTGGGGATGGGATTGCACCGGAGCACCATGTGCGGGCGGCGGGTACGTCCGGCGGGGGGAGGGGGGTGGGCTCGCTTCCTCCAAGGGAAGGCTCGGCCGTGCCCGGCCACGTGGGCAGCTGGCCCTGCACGCCGTCCCGACAGGCGTTTAGGAAACCTCAGAGGAGCCTCGATAGGAAGGCCCGTGGCCGTGTGCAGACATGTGCGGGTTCCCCGGGGGCAGGCGGGGGGCAGAGCTCACTGGGCAGAGCTGTGTGTCTGGGTGGGTGCTGTCCCTGAGTCGCCCCTAGAAGCAGGCAGGGGCAGGTGTGTGCAGGGAGACGGGGGAGGAGCCTGGGGAAGGCCCGGTGCGCTCAGGGCCCACACACAGTGCAGAGCGAGTGCCACAGGCCGTGTCCGGAGCCGAGGCGATGGGAACAGGCCCGGCCGGTGCCTCTGAGAAGCCCCGGGAGGCAGTCCCTAGCAGGGCCTCCTCTGAGGGTGCCGGTTCCCTGCTGGGCGCCGGGGCACAGGGCTCTGGCCACCTGAACCGCGACTGCGTCCGTGGTGACTTGGGGTTCGCCAGCCAGAGAGAGGCCTGAGGTCTCGGTGTTTTTCCGTCTGGTGCCTGGGCCCCGGCCCCCGGAGGAGCTGTTCCTTGCACGGTGCTGGTAGTTGTTCTTTTACCCGGAGGGGAGTGGGGAGGAGGAGAGTGAGGCGGTGTGCAGCGGGCCCGTGCCCCAGGCCACTGAAAACGGACATACTCGCTGCTGAGTGGCACAACCTTAATGAGGTCCCGCCCTGAGGACCAAGCCTGCGGGCACAGGGCGCTGTGGGGAGCCAGCGGGCACAGGGCGCTGTGGGGAGCCAGCGGGCACAGGGGGCGCTGTGGGGAGTCCGGGGGCACAGGGGGTGCTGTGAGGAGCCGGTGGGCACAGGGAGCACTGTGGGGAGCACCATGGGAACCCGTTGGCCAGGAGGCAGCTGCCTGTGCACCAGGCTTGAGGGGGCAGGGCCTGATTTGATGTTTAAAGGAGACCTTTTTTATTTTGTATTTTCCTTAAATAGATTTGCATTGGTTTCAGAGAGGAGGGGAGAGAGAAGTAGAACATGGGTGATGAGAGAGCATCACTCTCCGGCTGCCTCCTGCACACCCCACGGGGACAGAGCCACGTCCTCCCAGCTCCTTTGCGGGCTCAGCCCCCAGCCACGCCGGCCGGGGTAGGGCTCTCAGATCCGCCACGGAACCGGTGGCACAGCCCCTGCTCGGCGAAAAGGTCACTGTTCTCTCTTCCTTCTCCTTTGTTGGCGAGGAGCTGGGAGGTGACCCCACCGCCTCCTGCCTGGTTGGGGGTGCTCCCGGATTTGGGAGCCCCGCCACCCGTGGCTGTCCCGGGCTGAGGGCTGATGTCAGGAGAAAGTCACCGGATGGTCCTCTCAGCGTTGTGCTGGCGGGTGAAGTGTCGGGACGCTCAGTGCCCTCAGTGCGGTTGGCGCAGGCACCCAGCCGGGCGCTGGGTCAGGCACGGGGCCTCCTCCCGTGCCCGCCCCTCTCCGTCCCGTTCCCGGGCATACCCTCCCTGCCTGCCTGCCGCGGTGCTAACATTTATTTCATTTCCGGGCCTGTTTCCAGAGCTCTTGTCCAGGTACCCACGTGGCCCACAGCCCCGTGGTCTGTCTGGGTGCTCAGCACTGGCCAGGCTGGGAAGGAGGGAGAGCTCCCAGACAGGAGAAATCATGGGGAGGTGAGAGGGGGTAGGCCATACTGGAGCATTCCAGCAGTTTTTTTTTAAAACACACACACACACACACACACACACACACACACATATATATATATATTCTATAATAATAAAAGTGTAATATGCTAATTAGGCCGGATGTCCTTCCGGACAAAGCCGGGCTGTGAGGGAAGCCCGGGTCCCGGGTGCCAGAGGGAAGCCGGTGCCGGCAGCAGGGGAAGGAAGGCGTGCTGCTCTTGCACGAATTTCTTGCATCGGGCCTCTAGTTTTTATATATTTCTATTTCTATTTCTATTTCTATTTCTATTTCTATTTCTATTTATTTCAGAGAGGAAAGGAGAGAGAGAGAAGAAGAGCGAGATCAATGAGCCCTAGCTGGTGTGCCTCAGTGGATAGATCATGGGCCTGCAGATTGAAGATTCCGGTCAAGGGCACCTACTTTGGTTGCAGGCTCCTCACAGCCTGTGCCCTGGTTAGGGCTCATGCTAGAGGCAACCAATCATTGTGTTTCTCTCACATCGATGTTTCTCTGTCTTTCCCTCTCTCTTCCACTCTCTCTAAAAATCAATGAAAAAATATCCCGGGGGAGGATTTAAAAAAAAAAAGAAAAAAAAAGAAACATCGATGATGAGAGAGAATCATGGATTGGCTGCCTCCTGCACGCCCCCCACTGAGAGCCCACAACCCGGGCCTGGGCCCTGACCAGGAATCGAACCCTGACCTCCTGGTTCATAGGTCGATGCTCAGCCCGGAACCACGCCGGCCGGGCTCAGCAGCTCCATTGGGGTGGACGGGGTGAGCGGCCAGATGGGGAGGATCAGATGGCGAGGCGTCTTACCGTGATGCCTCGGAGTTCAGATTTCACCCCGAAGACAATGAGGCGGCCCTGGCGGGTTTCTGACGTGGAGGAGGGCTGGATGCGGTTCGGGTTTCTGGTTTAGCGCGGCACTTCCGGCCGTGAGGCTGGAGACAGGGCCAGAGGCAAAGCCGGCGAAGTGACACCCGGCGGAGACGGTGGGGGCCTGACCGGGGACGTGGCTGCTGGGACTCACCACGGTGGCCTTGCACCAGGGAGAGGAGCAGAGGCCGGCAGACCCGGCCCCCAGGCCAGCACAGAGGCTGGGCCTGACTCGGGGCCGTGCGAGCGAGGGGGAGGTAAGAGAGGGTCTGAGACGTGGCAGAAGGGGGACCCGCAGGATCAGTCATTGGCTGGGGGCTGGGGGCTGCGGGCTGGGGGCTGGGGGCTGGGGGCTGCGGGCTGGGGGCTGGGGGCTGCGAGCTGGGGGCTGCGGGCTGCAGGCTAAGGGCTGGGGGAGGTTCCAGGCCCCCAGGCCACGCTGTCATTCCCCAAGGGAGGGAGCATGGGCGAGGCGGCGTGGGGGCTGCCTCCCCCTCACAAGCCCCGCACTTTTCGTGGGGAGAGGAGGGCGTGGCCGGAGCTGTGGAAAGTGCAGGACAAGAAGAGGTCGCTCATCTCCGTCACGCCGTGTGGCAGGGGCCAGTGGGACTGCGTGTACCAGCAGAGTGGGTCCGAGTAAATGTGGGGCAGGAAGAGCGAGGCCCAGCGGGGCAGGGGCAGCGGGGCCCTATTTATAAACACCGGCCGACATGCGGCCCACCGCTGGCTGACAGACAGAGGACCCCCGCTCCACGGAGGAGGTGCCCTGGGGAGGAGGCCCTTGGGGGCAGGGGGGGGGGGTAGGGAGAGAAGGTAACCTGTGCGTTCTTAACCCACGTGGTGCATGTACGGCTGTTAAATGTGTCATTTGTTATGTCTTCAACATCGCATGACTTTTTTAAAAAGTCATCAAAAACCCATCACTGGAGACCATCATTTTAACACATTTTCCAAGCCTGGCCAGGTCACGGTTGGATCCCAGGTCAGGGCACACGCCAGGTTTTGGGCTCCCTCCCCACTAGGGGGCGTGCGGGAGGCAGTGATCTATGATGATTCTCTTTCATCATGGATGCTGCTATCTCTTTCGCCCCCTCCCTCCTCTCTGAGGTCCATGAAAATGCATTTCACACCGTCCCCAAGAACACCTCGCTCCTGCTCACACAGCCTGTGGGATAACCCCAACCCACAGCCCTGTGTTCCCTCAGGGCCAGGCGTGGGGCTGTGCACGGGCTCCTCGCCTGGGTGCACAGGTGTGTCCGTGGTGTTGGACACGGTCGGCCTCTGCGGGATCTCTCCACACTCCCCCTTTCAGAAATCACGCATCAGATGGAAGAAGCAGGGTGTCTGGGTTGGCACTTTCAGTTAAAAATCCGGCTCCGAGCTGCAGCCCGGTGGGAACGCACTTGAACGCACCCTTGACCCGACAGGGCTGTTTTCACCTTGGGAGACCCCGCGGCCAGGGACCCGGGTCCGACAGCTGACAGCGCGCCGGTGTGCTTGCGCAGCTGCAGGGCCACAGGCCGCTCGTAAATGGAATTCCATTTTCAGAACCAGGACGGAACGGGGCAGTAATTCCACCTGCCGCACATTTGTTTAAATTACATCAACATACGCGACGGAGGCCATTTTCTCCCGGCGACGTAATTTCAAGGATCATTTCATGAGTGTGCGGCGGGAAGGGCGTCTGGGGTGGGAGCCACAGGGAGGGCTGCGGCGCTGTGTGATCCGAGAGGAGGCGGGTCACCTTGGCCACCTCTGCTGCGTCCCCTGTCCCTCCTCCCGCCCCTGCCTCTCCCGTGTGGGTGCCCTGGCCTTCCTCTGTCACTCTGTGCATTTACCCACAGCACAGGCCAGCGACAGGTCCTCCTGTGAGAGAGGCCTCGGACATTCTCTGGGGCCCAGCCCTGAGCCGGGGGCACTTCGGCCCATGCGTCCGCAGGGCCTGACTTCCGGCCAGGCCAGCAGCCGGCTGGGTGCTCTCAGGAAGTTAGGTTCCTGTGTGGCCGGTGCAAGCCAAGCCGGGCGTGGTTCACCCATTTCGGTTCATGTAACAAGTCCCTGCGCAGACTCCCAGGCCCCCACCAAACTGTGTGACTTCACAGGAGCTGCGTGGCGGCAGGTGGACGTGTGCCGTGGGCTCAGATGTGGACAGACTGGCATCTTTGTGGAACGGAATCATTTCCAAGAGCATCTTCGGGGGGGGGGGGGGGGGGCAGGGGGGGGGGGGGTAACTGGTCACGTGGTGCAGGGGAAGCTTCCCTCCGCCACGTCTGTGGGCATCGCAAGGGAGGCCGACTCCACTCGCACTGACCCCAGCGAGACTGGAGGAGTCAGGCCCGTTCCTTTTATTGATAGATTGATTGCTGGATGGGTGGATTTTTATTGATTTTAGAGAGGGGAGAGAGATAGAAACATCAATGATGAGTGAGAAAAATTGATCTGCAGCCTCCTGCCCGCCCCCTCCTGGGGATTAAGCACCCCCGCTACCGAGAAAGCGAAGCCTTTGTGTCCTCCAGGTGGCGTGGGGTCCGACGCCTCCTCACCTTCCCGAAGGAGAGGACGAGGGATTGCACGAGGTGGCAGGACGCCTTGGCCCAGTGGGGTCGGGACGCTGGGAAACCAGCCGGGGCTGGTCCGTGTGGTACCACAGGGCAGTGTAGGGGGTGTTGTTGCTATAATATATCAGCCTCGCCTCCTGTTCCAGGTCCCTGGGATGGGACGCTGGCTCGGGGGGAGGGAGGGCAGCACAGGCAGGGAGAGGGGTGAGGAGGACACACCATCAGGCACGGCCTCGGCTGAGCCACAGTCCCGGCACTGCCCGGGGCCACAGGCAGCCCTCCTCTGCCTAAGAGCGACGGGGCGTTTGCAAATCCCTTTCCTCGCAGGGGAGGGGGAACTAGCCTGGAAACTGGTGTCCACATCGGCCCCCTGCGGAGGCTGGCGGAGAAGGAGGGAGCAGCCCCGCGGTGGGCACGGAGACACCCGGCGGGGTGCTGCCTCACATCCATCAGGGCAGCGCAGGTGCACCGTCCTTACTTCACCCCATGCCCGAGGACAGAAAACGGAGAAAAGAAAAGGAGGGAGAAACACTAAGAATCGCCAGATAATTGGAGGCCCGGCGCCCCGCTGGCGGAGCATGTGGCGGGATCGATGGGGCGAGGCGGGGGCAGAAGGCGAGAAGGGGCTTCAGAGCGCCGCCCGGCCGCCACGCACTGACCCCGCTTACGGAAAATCAAATCTGCGCGCCCTGCCGCCGGCAGCGGGTGTCTCCAGCCTGGCCCCAGGTTCCTCTCCACATCCATTGCGGTAATCGCTCTACAAAAGAGCCGCCAGTTCTGCTGACTCGTGAGGTGAACAGGAAAACAAAGCCCTCACATGCGTGTCCTCCGTGGGCAATGCGTCTCGCCGTTTATTGTTGTCAAGCGGGGTGTGTGGGGAGCACTGTCCACAGTTCCAGGTGCAGGGGCGTGGTGTGGGGCGCGCTGTGGCCTGGGCCGGGGGCAGAGGATTGACAGGCTGGGAAGGGGAAACGGACTCACACCACGGAATCAGGCCGGGAGAGGGTAGATTTTTTCCTGTGACGTCCAGCCCTGGCCCATGAGCACCTTCGGGCAATGCCGGGTTCTGGTCCCGCTGCACAAGGGCTCGGCAGCTGGAGAAAGGGCTGCGCGTAGATGGTTAAGATGGGGTCCGTGGATGAAAGATAGTTTTGAGAGGCATTGGGGGTCAGAGGAGCTTCAGCCGGAGGAGCTAGAAGGCTCTAACCCAGACCAAGGACCTGTGCTTTTATTAAACACAGTTTGTCCCGAGGCAAGGTGGAAATATACGCTTCAAAGGTACGGTATCAAAGGGTTCCCAGAAACATTGTCAGATTGGGAATAGCCTACAGCTGCTCAGGAGTTTGGCCAACAGGAGGCAATAAAAAGCCCTGAGCTGTCTGGCAGCGGACAATCCTATTCAGGTTTGGGGGAAGTGCCTCTTAGCTGTTTCCAGCAGGTGAACTACATGTGACTCACCCCTGTGAGCCCCCCAAGCTTCACCAACTTTTGGTGAACTCTTCCAATTGTGACATGCTGGGATTGGTCTCGGCAGGGCAGGCGTATGTCACAGAAGTTACCCCCGGGGCCCGCGGGCCAGCTTCATCCCACAGTAGTATCTGGTTGGGCCCCAAGAGTGTTGTTTTTGCTGTTCACTTTGAGTTTTTAAAAATAATTAAACATTTGGACGGTTTCAAATAAAAATCAGGCACAGAGCTCCTCTTAAAACACCAGGAGGTCTGGCCTACGGCCCTGGGCTTCCAGCAGCTGAATTGAGGGGCGCCCACCCCGGGGTGGGGGGACTCTCCGCCTGCCCCAGCCATCCTGGCCTGCCTGCAGCTTCCGCAGCACCTGCTGGTTCCTGTCGGGGCGTTCGTGACCGGGGCAGGCTGCTGAGGCGGTGACAGCCCGGGTCCCAGCACACCCCTCCTCCGGGGAAGGTCAGGCGGACACCAGCTCTCGTGTGCCCTCGGTGCTTTTATTTGAAAAAGGATTTTTCTTGAAAGTAATTGCACAGCTAATGAAAATTGATTTTTCTTTCCAACAGTTTATTTTCCAGAGAACGAGCACAGGAGCGTTTAGACGTGCGTACTAATGGTAGGGGCAGGGCGTGGAGAAGGGCGTCTGTGACCTCTGGGAAGAGCAGGTGCCTGTCGGTCTCAGCCAGGCACCACCGGCCAGGCTCGGGGTGAGGGGGCCCAGCGGGTGGGCAAGGGCACCCATTTGCCAGATTTTTATTTCTTACCGCGTTTCATTTTTTTAAAACCAACGAAGTGCGTTCTCATCTATCTCGGAGCGAGCGTGGAACTGAGTCCTGGAAGCGAAACCTGTGCCACAAACTGTGCGCGGTTTCCGTTGGGACAGACGGTGCCCGGGTCCTTCCATCCCCAGATGCTCCACCGGGTTACGTGTGAGCACAGAATGGGCAGCACTCACGTTCTCATGTGCAGATACTGAGTTTCTATAGGTGCACGCGCATACGTGTGTGTGCATGGGTGTGCATGTGTGCGCCAAAGGGAAAGAAAGATCAGGCATCTCCTTGTTAATTGTCAAGTGAGGTTGACTGCACATGACAGAACATGTAACCATGGAGAGCGTGCAGCTCGGGCGGCCACCCGTGTCTCCCTCAGGAGAATTGCCGTTCCCGAGGAAGAGCCCTGTGCCCTGTCGGCCAGTGGGCGCCAACCGGTGTCTCCCGGACAACAGGTGGCCGGTGAGGTTCGAGAGGTTGGCGCACGCTGGCTAGGCAGCACTTCTCCTCTCTCTTCCCCGAGTCCGAGCCACCGCTGTTTATCTCGATGGATGGCCTGTTCTGGGCATTTCATGGAAAGGGAACCACATAATCGGTGATCTGTTGTGCACGGCTCCATTTACATACATGATGTTTGTGTGACTCCTCTTACATGCATGATGTTTATGTGGCTCCTCTTACATACATGATGTTTATGTGGCTCCATGTACATGCATGATGTTTATATGGCTCAATTTGCATACCTGGCGTTTGCGTGGCTCCTCTTACACACATGATGTTTGTGCCTGGCTCCTATTAAATACATGATGTTTGTGTGGCTTCTTACATTACATGGTATTTTTGAGGATGGTACAGCAGGAATCTGTGCTTCATGCCTGTTCATGGCTGCACAGGACTCCACTGTGCAGACATGTACCACGTGTTCATCCATCCATTGGTTCAGGAACACTTAGGTTGCTTCCACCCTTTGGCTTTCGTGACCAACGCTGACAGGAACATGTGCATACAAGCATCTGTCTGAGTGGCTTTCCACTCTTCGGGGTATGCACAGAAGGTCACAGGGTCACGTGGAACTCCACGCTTACCTCTGAGGCCGGCGGACTGTTCCCGCAGCAGCCGCCCCTCTGTCCCCTCGCCGGCCGTGTCTCCTTCCCCGCATCCCACCTGCGCTTGCTGTCCTGTCTTTTGTTAGTGCTGCTGTGGACTTCGTTATAATCGCCTGGTGGGTAATATTTCTCACCGTGGTTTTGACTTCCATCTCTCTAACGGCTGACGATGTTGAGCACGACGGCTCTTTGAATACTGTCCTTTCTAGTCCTCTGCCCACTTTTAAATCGGGCTTCCTGTCTTTTTGCTGGTGAGTTGGGAGAGTTCTTTATGTAGCCTGGATTCCAGGTCCTTGTTGGTGCTGTGGTTTGTAAGTATTTCCTCCCATTCTGTAGGTAGTGTTTTTCACGTTCGTAATAATACCCTTTGATGCCCAAACTATTGCTTTATCTCTGCCTTGTAAGCGTGTTTTAAACTTACCTCCTCCTAACTGCCGAAGAGCTCCAGGTCGTTGAATGCCCGGGACCTCGTTGCACCCCCTTTTCTGTGGAGCCGTGTCCCCTCCTTCCTCCCTCCCTTTCCTCTCGGGCTTTCACCCCCGAGGTGCCCCTCCTTGTCCTGGCGGGCTGGCCGCACAGCGGGGTGCGTGCCTCGTGCGGCACTTTTACGGCCGGGGCAGGGATGCTGTTAACCTTTCCTTCCAGCCGGCTGCGTGTCCTTTAATGTGCTAAGTAGTAACATTTGCCATATAAAAGTCACTGGCTCTTTTACCATCAGATGTTCCTCTTTTATGGCCTCCGGGTGTTTTGTCTCCTTTCAGGAGACTTTCAATATTACAAAAAATAGCGCCCCATTATTCTCTGATGTCACTCTTTTATGTGGACGCGCTTAAGTCTTTCGCAGTTTAGTTTTGTGTGTGGCTCTAAAGATGGACCGGACTGTGGTTTTATCCTCACAGGAACGCCCGGGGTTATGTGCTGTTCTGGTCCATTTGCTTTGAAAGGTCCCTTTCACCATGTGTGTGTGTGTGTGTGTGTGTGTGTGTGTGGGCATCTCACGTGGTTTTGCTCCCCTGGTGGCTCCATCCTCCCCTTTGCGGACACCCCGTTGTTCTAACGGAATGGAGTATGTTCCAGTAGGTAGCAAGGCAATATCTCACTCGTATCACAGTCACCTTGGCTGGTCTCTCTTCCACATACATTTATACTCAGCCTGACAATTGTATTTTACTAGAGGCCCGGTGCACGAATTTGTGCACAGGTGGGGTTCCTAGGCCTGGCCGGTTCAGGGCCGATTAGGGCTGTTTTTTCCAGTCCTGATCAGGGCTGGGCCGATTTGGGCCTGCCCAATGGGGCCTGCAGACTTGGGGGAGGGGCGGCAGGGGAAGAGAAGAGGGGTTGTGGGAGGTTGGCCAGCTGACCTGGGGGAGGGACTGGCTGGAGGGAGGGACCTTGGGAGGTTGGCTGTGGGAGTGCACTGACCACCAGGAGGAAGCTCCTGCATTGAGCATCTGCCCCCTGGTGGTCAGTGTGTGTCATAGCGACTGGTCATAACAGTCACTTAGGCTTTTATATATATATATATACAGGCAGTCCTTGGGTTACATTGAACTCGACGTAGTTTCGTGGTTACATCGCCATCTCCCATTTATTTCCAAAAAAAAAAGTTCCGCCATTTTGACGTATGTACACATGTGCTTTGTGTTTTTTATTATTTATGTATCACAAGTAAAGGTCGGTTAGGTCGTGTTTTTACCGCAATGGTTTTATTGGTCCCCCCACACGTGACTCTGCGTGGGGCCCGGCCCGTGAGGGTTTCCCCTGTCCAGCTGCTGACCTCTGACCTCTGGCCCCGCAGCCCCGTTGGTTGGGGTCGGTGTTGCCGCAGGAGAGCCCGTGAGGCTGGCGGTGTGGCCCTCACTCAAGTTCAGGTTCGGTCTGCCCCGTCCTGCCCGACCTGTTTCTCCAGCAGCCAGAGCTGCCGGCTCTCTTCTCAGCTCCTCTCCTCCCAGGGCTGTAGCGGGTTCTGTTCCCTGGACTCTCCTCCTGCTGCCACGCCCCTCGGGCCACGCCTGTTCCCGCTGTGCCTGTTCCCCGGAGCCGCCAGACCTTGGCCGTGGCTCCTTTGGGTGCATTCCTGCGCCCGGCGTCCATGCCGGTGCCACCTGGCACCTCCCCCAGCGCCTGCGCAGGCACCACCCTGGGGTGTCGGCGGGAGACCCTGATTAGCAAAGTTCTCTCTCCCCAAAGTCCAAGTTCACCAGCGAAACGCCTTCTGTCTCGTCAGTCTCGTTTCCGGTTTCTGATTTTGCAATCAAGGGTAAAACTGTTGCATTACCATGAGCACCATGACCGTTTCCATGTATGTATGTTTTGTTAATTCTCACCCAAGGTGGGAAGTCAGTCCCGAGAAGCTGGAGAAAGAGGAGAAATGGGCGTCTGAGGGAGGCAGTGGATAAAATAGCTCTTGGACACATCTTTTAAAAAGTGTGTTTTTATTGATTTCAGAGGGCCAGGGAGCGGGAGAGAGAAACATCAGTGACGAGAGAGACTCACTGATCAGCTGCCTCCTGCATGCTCCCTACTGAGGATGGAGCCCACAACCTAGGCCTACGCTCCTGCCTGGAATCAAACCCGGGCCCCTTCATTCTGCAGGCCGACACTCTGTCCACTGAGCCACACCAGCCAGGATGACACACCTTTGGAGTAGTGGCTGTGTGAGCTTTGTTTTGACTTGTCAGAGGGGCCTCAGATGTAAACGTCAACGTGGCGATTTCTGTTCCTGCTAAGAGAGACGCACAGGCGAACAGCACGCCCCTCCCCCGAGGGGGACACGGACATTCTGGTGACGTCATCACAGGGGGTGACGTCATCACAGGGGGTAGAAGGCTCCGAGGTTCTTGAGTTCAGGCCGGAGGAGCCCGTGTCATTCCGAGGGCGGTGACGGCTTCGCGTGGCGGTTTCTCTCTGAGCTGAGCTCACCCGGCCTTTGGAAGGAGGCAGAGGGCTCGGGAGCCGCGTGGGATCCACCCCGAGTGGGGAGGGCGTGGCTGTCCTCTCCCCAAGGTGGGACTCTTACTCAAAGAGAGACGCATCTTCCTCCAGGGGTGCTGGGCCAGGGCCTCAGGGTCCTCGGGGGCGGGGGCTGACCAGGCATCTCCCGAAGGCATCTCCCACAGCCTCGGCCATGGTGGGGAGGGAGCGATGGCCAGGGTGTGGGGAAGTCGGGGTGAGCCATGGGCTCGGAGAGCAGTGAGCTTACAAACAGCCGCCTGCCGTCCCGTCCGCACCGACGCCAACCAGTGACTCCCCGGCGGGGCGATGCCGCTCGGCGCCTTGGGGGGCATGGAGGTGTCAGCACCTCAGGGGGCCTTCCTCCTTCCTCCTTCCTCCTCCTCGTCATCGCTAAAAACAGGCTGACGACTCCAAGTCACAGTGCGACTGGCTTGGGGACTTCCCTCTCCCGTTAAGAATCTGGTGAATGTTGCCATCGGGGCCCTAGGTGTTGTCTCCTTTCTCTCGATGCCTGGAGACAATTGCGTTTCTCACATCTGGGGGTGTGTGGCCCCGGGCGCGGGTGCCCTTTGCACCCCACCTCCAAGAGGACGCGCACAGGTTACTTTCTGTGAAACGCGGACATGAGACCTGAAACATCTCATGAGTTCTGAGCAGAGTCAACACACGATGACACGTGGCAGCCACGCTGAGTCTCTGAGCCGGCACACATGTCTGGCCAGTCAGGCCCAGGTCTGCATCCAGCTCTGCCCGGCCGGGCCCGCGCTCCCCCGAGTGTCCTCACTCACAGCGGCGGCCCCCACCTCCTGCCCAGCCTGCGTCCCTGCGCTGAGGGCACAGCAGAGTCTGTGGGGCGGGAGGGGGGAGGAGCCAGCAAAGCGAGAGCCACAGCCAGCTCACCACCCACCCCTCAGCCCTCGAGAGCCCTCCAATATCAGATGGTTTTCTCCCGTTCGAACGAAATCTCACACCAGCGCGCTGTATTTCAGATAAAAGGGGTCTGTTTTCAAAGCCACGCTCAGGGAAGGACAGGTGGGGTGATGCACGGCCATTGCCTCTTTGGGGGAGATGTTTGATGGGAAGGGTGTGATTGCTTGTTAAGGAAAACCTGCCCGATTTTAAAAATAGTCGCCCCAGCCCTAGCCCGTTTGGCTCAGTGGATGGAGCGTCGGCCTGTGGACTGAAGGGTCCCAGGTTTGATTCTGGTCAAGGGCACAGGCCTGGGTTGCAGGCTCAATCCCCAGTAGGGGGCGTGCGGGAGGCAGCCGATGGATGACTCTCTCACCGTTGATGTTTCTCCCTCTCTCCCTCTCCTTTCCGCTCTGACATCAATGAAAGTAATTTCTGAAAAGGGGCTGCTGCTCCTAAGGTGTGTTTAGACACCACATTGCACCTTGCATCCACGGTTCAGATTGTCAGGACCAGCCGTGGGCTGTGGGTCTGACCAGGTGCTCCTGGGCCTGTGATTAGGGAAACGGGGTGCTCCCCTCCAACAAACACCGTAAACAGACAGAGCGGACACCCCGGGGGTGGGGAGGGGGGAATGATCCCACAAGCATTGGCTGCGTCCAGGATGGCCCTCGGTCCGCACACAGACCCGGCTGCAGGCGCAGAGGTGGCGGCGTTGGCAGGGGGTAGAGACCTCGGAGGAGAGCGCGGGCACAGCTGGAATAACTCCCCTCTTTCCGTCTGCAGGAGGCGCTGGCATCCCAGAACAGGAAGATGATTTCCTCCCTGGTCATCTCGCAGCTGATGGATGAGCACAAGCCCGCGGAGAAGGGGCCCGCGGTGCCCGTGCCCGTGCCCTGTGCCGGCGCCCAGCCGCCCCCGTGGCCCGGGAGGCGCGCCCTGGCCCCCCGCAGCGGAGTCGCCATCAGCCGGGCCTTCGCGCTGCTTCCAGGCCAGCCAGGGCCTCCGCCCCCCGCCCGGGTGCCTGCACCTGCGCCCAAGCTCACCCCCGAGGAGGAGCGGCAGCCGGGCGGCAGCCCCCAGAGGGGCTTCGCATCCATCACCATCACCGCCAGGCGCGTGGGCCCCCCAGCCAGGGCCCTGGTGTGGGGGCCTGGGGGGAGCCCGCTGTGCACCCGGTGCAGGGCCCCGGACCCGCAGCCCAGGGGCCCCCCTGCCCTGGCCGGCGGCGCTGACCCAGGGCGGCACCACGGACCCCCCGCCTGCACGGAACCCTCCGGAAGCAGCGCCGGGATGCGGCTGGAGTCCCCCGAGGCCCACGCACGGCTGTGTGACGGACACCAGTGCTGGGGGGCCGGCGGGGACCACAGGCTCTCAGGCCACAGGCAGTCCGGGCGGGGCCCGCTGCTGTTCAGCTCCTGCGTGCACCTCAGGGTGTCTCGGCCGTGCCCCACCGCCCCCTGCTCTCAGGACCGGTCCCTCTCCGTCCCCATGGAGCCATCGCAGCCAGCCGGCCCCCAGAAGCACAGGTCCGTCCTGTCGCTCCACCTGAACTGCAGTTCCCACAGGCTGACACCAGAGGGGGCAGGCGGCCCAGCCTCCGGAGGGCCAATGGGCAGCGGCCTGAAGCAGCCTCTGGCGGAGGGCCCCAGCCTCCTGGGCCCCCACTGGGC
Organism: Pipistrellus kuhlii; assembly: GCF_014108245.1. Taxonomy (NCBI): domain Eukaryota; kingdom Metazoa; phylum Chordata; class Mammalia; order Chiroptera; family Vespertilionidae; genus Pipistrellus; species Pipistrellus kuhlii. The sequence continues at coordinate 46,194,666 of NW_023425460.1, forward strand.
CCCCGCCCTGCACCCCTCCGTGGGGCAGGGGCAGCTGGGGGCCAGCACATGCCCTTGGCGTGGCCCCCCTCCGACGGGAAGCACAGAGCTCGCAGAGGCGGGGACTGAGCAGGTCACTGCGAGGAAGGGGAGCGGGGACCACGGGACTCCCGGCCACACCGGCAGCCACCACACCAGCAGCCACGCCAGTGCCCACACCAACCAGCTGTCCATCCACATTCCCGGCTGGAGCTACCGGGCGGGTGAGTGGCCCTCGCTTCCCTGGTGGGTCCAGCACAGACCCGCCCCCCCCCCCTCCCCGGGAGGCCAGGTGCCGGGTGCGAAGCCGGCCGGGTGGCCAAGAGCGGCCTCTCAGTCACTCACCAGCTCCCAGAGGCAGCTCAGGCCCCGGCTGCGCTCCAGGCCACGGCCACGCCCTGCGGGGTCTGCGCTGGGGGCTCCCCGGAGGAGATCCTGGGACAGGAGAGGCTGGCCCTCCACCCTTTGTCCCAACGACACGTCCAAACCAAGTGCAGCGGCAGAAACCGTGGCCCAGGTCACCTAAGGGTCGCGTGGTCCTACGTGGTCCCAGGGCAGGCGTGGACAAGGCCCTGCCCCAGAGGCTGTCCGTGGTCCCTGCGTCTGCACATCCGACCGTGCCCAGAGGCCAAGCACCGCCCTTTCACTGCCAATCGGACGGTTGATATTGGTGGGATGGCTCCATACTAGAGCGTGTGCATGTGTGTGCATATGTGTACGCTCGTGCACGTGTGTGGATGTGTGATCGTGCACATGTGCGCGTGTATGTGAATGTGTGTGTGATACTTACAGAGCGTTTTCCAAAGGAAGCATCGCTGGCCTCTCCAGGCCGCAGCAGCCGTTTCCTGCCTCCTCAGCCGCGCTTCGTGGAGCCGCTGGGCCAGGATGTGCTCTGGCCCCACGTCACGTGGCAGGCGGGGGCCCTGGGCCTGCGGGGCGCCCCCTCTCCGGGCGGCTGGCTGGGGACGGGGCCTCGGCCAGAGACCCGAGCTCTCTCTCTCTCTGTGCAAACTTCGATTTTCTGCTTCACTCTCTTCTAGCGGCTCTGGCGTCTGCATGAGCGACTTCCCTCTTGGGAAAGATATTTAAAGGTAACGGCACTGACACGGGAACGGCAGCTGTGCGTGATGGTTTCACGGTGCGATTTCCGCCATTAACGCCGTGTTAATTAACCAGAGTGGCTGTGAAATATGTTAAAGCTGTAATGCGCGCAGACAGGAAAGGCTGCAATTAATTTGACAAGTTTATGTCTAGCCGGCGCTCGGAGATCTTTCAGGCCCGGGACACACTCCCGGATGGATCCGACCGTCGGGATGCCTGTGCCATGCGGGCGGAGGGCAGGGGAGGGACGGGCGTGCATTTGGGGTTCTCAAAGGGTGCCTCTGGCTTGAGGACGTTTCCGCTTTATTTCCCTGAAGCGGAATGTGTGAGGGAAAGAGATTCTGCGTGACTCTGGGTCCCTTAACCCAGAAGGTCAAAGCTGCAGAACCTTGGATTCACTGTGTGGGGCCAACCCCTCAACTACAGGGCGGGCCAACAGTGGGTTACAGTTGTTCCCCTGAAGATTAACACAGTGATCTTACCTAATAATAGAGAAACATGTAAATTGACCATTCATCTGCTACACCCACAGCCACTCAGGGGTGGCTATGCAAATTAACCTGACAAAGATGGAGGGTTAATTTGCATAAGCAGGTGTGGAGCAGCTGGGAGGGGTGGGACCCCTGCTATGAGGAGGAGGGTGGCGGCGGAGGGAGCTACAGGAGCTTTGGCTGGGAGCGAGGACTTGCAGGCTCCTGGGTGGCTGGAGCAAAGCCAGGGGAAGGAAGGCCTAATCTTGCATGAATATCACACAGCAGGCCTCTAGTTACTAAATAATAATACAAGAATAAACTCTGTTTCACATACAGTGTAAACTACTTTTGCCCCACCCTGTATATACAAATGCATGTACACACACACACACACACACACACATTCACTCAGTGTCCCTGTCCTTCTGGGCTCTGTCCCTCAGAGTCTGATGTGCAATGGGACATATTTCTTCCCAGGTGGCCACGCTGTGGAATCTGTGCCTGGAATTTGTAGGCACAGCCCACATGCTGTAACTGCCCCATCTGCCCTGTCCTAGCATAACCTACACCGAGCATGTCAAACTCACAGCCCACGGGCCACATGCGGCCCACAATGAATATTTTGCAGCCCAGCCAATGTAACAGTACATAAGAAACATTTTTAAATTTTTTTGTAACTTGTTTTACAATGTTCTGATATACATAATTATTAATAACGAACTACAACGTTCGCTAATGACTGGTTACTATCATTGTGTGGCATCCATTCCCCTTGCGTGCCTTACCTCGGGCCATTTCTCTCCGCTGACTCTGGTGGTGCCTATTTTTGTGTGGCCACCAGTCTCGGACTGACTTGTTTGGTGTGGCTGCAGGGGGTTCCCTGCCGGGCCCCGCAGAGGGCTGTCTCCCCGTGTGACAGACTCCGCCCGCCCACAGGGGCTGGTGGGCTTAGTTCACGGAGCACTGTACCACCCGCGGGGAGGCGCGGTCACAGCCCGCGTGGGTCTGTGTGGAGCCCTCCGGGCAGTGTGCCTTAGACTCAGCTCCTCTGGTCCCGAGGGGCTGAAAACACAGGAGGAGCCCTTACCTTACCGGTGAGATTTGTCTGAATGACCCAGAGCGGGAGCCAGCAACGTTCTTTCTTAAAGTATGTTTTCATTGATGTCAGAGAGGAAGGGAGAGGGAGAGAGAGCAACATGAGTGATGAGAGAGAATCCCCAATCAGGTGCCTCCTGCATGCCCCACACTGGGGATTGAGCCTGCAACCCGAACATGTGCCCTGACCAGGAATTGAACTCTGACCTCCGGATTCACAGGTCAGCGCCCAAGCACCGAGCCACACCAATCCCGCAACAAGCTTTTTTTTTTTTTTTTAAAGACCAAATAGTAATGGTTAAGTATGGCTTTGGGAGGGCCAGATGGTCTCTGTAGAAACTACTTTTCTGTTGTAGAATAAAAGCAGCCACTGTTACAATGAATGAATGAGCATGGATGGCTGTGTTCCAATAAAACTTCATTTATAAAAACAGGTGTTGGGGGGTCCATTTTGGTCCCATAGGTTGTAATGTGCTGATTCTGAATTATCTGCCCCCCAAGATGAACTCCACCCTGTGCAATGCTGCCTGTGGGGTTCTCTGGGGATTCACCTTGGAGCTGGGTAGCTATGGACTTTTGTTGGGCAGTGGTCTTGGGAATGGCCCTGTGGGTGGAAAGGGAAGGGAGAGGAACGGAAAGAGAAGGAGAGGGGAGGGGAGGGGAGGGGAGGGAGGGAGGGGAGGGGGAGGGGAGGGGAAGAGAGGGGAGGGGAGGGGAGGGGAGGGGAGGGAAGGGGAGAGGAGGGGAGGGGTGGAAAGGGAAGGGAGAGGAACGGAAAGGAAAGGGGAGGGGAAGGGAGGGGAGGGGAAGAGAGGGGAGGGGAGGGGAGGGAAGGGGAGGGGAGGGGAGGGAGGGGAGGGAAGGGAAGGGAAGGGAAGGGAAGGGAAGGGAAGGGAGGGGAGGGGAGGGGAGAGGAGAGGAGGGGAGGAGAGGGGAGGGGAGGGGAAGGGAGGGGAGGAGAGGGGAGGGGAGGGGAGGGGAAGGGAGGGGAGGGGAAGGGAGGGGAGGGGAGGGGAAGGGAGGGGAGGGGAGGGGAGGGGAAGGGGGGGAAGGGAACTGAGGGGAGGGGAGGGGAGGGCAGGGGAGGGGAGGGGAGGGAAGGGAAGGGAAGGGAAGGGAAGGAAAGGGGGGGGAAGGGAAAGGAGGGGAGGGAAGGGGAGGGGAGGGGAGGGGAGGGGAGGGAAGGGAAGGGGAGGGGAGGGAAGGGGAGGACAGGGAAGGGGAGGGGAGGGCAGGGGAGGGGAGGGGAGGGGAGGGAAGGGGAGGACAGGGAAGGGGAGGGGAGGGGAGGGAAGGGGAGGGGAGGGGAGGGGAGGACAGGAGAGGGGAGGGGAGGGGAAGGGAGGGGAGGGGAGGGGAGGGGAAGGGAGGGAAGGGAAGGGAAGGAAAGGAAAGGGGGGGAAGGGGAGGGAGGGGAGGGGAGGACAGGGGAGGGGAGGGGAGGGGAAGGGAGGGGAAGGGAAGGGGAGGGGAGGGGAGGGGAGGGGAGGGAAGGAAAGGGAAGGGGAGGGGAGGAGAAGGGGAGGGGAGGGGAGGGGAGGGGAGGGGAGGGGAGGGGAGGGAGGGAAGGGGAGGGGAGGGGGAGGGCAGGGGAGGGAGGGGAGGGGAGGGGAGGGGAGGGAAGGGGAGGGGAGGGAAGGGGAGGGGAGGGGAGGGAGGGCAGGGGAGGGAAGGGGAGGGGAGGGGAGGGCAGGGGAGGGAGGGGAAGGGAAAGGAGGGGAAGGGAAAGGAGGGGAAGGGAAAGGAGGGAAGGGAAAGGAGGGGAGGGCAGGGGAGGGCAGGGGAGGGGAGGGGAGGGGAGGGAAGGGGAGGGGAGGGGAGGAGAGGAGAAGGGAAGTGAAGGGAGGGTAGGGGAGGGGAGGACAGGGAGGAGGGGAGGGGAGGGAAGGGAAGGGGAGGGAAGGGGAGGGAAGGGAAGGGGAGGGGAGGGAAGGGGGGGAGGGAAGGGGAGGGGAGGGGAGGGGAGGGGAGGGAAGGGAAGGAAAGGGGGGGAAGGGAAGGGAGGGGAGGAGAAGGGGAGGGGAGGGGAGGGCAGGGGAGGGAAGGGGAGGGAAGAGGAGGGAGGGAGGGAAGGGGAGGGGAGGGGAGGGAAGGGAAGGGGAGGGGAGGGAAGGGGAGGGGAGGGGAGGGAAGGGGAGGGGAGGGGGGGAAGGGAAGGGGAGGGGAGGGAAGGGGAGGGGAGGGGAGGGCAAGGGAGGGGAGGGGAGGGGAGGGAGGAAGAGAAGGGAGGAAGGGGAGGGGAGGGCAGGGGAGGAAGGGAAGGGGGGGAGGGAAGGGGAGGGCAGGGCAGGGGAGGACAGGGAAGGGGAGGGGAAGAAGCAGGTCCAGGCAGAGGCAGCTGAGACCTTCAGACACTAATACTTTATGGGCACCAAGAGCAGCAGCGGGCAGAATAACCAAGCGCGGTGCCCTGAAGTCACCGTGGTTCACGTTTCAGTGGACCGGCTCCCCTTCCCTTGCTCTGCGCGTCTGCTGCTTTCTGTGAGATCCTGGAGCTCCAGCTGCACAGTAATGTCCCCTGGGGCTCGGCACTGGGCGCCGTGTCATCTGTATTTCCTGACATTAGCATGACTCTGCGGAGAGCATGTTTATGGACTTCAAACGATGTGCCTGATGGCCGATCAGAGCCTCGCCATTTCCTCACCGCTGGTCCTTCGCGTGGCTACGCGCTCCTGACTTCGGAGAACGATGGTGATGAGGAACTTGGCGAGGGAGACTTCTCCACTCTGCTGATTTTCTTTTGGGGGGAAAAAAAATTCCCTGGAGTGTTGTGGTCAGAGCGTAGTGGCCTTTGTTAGGTTCCTGACGCGCGATGTACACCAGGCCCCCCAGGAAGCAGCAAGGACCGTCTGCCTGGGCTCGGCCAAGCGTGTCTTCTGTCTTCCCGTGGAGGAGAGAGCGCCCCCACCCTCCCTGGGGAGAATCGCTGAGCCAGAACCGTGGTCGGCAAACTGAGGCTCACAAGCCACGTGCGGCTTTTTGGCCCCTTGAGTGTGGCTCTTCCACAAAATACCACGGCCTGGGCGAGTCTATTTTGAAGAAGTGGCGTTAGAAGAAGTTGTTTAAAAAACTTGGCTCTCCAAAGAAATCTCAACCGTTGTCCTGTTGGTATTTGGCTCTGTGGACTGATGAGTTTGCCGACCACTGGGCTAGGGGAAGAAATCAGTGGTTGGCAGGGGAGGGGGCGGGGGGAACTCCATGCCTTGTTGGGCTGGAGCCGGTGTCTCTGTGGCTGCTGGTGAAGGGGACCATTTTCGGTTATGTCTGCAGCTCACCTTGACCTTGGCCATAGCTGGCTCCGTGGTGCCACCCCTCTCTGTGGCCTTCTCCCTCAAGGCCCGGGTAGCGGCTACATGTAGGCCAGATGGTCTTCTGTGGAGCACTGTGGGACATGTCACTATCCCTAGTCCCCCACTCCCACCCCCTCCCCAGATGTGAGAAACGTAAATGTCTCCAGATACGCACTGGGTCAGGGGACAGGACAAAACCGCTCCTGGCTGAGACCACAGTCACGCTGTGCCCTGACCTCCTGGCCACCGTGGCCGGGACCACCCTGCCCAGCAGTCCTCACCGCCCACCCCACTGCCGCTCAGTGCACCCTCCCAGCCTCACCTCCCAAGTACTGACTCCCAGAATCCCATGGCCTTTATGTGACGTGTTTGCTGTGTCACCAGCACTGTGTAGACAGCACGGTCGCTGAGGTCAGAATCCAAGTTTGATTCCTGGGCCCTGACATCGGCATGCCCAGCCGGGAGCCAGGGGTGTGGCGCACATGCTCGGGACCTAGTGCCAGGTCAGGGTAGTTCAGCCTGGTGATCCAACAAAGCCTTGCTGATGTCAGGGTCACCCAGAGGCCTGCTGCCTGATCTCTCTCAAACTACCTCTCCCCGGGGCCACACTTGAAACCTCTGCTCAGAGAGACTGGGGCGCCATGTAACTAACATCCCGTCTGAGGTAGGTGGAGAGAAGTAGAGAAGCTGCAGCGCCCCCACGTGGTTGTAAATCTGAGGGAGGAGTCTCAGAATGCCACTTTCCCCTAAGAACTCGCCAGAATAACCGAGTATTGTCACGGAACGGCTTTATTGTCCTTCTGATGGTCACATTTAAGGCCAACCCCCCCCATGGAGAGTGTTACAGAAATGTTCTGAAGGTGTTTTTATCTGTTTAGCTCTTGGTGAAGGTGGATGAGATGGGGTCCCTCCCCCAGGACCTTGAACGTGCTGTCCCCTCACTGCCCAGAGCCTGTGGTCTCCCGAGGATGCTCTTGTCAGCCACCCGCTGTTGCTGTGGAGGAAGGGCTTGGCCCTTCTTTCCGAGTCACCCTCTCGATGGCATGTGGGTCGCGTGGCCATAGTTGCTTAGGGAACAGTCACTCTAACCGGCTACTCGCTCAGGAGTGCCACATGAGGTGAGAGAACGGGACTCGAGGCCTGTCGCGGGCTGAGGGGATAACGGCCGGGTTTGTACATTGGAACCTCCAGAGCGCCCCACGAATCTGCGCAGTGACCATCGGGGGAACCAGCAGAAGCACCTGGGTGTGGGAGTGGGACCCAGCTCAGTTTCAGTTCTGACTCTGCCCATTGCCAAGCCAGTGTTCTCGGAGAGGTCATTTCCCCGGAGCCCCGGACACGGTGGTGCAAGGTGGGAACTCAGCCTGCGGTAACCACCATTGTCCTCCCCTGAGCTGTCTGCAGGAAATGAGTGTAGACGTGATCGGGGAAAGAGGAAGTGATAATGGCATGGTGAATTCCATAAGGAAAAGATACACCTTTCAGATATAGATGACCCTAGAGAAAAGACCAAAAAAAAAAAAAAAAAAAAAAAAAAAAAGTGTGAGAAACAGGTGATGTGTTGAATGCCTTTGGCTTGATGTTTTTCATCTCTTTGTTTGCTTTTTCAAAATGATCTTAAAGCAGAAGCTCAGATCTTTCTAAAATGTGTAAATTTCTTTTCGGTGTTTCTGACTAATGTGGGAGAATAAGAGATGAATGAAGGTGGTAGGACCAGCCGTAAAGTCATCTAATATTACATTGTGCAAGGAGGTTATGGTTAAACGCAGAAACCTTTTTCACGTTGCTACCACGGGGTCATGCATTTCCCATGTTAGGTCTTAGCCGCATGAAGGCATTACTGTGGGTGAAGGACCACAGCTCTCATTTGTGGCATACTAGTGATCTCACGTGGTTCAGTGGCTGATATCAGAGACCATGGAAATATGTTCTTAACACATTGCTGACCAGTAGTTTTATTGCTAGCTTTACCCAGCAGCCAGATAAGTTTCTATTGAATGAGTACAAAAAAACACAGTTTACATAAATGTTAAAGGCACGCTTTAAAATTAAATACCTGTTGCATTTTGAAGTTATTTATTACATATTCTTACAAGCTAATATATTTTTAAGGGATGGTAGTTTGTAAAACACTGTGTAATATGAAGCGAGAATTCTGATGATCTGTCTGCAATGTGTTAAGCAGTGGAAAGCATCAGATGCATTAGGGATGTGTTTTCAAAATGTCTGTGCTGAATCTTATGCTGGAATCTGAGTCTGTGCCTCCCTAGTTTAGAGCTTCATTCCTGAGGATGTAGGGGATAGAAAATAAAGTCCCTTCCACCTAAGTTCTTCCTGGAGCTTCTGTAGGAAAAGGCCTACTTAACAGGAGAAAGACAAATATGTTTATTAACATGTAGTGTTCATCTGTACGTGGGAGCAACCTGGGGAAAAAGAGTAACTCAAAGTGGTGGCTTAGAACTCTGGCTTATATATCCGCATTTTCAGCAAAGACTGATTTTGTAGAGAAAGCAGGTTTAGGCATCCAAGTTTGGCAGGGTGAGAAGATAAATATGTAAGAGGAAAGAAATGGTAGATAAAAGCTGGTAAACTTTACGTTGATTCCTCTGGTGATGTCTCCAGGCTGATAGGGTCTATAGGGGTCTCTGATGATTATCTTCTGTCCTTCCTTGCAGAGGAGAGAGAAGGGATACCTTTGTAAACTTGTGTCTTGCTGTTAGGGGAGGGCAGAGAGCTTTCCTTGTATCTGCTTCTTTGCAATTGCCTTCCCCTCAAAATAGCTCTTATGCCAAATGTCACCTGGAGAGCAAAATCCCCCACAGTAGAGGATCACTGATCTGGACTAAGAATCAATGGTTAATACCATACAGTTAAGTGAACTGCAATCTTTATTCAGATTTCACCAGTTTTCCCACTAATGTCTTTTTCTGTTCCAGGAACCCATCCAGGATACCACGTTGCATTTAGTCATCATGGCCATCGAGGGTAATTTTTGATATTCAGATGTTATTCTTATCTTCTTAATCCTTTTTCCTTTGTTTTCACCGACAGGCTCAAGATGGCCTTCTCTGACTTCCATTCCTCTTTATTCCTTCATTTATATCTGTCATCCTTCTGGATGGATTTCCTCAGAGGGTGGAAGGTCGGGATCTGTCTTTTTTAAGTGGTTTACCCGACGTCCATTGAAGATTGAGGAGGAAATATATCTCTACTGGTTGAAAATGCCAATCATCTATCAAGTTAGTGTTTCTACAAGAATTTCCCTAATACATTTTGTTGTTTTGGTCTAGAAAATGTCATGCCTCTTGAGTATTACCTGACTCATAAAAGCTGCTCTGTTACTGTTGGTGGATTTGAAAGGTAGAGAATATACACCGAGTGGTCAGATTACTATGATGTCTGAATGCATAATAATCTTGCCACTCAGTGTATATCCTATAATATATATATATACTGAGTGGCCAGATTACTACACATTCAGCGATCATAATAATCTGGCTGCTCAGTGTATATTACATGCTGCTAAGTGCATCGGCATTAGACGCAACTCATTCTGGCAGGAGTTGGGCTGTGAGAGACTGGCTGCTGTAATACTTTTATAGATTTTGATTATTTTATTTTTAAAATGTCCCCTCAATCTAACCCTGTCTCTCTGAACTGGAATACTCTAGGGACCTCCTCTACATGCAATCGAACAGTATTTGCCACTTTGTGGTTGGCTTCTCTCACTTCCCATAATGTCCTCCGAGTTCATCCATGCTGTAGCCCCTCCAGCATTGCCTTCCTGGTTAAGGCTGAACCATATCCTGCTGCAGGCACAGATGTTTTGGGTATCCACTCATCTGTCAGAGGACACGGGGGTTGCTTCCACTTCTCAGCTAGTGTGAACTATGCTGCTATGAACATGGGTGTACAGATATCTGTCTGAGTCTCTTCTTTTAATTCATTGGTTATACACATACTGAGAAGCAGAACTGGATTTCCATCCCACAGTCTGAGCACTGGAAGACAGACTGCCCCTCAACAACCATTGGGTGAGATTGGCAGTGGGTTGCCTCCCTCAGCTACCATTGGGTGAGGTTGGGAGTGGGTCCCGCCCCTCAACAACCATTGGTTGATGTTGGAAGTAGGACCCACACCTCAACAACCATTGGGTGAGGTTCAAAGTAAGTCCTACCCCTCAACAACGGTTGGGTGATGTAGGTAGTGGGTCATGCCCCTCAACCACCATTGGGTGAGGTGGGGAATGGATCCCGCCCCTCAACCACCATTGGATGAGGTTGGGAGTGGGACCTGCCCCTCAACAACCATTGGGTGAGGTACAAAGTGGGTCCCACCCCTAAACAATCATTGGGTGAGGTTGGAAGTAGGTCCACAAGGCAGGACACAAATTAATTATAGGAATACAGATCTCTATGAACAACCCCCACCTTTAGGCCCAGACCTTTTGACTGGTCCTGCCTCCTCCTCACTGCTCATGCCCAATCTACCCTCAAGGACCCGGGGCAATTGTGTCATCTCAAATCACTTTCCCCCTCCCCCCTCCCACCCTCTCCGCCTTCCTCCCATTACCAGGAGTGGCCCCTCTCGCTCTCCGGATGCCTCGCGGGGTCACTAGGTCTGCGGTCCAGGCCGCGGGGCCTCTGACGCGGACCTCGGCTTCCTTCCTGAACCTGCCTGCCGGCGGGGCCGGGGCCGTGTCAGGGCTGGGAGACGGGGGATTTCCAATCCAGGGGCCGCCGCGGCCGCGAGGGCTGGCTCCGTGGGCTTTTGTCTGAGTGTCTGGCCATCTGGGCGTCTGCTCAGACGGAGCGCAGAGAGCACAGGCTATCAGGATCGCTGGAGTTTCCCCCTCAGTTCATAAACACTTCGGGACAAAAAGGGGCTGGAACTGCATCCCCGGGGACGTGGTTATAACGAGCGCTGTCCATGTGAGGGTACCCTGAGGCCTGTCCATGGAGCGGGCACACAGCCCCACATTCCCGCCCCTGGCCTTCTCAGCCAGCGGGCTGGCAGCACCCCCCGGGACGGCCCAGGGAGGCCGGGAGCCCCCCCCAGCCCCGCACAGAGCGAGTCGCTCAGCAGAACTGGCCGAGGAGGCAGCCGTGGCCGGGCAGTGGGGAACGGGCTCCGTCTCCTGGTCTCCTCGAGGCCACTGAGGCTGGAGCACCAGCCCCTCTGGAACAGCCTGGCTTCGCTGTCATGAGGGCGAGGGGGGTGGCCCGGGGCCAGGGTGTCCCCCTCCTGTCCCACACCCGCAGGAGAACACGCCACACTCGGGGAGACAGGCTGAGCGGGGGCTCCCGCTGGGACAGGGTGAGCGTGGCCTGTGTGCCTCAGGCTGTGACTGGTGGGGACATTTTATCGCCGCCTTTCCTGCGAGCGTGGACCTTTGAAAGGACGTGGATGTAAATATTTCTCTCTTTTCTGCATCCAGCATGGCTAGAGAGCGATCCGTTCCTGAGCAGGGATGGCTGGGGATTGAGAAAAGGAAAGAGACAGACACAGAGACAGAAGAAAAAAGCTGAGGCCAGGTGGGACCCCTGTCCTCTGACAGGGACAGGGACAGGGACAGGAACAGTAACTCGGAGTCCATACAGTGTGTTCATTTTATTTGGCAAAAAACAGGGAGTTTTACTAAAAGCCAAGACAAAGGAGATTATGTGCATGCTAGGGTGCGCCGGGTCGTGTTCGTTCCTGGTGCTTGGCTGGATTTTCACAAAACCCACCCCCTGGCACCGGGCTGAAGGTCAGGCTGACAACACGCCTGCCTCCGGGCAAAGCGTGTTTCCAGGACGTGGCTCTGCCGACGCCACTGGCTTCGGCTGACAGTAATTAAGGAAATTCCCGTGTGCCTTCCCAGGCGCGCTCCACACGTGGGGGTGTTTGCGGTGATGTCAGGCTGCCCGGGGGTGTCGTCCGCGTTCCTGCCGTAATATGCACACGAGTAACGGGAGTCTTCAGGGCTTTCCACGTCCCCTTTCCCGTTACTGTCTTTACCGCCAACTTTCCTGGACCTCGCTCCTGTGTGGGATCTCAGAACAGGACCTGCCCTACGGCCAGCATCCTGGCCATCAAACAGGGGCTGGGAGGGAGGGGGCGCAGTCTGCTTTTCCAGGGACCACAGGGCGTCCCCGAAACTGCCTCGCCCACAGACGGAGCTCGAGGCCGGGGCAAGAACAGGTGGCCTGTCCACTGTGACTCAGGAGGGAGCTGGCCCTCCCGGGCGGCCAATCTCTGCCCCCTGTTGGTTTGTGTGGGTTTTTTTTGTGTTTTTTTTTTAATAATTACAGTTTATTTATTTGTTTGTTTGTTTACTTATTTATTTTTATGTTGCTCATATGTAGATACAGCACTGATTTATGTATCTGACTTTATTTATTTATTTATTTTGGTTTGTGTTTTTAAGTTGCAAATAGAAACAGTGCGTGTGTTTTTCTTCAGCACGTTTTATTTTTAGGCAAGCTGGAAAACGAAAGGCCGCGCATGGAGCCACGAGAATTCTCACTTGTGTTGATGGGAGAAAGGCATCTTAAAGGGGGAAAGCACCCCTCCCTCCCGTATAAATAACCGCAGGCGGTGGCCTCAGGAGGCCTGGCCGCCGCACACACATGTCATCGCTGTGTCCCCACGGGGTGGGAGCGGCTCACCCCGAAGCCCTCCTGATCTGGGCAGGGTGGGCTCTGCCGGCTCCTGGGGAACCCCCCTCCCCACCCCCGTCTTGCTGATTCCCGCTGCGTTCCCCTCCCTGTGCCCCAGAGCTGGACCCCGTGACGAGCTTTTCTGAGAGGTTCTGAGTGTGGGTGCACACGTGCCCACCGTGGAGACCGTCAGCGCAGAGCAGAGGTCTGGCAGGAATCCCGTGGATGCTCCCCACCCGCCCGCGTGTTTGCGCCGCGTCTGGTGGATGGACAGACGCGGAGATGGTGAGTCACGCCTCCGCTTCTGGGAGACGCCTTTGAACTCCGTGAAAACCGAGCCCTCTATCAGGTCCTCCTCCCCCGGCACCCTGACCCCTTAAAACCCACAGGAACCTGAGCGGTTCTAGACGCTCAGTGCCCGGTGCCCACCCCTGCCCCGCTCCCGCAGGCTCCCGGGCGCGATGGGAACAAGGGCTGTTCCCACCAGCGTTGGCCTCACGTCCGCCAGCGCCCCGAAGACTGCCTGGGCCGGAACCCCGCTTTCTGAAGGGCACGTGCTTCCCGTTTGGCCCAAAAGATCCCTTTGGAAGGGATTGGTGAGGAACAAGGGCGGGAGGAACCAGACGGAACTGGAGGGTGTGACACCTCCTGCGAGAAGCTTAGGGACGTGTCCGGCACCGGGGGTAAAAGCAGGACGGAAGCTAGTCAAGTGCCCTTTCCCTACCATTGTGGAATCATGCCTCAGTGGGACGGTCCGTCCCCAAGGGCAGGGGGGCGTAGGGAAGAACAGTGCCTGCCCCCCATCCTCTGAGACCCGCTGCCCGTGGCCGTGGGTGTCAGACAGCTCTCAGCTGCAGGAACGGACCTTTTAATGCCGGGAGGAAGGCACCTCCTCCCCGGCTCTCAGAAGGACAGTCCGGCCTCTCGGGCCGGGCAGGTGGAGGGGGACACGGTGTCTCCAGAACAGCCGTCACTTCAGTGACCTTTGCCCCCTTCCCATGGCTCGAAAAATGATGATTTTCTTGTTTGTTTTAAGTATATTTATATTGATTTCAGAGAGGGGCGGAGGACAGAGAGAGAGAGAGAGGGAGAAACATGGATTGGCTGCCTCCTGCACGCCCCCTACTGGGGATGGAGCCTGAAACCCGGGCACATGCCCTTAGCTGGGGACGGAGCAGTGACCGCCCGGCCCCGAGGCCGGCGCTCAGCTGCTGAGCCCGCCGGGCGGGCGGAGGGAGGCTTTTCAGGGAGTCAGTGAGCAGCGCACAGTCACGGAGACCTCCCCGCAGGCGGGCGGGGTGGGGGGGGGGGGAGCGCTCTCACCGGCCACAGACGCCGCCTGCGCGCGTGAGAGGCAGTTAAACGCTTTTCCATCCTCCTGGAGCCGAGGGCGCTCTGGGGGCGGCCCGTAAACCAGCATGTTTGTTTCCTGTGAGTGACTCCCGCCGACGGGAGAGGTAACTCAGGAAGCCCACGCGGACGGGGGCGGGCGGGGGAGCGTCTGTCTGGGCACCTGTTCATGTCATCAGACGGGACGGTCACCTGGGGAGGGGGGACGGGGCGGACGTGAGCAATGGGAGCCTCGAGGCCCAGGGCGAGGATGGCAGAGACCAGCCAGCGATCACCCTGTGGTCACTGCGGTCGGCAGGCGGCAGGCGGGAGGCGGGCGCCCTGGGCCCCGCGATTTCTCCTCCGTTGCTGTTTCCAGGCGCCGCGTGCTTCTCCTCAGAGGCCGGGATGTGTGTGTGTGTGTGTGTGTGTGTGTGTGTGTCTCCGAGTCTGATGTTCAAACCCGATCTTCAAAGGCAGCGGTGTCCTTAGCACAGGCTGCACACGGGGCCCGGGGCCCAGCGGGGTGGGCTGACATGACTGGGGTGTGTAAGAAATGTGAGGAAAACCAGGAGAGGGGTGGCCGCCAGGCGGGTGGGCCTCCCGCGGCCCCGCAGGGCCAAGGGCAGAGCCGAGCCTTTCCCCGGATCCCACGGCTGGCAATCCACTTCCTTCTCTGACCGGGCCCCTAGGAGGGACTTACACCTCCCCGGAATGGGGTTTCCTGACCTTGCTCAGGAAATGAGGGTCTGCCTGGGGGTGGAGGGCGGACCAGGGCCAACCCGAGAGGCCGGAAGTGGAGGTGTCCTGGGTCAGGCCTGTCTGCTCCCTGCCCGGGCCCCACAGAGCCCCCACGCTGGGGACCCCCCAGCCAGAGTCCTGAGGGCATATGGGGGAGGGGATTCTGGGATCAGAGCTCCCACACGTTTTAACCCCCTAACTCTGCATCTCACGCGGAGGCCCAGTCTGGATCGCATTTACTAAGCACTCCAATGGGCTCTCTGATGCTGCCATTTCCTTCACACAAGCCCGGGCACCCAGCCAGGGTCTGGCTGCAGGCCAGTGGCCTCTAGTGGAGGCCGATGAGGCACTTCCGGCGGCCGGTGCGGCTCCAGCTGCACCGTCACCGCGGTCACATTCAGCGAGTCCCCGCGGCCCCGGGACGAGCCCGAACCCAGCGCTGAGACGGCCTCCCAGGCCCATGCAGCCAGTGGTCGCCATGGCAATCAAGGGGCGGGATGAGTCATTAATGCCGGCCCGTCTTACAGCACGAACGTAGCAGCCATAAGATGAAGTCACAGCCAAAACCGGTTTGGCTCAGTGGATAGAGCGTTGGCCTGCAGACTGAAAGGTCCCAGGTTCGATTCCGGTCAAGGGCATGTACCTTGGTTGCGGGCACATCCCCAGTAGGGGGTGTGCAAGAGGCAGCTGGTCGATGTTTCTATCTCATCAATATTTCTAACTATCCCTCTCTCTCTTCCTCTCTGTAAAAAATCAGTAAAATATAAAAAAAATAAAAAATAAATAAGTAAATAAATAAAAAGATGAAGTCACGCTCTGTCCCCACACACCGCACGGTGATGGACGCACAGGAACCAAGGCGCCTGAGCTCGGAGCAGGAAGGGGTCTCTCCGGCCGGGCAGGGCTGTTGGACCGTCGGCAGCCGAGGGCAGGTGTCCGCGGCAGCATGGTTAGCGGGTCGTGGGGGCTGACCGCCCACGGGCATTCCTCTCTGGACCAGCTCGGCCAGGGTCCTGATGATGTCGGTGGCTTACCCAGGCCCGTTCCTGACCTGTTGGCCTTTCCCTTTCCAAGATGCTCTCCGCGGTCCCTGTGGCCAGGGGCCAGGAGAGAGCAGCGCGCCGCTCACTGGGCTCCCCTTCCCTCCAGGAGACTACACCTGCTGCGACCTGGTGGTGCAGATAAAGGAGTGCGAGACGCGGGAGGCCACCGCTGCCGCCCCGGGGCCCGCGCCCCCGCCGCCACCCCGGCCCGCGCCCTCGGAGGAGCCAGAGACCCCCGACCAGCGGGAGGACTGCTCCGAGTGCCGGCAAGCACCGGCCAGCAACACCTTGACCCTGCAGGTGAGGCCCTGGGCATGCCATGCCCGGCTCCCGCCGCGGGGAGACTGCTCCTGGGGTCGCATGACCTGCCTTCGGCCTCCGAGGCTGGAGCCCTGTCTCGCCTTCCTGGAGGCTGTGTGCCTCTGGGCCCCCGTGTCACAGTGTGAGTCACAGAGACCATGGCATCTGTCAGGCATGTCACTGCTTCTCCTGAAAAGGCCCGTGTGTGACAGCGACGGATGACCTGGGTCTGAGCTTCCTCAGGCTCCCAGTCCCCCCACCCCCACCCCCACCCGGACCCTGACCCAGGAGCCGGGGGCTCAGGACACTCCCACGCCTCCCGTCACGTCCCTGGAAGCTGGGATCAGGGCACCGGGTCTGGGCCTGTGGGCAGCGAACGAGTGGACAGGGTGGTGCTGGAAGGAACGATAGAATGGCAGGCCAGAGGTCGGCAAACGCATTAGTCACCAGAGCTAAATAGCAACAGTGCAACGACTGAGATTTCTTTGGAGAGCCAAACTTTTTAAACTTAAACTATGTAGGTAGGTACATTGTTATGAACTTCATCAGGGTCCTCCAAGCTGGCCTTTGCTAAAAGCTCGAGGGGCCAAAGAGCCGCATGTGGCTGGAGAGCCGCAGTTTGCCGACCGCTGTGGTAGACGGTTACCTTTGCTCTCACCACCGTGATGCTGGCTCTGGTCCACCGTGTGGGTCTCGGGGGCCGGAGGGCCGGTCGGTGCCCTCCGGGGGCCGGGCCGCCTTCCCGGGAGCCAGGGGGCTGCAGTGGGACCAGATCACGCACTGACACTTTGGTCCCTGCACTGTTCTCTTGCTCCGGTCCTTGGCCAGTCAGATGGCTGTGTCCCCCGTGTCCCTCCTCTTAAGGATAAATCCCTTTGCCCGGCGTGGCCCAGTGGTTGAGGGCAGCCTAGGAACCATGAGGTCACGGCTTGGTTCCTGGTCGTGGACCCCATCCCAAGTGGAGGCATGCAAGGAGGCAGCCGATCCATGATTCTCTCGTCACTGATGTCCCTCCCTCCCTCCCTCTCCCCTCCTCTCTGAAACCAGTAAAAACACATTTAAAAATGAACTCTCCCCCGCAGGAGGCGCTGGAGGCCCGGCGGCCGCAGTTCATCTCGCGCTCGCAGGAGCGGCTGCGGAGGCTGGAGCTGATGGCGCAGCAGAGGCGGGCCCAGCGCCAGGAGAGCCCGGGGCCCAGGCCGGGCCCCCTGCCCGTCCGCACCAGCCGGAGGCAGTTCACCGTCCCCCACCCGCTTAGCGGTGAGCTCCGTGTGGGGGCGGGGGCCTGGGGGGTCCTCGGGCTTGGACCTGCACCCCCGGTGCTGATCCCATGCGGCCCCCATGTCCATGGGACCGTGTTCTCACCGAGGGCCCGGGCGTCACCGAGCCGGCCCGGGAGCCGGCCCAGTTTGGAGATTCTCCGCGGGCACTGAATGCGCAGCTTCCTTGGCTCACAGTTCCCATGGCGCCGGGAAGGAAGCACGGGGCCTTGTGTGTGTGTGTCTGTGTGTCTGTGTGTGTGTGTGTGTGTCTGTGTGTGTCTGTGTGTGTGTCTGTGTGTGTGTCGTTGTGGTTGTGTATGAATTTCCTCTTCTAAGGACATGAGTCCTTGGCTCAGGGCCCACCCTGACCCAGCGTGACCTCGCCTTAGCCTGAGGGCATCGCACAGGCTCTCCCTCAAGCGGAGTCACGCGCCCGGGGCTGGAACCACGGTTTTGGGGGAGACAGTCCCGGGCGCTGCGCCATCCTGTGGTATTTTGCCTGAAACAGACCCAGGCTCACACTCCTTCACGGGGAGATCCTCCCAGATCCTCCCAGATCCTCCCAGATCCTCAGACCGTGGTGATGCTGGGGTCACGCCTGTCACTAGTTTGAAGTTCCTGAAGCGCCTTTTCATTCCCCGAGTTCTGGGACCGCCCCAGCCACCGGCTCCCTCTCGGCCGGCTCGGGCGTGGAGTCCGGCCCCTGCCTGCCCCTCTGTCCGCGCTCTCCTGTCGGTTTGCTCGCCGGTGGTGCTCGGCCCGATAAACAGATCTGCAGCCGCGTCTGCCTGCGGCCTGCCTGCGGGCGGGATGCTGGGCAGAGGCAGACGTTCCCCCGCAGGTGGAATGGGTTCATCCGTCACACGCTCACGGGAGCGGCGGCTTCAGTGTCAGACGTGTTACAACGAGTCCGAGTGGCTCTCGGTCAGCAGCCTTGACCCCGAACAGACTGGGGAGGCGCTGCGGACGGGCTGGGGGACAGCGGCACCCGATGTGCAGGGTCAGAGGCGACGGGGCCGGGACCGGTGCAGCCTCCTGTTGGCTGATGAATGCTGAGCGGTCTTCAAGGCTTACGGCAGTGACATGTGTGTGCCTGCACACGTGTGTGAGGGTAGATGGGTTCTCGTGCAGAGATGAGGGGGCGTGTACCCACGGTAGACATCATAGAGAGACGGGACGGCGTGACCAGGTCCTGCCTGCAGCCCACATCCTTACTGACGTCCAAGCAGCAGTGGCCGGACCCCCCAAAACCAATGAGCGCAGACGGCCCTTTCTGAGCTGGGAACCCGGCCACCTCGGCGTGGCCCCCACGGTGACGCCGTGGGAAGTGCCTGTGGGCGCGCACCGCACCGAGTCCCTCTGGGAAATCCTGCGGCACCCGGCAAAGCTGACCCATTCACCTGAATGACATTAGCCGCATGTCCGGGTGAGCCAGGTCAGGAGCCTTTCGAGCCACGGCCCAGTGGAGGGACGGAATTCTCCGGAAGGTGCTGCAAAACCCCTGCCCCCGCAGAGCCGCCCTCGGGGACACGAATGGCTGCGGCGGGTCCTAGGACAGATCTGCGCTCCCGGAGCGTCTCGCTGGAGAAGCCACCCAGCAGGTCTGGGGTGGCCAGCCCGGCGCCACAGTAACAGCCAGGAGCTGCCCATTGCGCGGCCGGGAGCACGGCCGCCCCCTCACCCCCACCCCTGCCCGGTCTGAGCTCATGAATGCTTTTCCATAAAACATCTGAATAAATATTTGGGGGCAGTGTTCCCAGTATTACTCACCAAGGAATTTTTTAATGTGCTTATCAGATAACAGCAAATTGTTACTTCATCAGCCCTCTGGCTAAACGAGGAAGCAGGAGCCTCATCCAGCGGGAGGCCGTTTCCCGGAGTCAAAGATGTTTGCACGCTCAGCACGGCGCTGTGAGCGGCCTCCGGGCCCCGGGGATGGCCTGAGCTGTGTGTTTTCAGGAACAAAAACTCAAAACTGGGGGGACACAGACCGATTCCTGCCGTGGACTCCCAGGAGACCTGCCGGACAGGTGTCTCTGGTGAAGGTCACACAGGGGAGCACAGAGGAGCAGAACGGTGCGAGGTGACTTCCTCAGGATTCCTCCTCCCCACGGCCTCGGTCTGACTTCCCGGGTGATCTCTCTGATGCGCGTCAGTAAACCCACCTGCAGCGAGAGCGAATGTGTATCCGGCCTCCACAAATCGCCGTGTTCCGTGGCTCTTTCCAGAACACAGGGGCACCCTGGAGTTGGGGCAAAAAGCCTCCTACCCTCGGGGTTGTTCAGATGCAGGTGAGACGTGGCTACTCCATGGTGATGGGAGCCACTGTTAGCGTTAAGGTCCCTTTAAGTGGGACAGACAGACATACATATTTTTTAGAAAGTGTGGACAAAGCACACAGGGTTTTCTTCCGGCACAGAGAGACTAAACCCTATTTTATAGTCACACGTGACTTTGAGAACTCATTGGCGCTATTATTCTGCAGTTGTCCCTTTCCTCCTCAATGTCCTCAAGCCTGGGACAATCAAAACGCACTTCAGAGGAGGAGCATCCCCTGGGATTCTCGCAGCCGTATCCTTCCGGACGTTTATAATGCCCAGTGCCGTGGTGGGCAAACTGCGGCTCGGGAGCCACAGGCATCTTTTGGCCCCTGGAGTGTGGCTCTTCCACAAAATACCACGGCCTGGGAGAGTCTATTTTGAAGAAGTGGCATTAGAAGAAGTCTAAGTTTAAAAAATGTGGCTCTCAGAAGAAATTTCAATCATTGTGCTGTTGATATTTGGCTTTGTGGGCGAATGAGTTTGCCGACCGCTGGACCCTAGTGCATGTTAAAGGCACTGGCAAGTCCTGCAACAGTGAGGCCTGCTTACGTCTGTTTAACTCCATTCTTCCTAATTATGTTAACCTGGGGATGTTTTCATCTCATTGTTAAGAGCTCGCTTGGGAGACGTTGTTCTGGGAATCTCTGCTTGTAGGTGATTTCCCTTGGCCTCCCGCCCTTCACTAGAGAGACCGGCCTTCTCTCTGCCGTTTGCTCTCATCAGCCCTTCTTCCATCCGTGCCGGCAGTGCTGCCGGAGAGCCTGGGACCTCTGGGCGGGTGATGGTGTTGGTTTCACTGTGTAAACCAAGTCTGGAATGACCAGGAGCCCTGAGGTAGCTGGGGGACGGGCTGGGGCACCCCTCGTGCGTCTGAGAGACAGAGCAGAGCGGCCCCAGGCATGACATTGGGACGATTTCTCTCCAAACATGTTTCATAGACGTGGTTGGCGTGTCCCGGTGCCGCTCCTCACGCCTGCCCGGGGGCTCCTGTCAGCACCGGCGCCGGCACTGCGGCTGCCCCGGCACACCAGAGCCGTCGCCGAGCTCCCTCTGGCACACGGTGTCCCTGCAGCTGCTTCATGGGGGGATGGCCGTTCCCCGGGGCCCTGAGCCGCGTGACGCCGGGCACTGCCCTCGGCAGACCACGACAGCTTCCAAAAATGAAGCACAGCCCGGCCACAGGGCTCCGAGATTGACCATCGCCCCCTAAAACCAGGAGGCCAAGGGTTCGAATCCCAGTCAGGACAGATGCATGTGCCTTTGCCTGTTGGGTTTCGAGCTTGATCCCCAGCATGGGGCGTGCAGGAGACAGCCAGGCCATGATTCTCTCTTGTCATTGGTGCCTCTCTCTCTCCCCCTCTCCCTTCCTCTCTGACATCAGTAGAAAGGGGAGGTCACTGTCCATAAAGCGTGTTCGATGCCAACCCTGGGCCTCGTGCCCGGAGTTCGCTACAGCCAGGACCAGTGGGGAGCCGGCGGGAGCTCTGTGGTGTGAGCACGGGCTGTGCCCGCAGTGCTGGGGAAGAGCAGGAACAGCGAGTGTGGAGCCTCGTGCTGTTTCTCCGGAAACGTGTGCCCGAGCCCCTGACCTGAGCCCCTCTCCTCTTCTCCAGATAACCTGTTCAAGCCCAAAGAACGGTGCATTTCGGAGAAGGAGATGCACATGCGCTCCAAGAGGTACCTGATGGCGTGGGGGGGGGGGAGGAGAAGGAAGCGGGGGGGGGGGGGAGGGCAGCTTCGTGGGCCCGGCGCTGTCCGAGGGGCTGGCTGCCAGTCCCCGTGTGAGCGCTGAGGTCGTGGCCGTGATGTGGAAAGCTGGTCCAGGGAAGTGCGGCCGCGGGGCTGTGCCTGGGGGTCTTCGTGCTTTCGTGAGAGATCCCTAGGAAAGTGGGGGTTCCTGGATTCCCACCCACCGGTGGCTGGTCTCTCAGCGATCGCGGGCTCCCCAGCACAGCGCCCGGCCTCGGCCCGATCACATGGTCTCCGTGACACGAGCCCAGTGGACTGGGGGAGGGAACCTCTTTGTAAATAAAGGCTCCAGCGGAGGCGAAGGGGACCGTCCGTTAACGGCCTGCCCGCCGCGGGTCCTGGCGGGGCCTTTAGGGCCAGCGAGTTTCAAGGCTGGCTGGTTAGACGTGCGAAGCTGAGGCGTAGACCTCCTGGCACAAGTACTCCCTTTCAATGTGGGGGGAATCCCGTCAAGTCCTTCCCTCTCGGTCCCCAAACCCAGCACTGCCACCAGGGAGCTTTCCAGCGAAAATAATCGTGGTCAGGCCAGCATCTGTGGACAGAGCATACACCCCAGCGCCGTGCTTTATTACACTGGGAACCCCCGGTTTTACAAGGAAAAGGGAGTGGAGGGACAAGGAGAGCGGCCACTAAAGAAGGAGCAGCACTCCGCCTAACCCCACCCACCCCGTCCGTCCATGTCTCCCCCCCCCCCCCCCCCCCCCCGCCTCCGGCTCTGTGTGCTGAGCCTCGCAGCTCTCCGGAGACAGTCAGGGCGCCCTCGGCCGATTCCCCTCTGGACTGGGGCGCTGCTGACAGACACACGCTGTCTAGCTGCCATTCACAGTGCTTCCTGCGTCTGTTTCAGAATCTACAACAACCTGCCGGAAGTCAGAAAGAAAAAAGAAGAACAAAAGAAAAGGGTGATCTTACAGAGCAACAGGCTCCGCGCCGAAGTCTTCAAAAAGGTAACAGCCCGGCCGCCCGCAGGTGTGACTGTGAGTGGGCCCAGGCGTCTTTGGCCACAAGCAGGTGTGATGTGTGGGCCCCGGCGTGCTCTGCCCGCCCGCAGGTGTGATGTGTGGGCCCAGGCGTGCTCTGCCCGCCTGCAGGTGTGATGTGTGGGCCCAGGCGTGCTCTGCACCTGACGTGTCTGTCTCCTGCTTCCCCAGCAATTACTGGACCAGCTCCTGCAGCGGAACGCCGTCTGACCGCAGGCTGCCGGCAGCCCCTGCTGGGCCCGGAGGCTCCCGACGCTGGACACACCATTAAACAGCCCGCCTTCACCACAGTTTTTACTTCAGATGATTTTTTTTTCATAAAGGAAAACCTTGCTCCCCAAAGTGCTGGCCCCGCGCAGGCCGGACCAATGCTGCCTGAGGAAGGGGCTCCGCAGACCAGGGCGACCAACCCCTCACCCGCAGACCCCTTCTCCTCGTATTCCCGAGTTTTCTCTTTGGCTCTGAGCCCCCTTCCCACCTCCATTCTCCACCCCCAGCACGCCCAGGGGCTCAGGTCCCAGGGGTTATATTTTTTACATCGAATTTCCAAACCCAATGCTTTTTACACACCAGCTCCTGACTGTGCCCGCTGTGCCGGCCGCGCTCGGGCACCGCGTGGAGCTTAGGGGCCTCTGGACGCAGCGCCTGGTGCTGGAGGCAGGCTCTGGGTAAGCTCCCGGGCACCGCCAGGGAGCTGGGGCGAGCGGCTCCCCCACCCGCCCCGCACCTCGCCAGCCAGAGCCAGCTCCATGGCTGCTGCCCAAGCCCCGTCCTCCGCAGCCGCCCCACCGCCCACCCCCGCCCCGGACAGCCGCTGGCGGACGCGGCGGGCGCCCAGGCTGCCACACGTTCTCCCAGCGTTTACGTTGGTCGTTTACCATTTGGGGAGTTAAGAACCAACTAGTTTTTATCAAAGACGGAAATAAAATAAAGGCAGTTATTACAAAAATTCAAGCATTTCTCTGCGAGTCTTTCGCGTTCTGAGTGGAGCAGCTCAGCGAGGAACGCCGCCAGGCCCCCCTCCACCCGCCCTCGCCAGCGCGTGCGGGTGCGATCCCCCCGGCGCCGAACAAGGTGGTTCTGAGCCGGTCTTTCCTGGGACGAGGCTGCGGAGGAGGGTGCGCGGCTCTGCTACACCGGCCGTGGCCGCGGCTGCTCGCTCTCCAGCGCTGGGCAGTGAAGTCCCCGTCGGTTCCTGAAGTCAGAATGGATGCCCTGCACCTTCATCACAGCCATCCCCTGCCTCTCCGGCACCGGTCCCCTTTGCCGGGTTCTCTTCGTAAAACCAGACCGTGGGAATTCTGAACTTCTAAGTGGACTTTACTGTTGTACCTTCAGCCACCCAATCCTGGCCTGGAGCCGACCTCCCACCCCTGGGTGGGCGTGGGCGTGGGTGTGGGTGTGGGCCTGGCGCGGGGCCGGCTCCGTGGTGCTGGGCGGCAGTGGGAGGTGTGTTGCCGCTGACACACACGAGCTCAGACCGCCACGCTGGAGCCCGTGGGACGAAAGGCACTCGCTCCTGCCGTGGCCCCTCCGTGCCCGCACGCCGGGCACCGCTGCCTGGCTGCCGGCCCTCTGCCAGCCGCTAACGGGATCCTGGAAAAACGGACGCCAGGCTGGTTCCACGGCATCTCTGCCAAGGCGCTTCCTGGACCCGAGCTCCATGAGTCAGCAGATGCTCGCCGGGCGGGCGCTGAGCCTCCTCGCAGACACCCCCATGTTCCCGCCCGGACGATCCCCGGCTGGCTCAGGTGCCCCAGGCGGAGGGGGTGGCTGTGGGGCGGCGTGTCCGGGTGAGATGCGATTGGAATGTGACTTAGGGGGTTAGCCGAGCCCGCGGCCTGCAGCTAGGAGCAGCAGCTAGGGGCAGAGGAAATGAGCTGCGAAGTGACTCAGGGCCGCCTGCCCCGCGCAGGTCCGGCTCTCCCCGCTCCCACCGCCTTGGCAGTGCCCCCGGACGTCTAGCTCAGTAGGATCCGCTTGGAGCAGGCTGTCCCTGAGCCGAGCCAGCCGCCCGCCCCGGGATGAAAGCTCGGGAAGCAGGCCAGCCCTCGTCTGTCTGTCCCGGCCGATGGGCTTTAGGAAACTCCGGGGGATTCCGGGGGAGGGGCGGGGGGGGGGGGGTTCTGCTCACCGCCGGCTGCCGGGCAGGATCCTTCGCAAATGTCTTCTCCACATGGAGCGAGCGACTGCGCTGGCCGGCCCCCAGGAAGGGGCTTGCTCACGTCCTGTCTGCTGGGGCCCGTTCCTGAGCCTCAGGCCCCGGGAGGCCGTCTGAGGCTGCCGTCTGGGCGGCGGGGAGGGAGGGGGCTCCTGCCATGGCTTCTGGCTGCGGGAGGAGGAGGGGTTGGACACTCACCTGGAGGTGCTGCCTCCTGCGGGCCCGGGCCTGGGCCGCTTCAGGAACTTGCAGGGGGCGGGGGAGACGTGACTCAGGAGTAACTGTGACGAGGGGGGCCTGCAGGTCCACACTGGGAGGCCGGGGCTCAGGTGTGAGGGGGGATGGAAGGGCTGCCAGTCCTTCTCCCTCTGGAACCGAGACGGCAGGATGCCCACAGCTGGCAGCACACACACAGAGGAGGGTGCACACACACAGAGGAGGGTGCACACACAGAGAGGAGGGTGCACACACAGAGGGGGGTGCACACACACAGAGGAGGGTGCACACACACAGAGGAGGGTGCACACACACAGAGGGGGGTGCACACACAGAGGGGGGTGCACACACACAGAGGAGGGTGCACACACACAGAGGGGGGTGCACACACACAGAGGGGGTGCACACACACAGAGGGAGTGCACACACACAGAGGAGGGTGCACACACACAGAGGGGGTGCACACACACAGAGGGGGGTGCACACACGCAGAGGAGGGTACACACACACAGAGGGGGGTGCACACACACGGAGGGGGGTGCACACACACAGCGGGGGGTGCACACACACGGAGGAGGGTGCACACACACGGAGGAGGGTGCACACACACAGAGGAGGGTACACACACACAGAAGACGGTGCACACACACAGAGGGGGGTGCACACACACAGAGGGGGGTGCACACACACAGAGGGGGGTGCACACACACGGAGGGGGTGCACACACACGGAGGGGGTGCACACACACGGAGGAGGGTGCACACACACGGAGGAGGGTGCACACACACAGAGGAGGGTGCACACACACAGGGGGGCGCACACACACAGAGGGAGGTGCACACACGCAGAGGGGGGTGCACACATGCAGAGGGGGGTGCTCCCGTGCCTGCTCTGCTCCTCCACGGCCACACGCGGCCTGGCTGCGCTCAGAGCCGGGAACTGCGGGACGCGAGGAGGGGAGGTGGCTCCCCACAGCGCGGCCAGGAGTGGCGGTGATGACGCCGGAATCCGATCACTGTCACTAACAGAGAAATGTGAAAGGGAATGGAACGCTGGTCAACCTTAATGGCTCTGAAAGGTCGGAGCTAATCGCTCACTGTTTAGCTGAGACATTGGTAGTTAAAGCAGCCTCCATCTGTCAGTCATATGTAGATCCTTGCTGATTGGCTATTATTGGAACTGCCTGCCTAAAGGCTAGGGGTGTATCCCATAACCTTAATACAAGGGATGGCAAGGCCAGAGCAGAGGTAGTCCTCCCCCTAGAGGTGGGCTCCCGCCTGGCCCCCAATGTTCCCACATTAATACTTTTCTAGTCTCTCTCATGTGTGTGTGGACTCCTCCAGAACCCGAACCCTGAACCACACGGACGAGAAAGGGGCTCCCACGGAGAGACAGGCCTCCAGATGCTGGGACCCCACGAGGGCCTTGTCCTCTGTGCCAGGTAACGGGAAGGTTTCATCACACAGGCCACACCGCCGGTGACAAAAGCAGGGGAGACCCAGTTCCTGACGCCTTCCTTCAGGAGAACATAGCATTTCCCTAAACACAGCCACTGACAGCCGTGGCAGACCCACGGCACCGAAAGAGGCATCGTTAGCCCCAGCTGGTGTGGCTCAATGGGACGAGCCTTGGCCTGCGGACTGAAGGGTTCCCGGTTCAATTCTGGCCAAGGGCACATGCACAGGGTGCGAGCTTGATCCCCAGTAGGGGGCGTGCGGGAGGCAACCCATCAATGATTCTCTCTCATCATTGATGTTTCTCTCTCCCTCTCCCTTCCTCTCTGAAAGCAATTAAAACATTAAAAAAAGAAGAAGAAGAAAAATGGCCTAAGAACATGAGCTAGCCCTTCAGAGAGAGAGAACTGGTTAACAAGGAACAAATGCTAAGCGTCCCTGGGCGAAGAAATGCAATTAAAATAATGAACATTGAAACCCAATTTTTTTCCTTTTTTTTTTAAGATGAGAAGAAAATGTGCGGAATGTTCAGAGAACAGCGTGTCTTCGGCTAGGTCACTGCCTCCCTATGCCTGCCCAGCTCCGAGCCATCTGAACCTCTGCTGTCCACCTCCCCACCCTGCGGTCGACTCCCACTGCCCCTCCTGAGGAGGGCGCCCCCCTGCGGGGCCTGGGGTGCGGGGCCAGGCAAAGGCTCCTGGGAGCCCAGGGGGAGGGGCCAGAACTCAGAGATTTGTGAAGAAGCCAGCAGCCTGTGAGGGGCGAGGGGCGAGGGAAATGGCTGCAGAGGGAGCCACACAGGGCAGCACCCAGGGTCCGGGATGCCCGGCTGTGCTGCCCCTGGCAGGAGCCCCAGGACCCCCTGAGCCGGCAGACCGGCTCCCACCCCAGCTGCACCTGGCCTGGCCCCAGCGGGAGGCGTGCAGGAGGCAAGGGATCAGTGATTCTCTCTCATTGATGTATCTATCTATCTCTTTATTTCTGAAATCAATTGTGTGTGTGTGTGTGTGTGTGTGTAATTATTATTATTATTATTATAACTAGCAATATGCTCCAGGCCAAGTCTCCCGTCTCAGCGGGGCTGGCGGGCAGCCTCTCTGAGTCCAGCTGAGAAAAATGGGGAAGCAGAGGCTTTGCACACGAGCCCCATGGACCTGCGTCAGCCCCAGACCCGAGGGGAGCAGCTGAAAGGCAGGAGACAGGATCCCCAGGAATGACCCCCCCCCCCACGCTCCCCCCTCCGTGCAGGTTTGGTTTGGAGTGAAAACCAGCTTCCCTGCTGCCGCCTGCCTCTGCGCGGAGGGACGTGGAGGTCCGCGGAGGTCCGCGGGGCGGGGACGAAGGCGGTGTGCGGGGCAGCTGCGCTCTGATGTCTGAGGGCCGCAGACAGCGCCCAGGCAGGATTAGGCCGGATCAGGAGGGGCGTGGTCAGGCCGAGGCCCGGAGCGAGCCGTCTACTGTTTCAGACTCCGGCTGCAGGCGTGTGCCACGTGGACCGAGAAACGCAGCTGGGCCCCGGGTTTGGCTGAGTGGATAGAGGGTTGGCTCAAACACGGAAGGGTCCTGGGTTCGATTCCAGTCCGGGGCACATAGCTTGGTTGCAGGCTCAATTCCCGGCCCGGGGCCAGGTTGTGTGGGGCAACCAATCGATGGGTGTCTCTCACCTGGATGTCTCTCTCTGTCTCTCCTGGTCCCTTCAGCTCTTTCCAAAAATGAATGGAAAACGTCCTCGAGTGAGGGTTAACAACCACAACAATCTACAGAATAAAAGCCTGAGCGACCTTCCCGGCAGAAAGACCGGAACGACCGGTTGCTATGATGCGCACTGACCAGCAGGGGCAGACGCTAACGCAGGAGCTGCCCCCTGGTGGTCAGGGCGCTCCCACAGGGGGAGTGTCGCTCGGCCAGAAGCCGGGCTCATGGCTGGCGAGCGCAGTGGTGGTGATGGCGGGAGCCTCTCCCACCTCTGAGGCAGCGCTAGGAGCAGTGAGCCCAGCGGTGAGGAGTGAGCGGGCGGGCGGGAAGGAGCCACGAATCCCGGGTTGCCAGAGGACGTCAGGGGATTGGGCCCACGCTGGCAGGTGGACATCCCCCGAGGGGTCCCGGACTGCCAGAGGGCACAGGTCAGGCTGAGGGCTGCCCCCCCAGCCCCCACTCAGTGCATGAATTTTGTGCACTGGGCCTCTAGTATAATAAATAAATAAGTGATTTATTGGAAAATAAAAGAAAAGGAAAGGAAAGAGAAAAGAAAGAGAAGAGACGAGACGAGACGAGGAGAGGAGAGGAGAGGAGAGGAGAGGAGAGGAGAGGAGAGGAGAGGAGAGGAGAGAAGAGGAGAGAAGAGGAGAGAAGAGGAGAGAGGAGAAGAGACAAGACACTTGGGGCCCAGCTAAGCGAGGCCTGCTGCTCTCGCCCCTGCCAGGAGAGGCAGCACTCTTGGACGTGACCTCCCCTCTGGTCTGGAGGCGGAGTGGGACCCGGTTCCTCACTCAGGTTTCAGAGCTCAGACAGCTGTGAGCAGAGACCGGCGTTGTCCCGTGTTCTGCTTGGAAAGGATGGAGGAGAAGCGGCGTCCGGTGCTGGGCCTCGGCCGAGCCGTCCCTCCCTGGGCTGCAGGGAAGCCTAGAAGCCCTACGTGTGCGGTGTTTGGGCCGTAACGCGCCCAGTCAGTCAGTGTCATTGCCATTGTCACGGCAGCGCTGGGGCCTGGCCGGCCGGCCGGCCGCTCCCCGGAGCGTCTGCTCTCGTATGAGAAAGAGAATGAGTATCTTACCGCCCCGCGCCCCCGCCCCCCGCCCCAGCCTACTGCGGGGCTGCCCGCCTGCGGGTTTGCGGGGGGAGGCTCAGAGGGACATTTGCCTCTAACCCCTCTCCCGCCCCCGTGCCTCTGCTAAGGAGGGGAGATCCCGTCACAGACCTGTGCGAAGGGGATTCACAGAAACAGCCCCCGGCCCGGAGCACCCCGAGCACTTCCTAAGGACTTTCCGGGGGGGTTGGGGGTGTGTGTGAGACGCCGCTCCCTCTGGAGGACCCGGCAGCCGCTCCTGGGCGTGTCCGGGCCTGTGGGTGTGTCTCCTCCTCTCTCCGCAGGGACCCCGATGTGTCACTGTCCAAAATAGAACTCAGAAGTAGGTCAAAGAGTGCGCCACAGAGCAGGTCACTGCCGAGAAGCGAAAACCGCAGCCGAGGCGGCTCGGCTCTGGGGGACGCCAGCTGAGACCTCTGTGTCCGCCCGGCTCAGGCCTGAGGCCACGGCGGGAGGAGGGGGGGGGGCTGACAGGAGTCACCCTGCTTCCCGTGGCGGGCGTGTGCGCTCCTGACTCCGGAAGGCCCCCCGGGACGGACAGCACGGAGTCTGAGGTCCAGGAAGCACAGCCCGGGCCTGGGCCCACACTCCGGGTGGGGACGAAAGAGCAGCGACTGGCCTGTGTCCATGCCTCGGGGCCGAAGGGGCCAGCTTTTGTGTCTGTGTGTGTGTTTTTAATATATTTTATTGATGTCAGAGAGGAAGGGAGAGGGAGATAGAAGCATCCATGAGGAGAGCGAGTCGTGGATCAGCTGCCTCCTGTAGGCCCCACAGTGGGGATGGAGCCCACAGCCCGGACCTGTGCCCCGACCGGGCATGGAGGGTGTCCTCCTGGTGCACACGTTGGTGCTCCACCAATGGGGGTCAGCGCCTGGGAGCCCCAAAGCAGTGCACTTGGACGTGAATCAGTGTGACATCACCTGCCCCCGAGGGACGCTGCGGCTCCTCGCTGCCGGAGAGGAGCCTGGGAGGGCCGGGCTGGCGGCTCCTCCCCAGCGGCTCCCGCTTCCTCGCCTCTGGGGGCCGGGTTCCCACGGGGCGCACGAGGCTGACTGCACCCCCTTATAGCCCCCCCCCGCCCCGCAATGAGACAGCGTTTCCGGGTGAGCAGGATCCGTGTTTCCCAGGACCAGAGCTCAAAGGGTTTCCCGGCAGCTCCCAGGGGGCAGGGGCTCCCGAATGGGCGGGATGACCGTGTTTTGAAAAACCGTCACATTGGGTTTGGGGGCCTCGGCTGTTCCGCGCGGCGCCGAGTTCCCGGTTTCAGCGGCTCTGACTCGCTGCCGGCTGGTCGCTCTCCGCAGCCAGCCTCCCGTCCGCGGTCGGGACTGTGTGAGCCTCTTGTTACGTCCGAAGAGAAGAGCAGGAGCAGCAGGCTCCGCTGCAGCCGGAGACTTTGGAAAAGGAAACCACGAGCCGGACGGACTGCCGGCTCCGGGACGGCTGTCCGACGGCTGTGCCTTCGCGGGGAGGCGGCGTCACCGAGGCGCCCGGAGAAAGACTCAGGGCAGTACCCACCCGTCCCCCGGACCCTCCCCGGCCACCGGGCACCGGGGCGGACCGGACGGCGGGCCGTGGGGAGAGGAGGCCACACGGGCACAGGGCACCCCTTACCCAGTCCCGGAAGCTGGGTCCCTTCTGTCTGCCAGGCTGCGGGGGAGGCTGCGAGGGAGGGTGCGGGGGGGGGGGGGGGGGGGGGGGGGGGGGGAGGCTGCGGGGGAGGCTGCTGGGGGAGGCGGGGCCTGAGACACAGCGAGCCAGGCCAGGGCCGGCCTCCAGGGGGCGCTGTCTGAGGAGGCAGACAGACTCCCACGGCGGTCACTCAGGGCGAGTGGTCAGCACCGGAGCAGCGGCCGCCTCTATTGGCCGCAGACGCAGGGCAGACGCCCGAGGACAGGCCTGCTGCCGGGAGGGGAGACGCGTGTCCTCATGCTGGGAGACGCACATGGAGAACCAGGACGTGCTAAACACTCGCTTTTCTTTTTTTTAAATATATTTTATTGATTTTTCACAGAGAGGAAGAGAGAGGGATAGACAGTTAGAAACATCGATGAGAGAATCATCGATCAGCTGCCTCTTGCACACCCCACACTGGAGATGTGCCTGCAACCAAGGTACATGCCCTTGACTGGAATCGAACCCGGGACCTTTCAGTCCGAAGGCCGACGCTCTGTCCACTGAGCCACACCGGTTTCGGCTTGCTTTTCTTTTTTTAAGGTATATTTTTAGCCGAAGCTGGTGTGGCTCAGTGGATAGAGCATCGACCTACAGACTGAAGGGTCCCGGGTTCTATTCCGGTCAGGGGCATGAATCTTGGTTGTGGGCACATCCCCATTGGGGGGTGTGCAGGAGGCAGCTGATCAATGTTTCTCTCTAATTGATGTTTCTGACTTTCTGTCCCTCTCCCTTCCTCTCTGTAAAAAATCAATGAGACATATTAAAATAAAATAAAATTTTGTGTATATATATATATATATATATATATATACACACAATATACACACACACACACACACACACACACATACAGGCTTGGGGTGAGATGGACCGGCCCTGGTGACTGATGAGAAGGGCAGGGCGGAGGGAGAGGGAAGGAAGTGGTCAGCCGTGACTCGCATCCTCAGGGAGGAATGAATCGGAGGGTCCTTGGTTCAGACAGGCTGCGCCTCCTCCAGCTTTGCATCAGTGGGCAGGCCACCCAGGGCCTTTGTTCCCGTCTCCGGGAGATCCGGGGACAGGCCAGGATTGGGGTGATGGGGGCCTGGGGGCCGGGGCAGGGCAACCGCAGCTGGTGGCTGGGCGGATGGGTGTAGGGCTTCTCTATCCCAGGGCCAGGGTGGTGAGAGCGGACCTGGGGCCTGTCCCTCACCTCCAGCCCAGGACGCGGGGGCAGCTCTGGGAGGCCTGGTCAGCTT
The DNA here is from genome assembly GCF_014108245.1 of Pipistrellus kuhlii. NCBI lineage: Eukaryota > Metazoa > Chordata > Mammalia > Chiroptera > Vespertilionidae > Pipistrellus > Pipistrellus kuhlii. Next base: position 46,226,561 of record NW_023425460.1, read on the forward strand.
CTTTCCTTTATGTTTAGACGGGCCCCGGGCAGGGATGGCGGGGAAGTCCCGGGGAGGACAGGCAGGAGCAGGGGGGCAGGGTGCTGCGGTGTGTCCCCTGACGGGCTGGCTGGGTGAAGGCAGGGAGGCTGCTGGTCGGTCGGTCAGGATGTGGTGATGCTGACAAAGGCCAGAGGCCTGGAAACTGCTGCACGGTCAGTGAGATCAGCCCCGGCCAGCGCAGGGCAGGGCCCAGGCCGGGAGCTGAGCTGGCTCTCCTGCCTGACCCCTCCGGTCAGTCACCCGGAGGAAGGGGCGGCCTCAACGGCCCCCAGGACGCAGAGCCCAGAAACCGGAGCCGTGGGGGCCACTGACATCCGGGAAGTGAGTTCAGACAAGGACAAGAAGGAAAAGGCTGCCTGTGCCCAGGCGGAGGCACGCCCAGCAGATTCCCACCCCCCTCCCCCCTCCCCCAGAACCACCCAGAGCCTCGCCCTCCCTCATCCCCTCTCTCCCCTCCCCCCAGCACCACCCAGAGCCTCGCCCTCCCCCCTCCCCCCTCCCCCAGCACCACCCAGAGCCTCACCCTCCCCCTGCCCCCCTCCCCCCTCCCCCAGCACCACCCAGAGCCTCGCCCTCCCCCGCCCCCCTCCCCCAGCACCACTCAGAGCCTCCCCCTCCCCCTGCCCCCTCCCCCTCCCCCAGCACCACCCAGAGCCTCGCCGTCCCTCCTCCCCCCTCCCTCAGCACCACCCAGAGCCTCGCCCTCCCCCTCCCCCTCCCCCCTCCCCCAGCACCACCCAGAGCCTCGCCCTCCCCCGCCCCCCTCCCCCCAGCCAGAGGGAACCAGCCCAGCCTCTGATGTGGAGTTAGAGGCCTGGGGGTGAGGGGGAGCAGGGAGGACTCACAGTGGCCTCCATGATTTAGGAGAAAGCGACCCTGGGCAGGACCGAAGGGGCACACACCTGGTTAGAGAGTGAGAATGGGACCCTGGGGCAGGCCAGAGAAATGGGGGTTTGCCTGAAGCCGTGAAGGGAAGCACAGGAGGCCAGTTGTTTGCAGTTTCCAGAGCACAGAACGGCCCTGCCCGGCAGGCGGGGCTCAGTGGCTGAGCTTGCCCTGTGAACGAGGAGGTCGCAGTGCGATCCTGGCCAGGAGACATGGCTGGGTTTCGGCTTGACCCCCGTGTGGGGTGTGCAGGAGACAGATTCCCTCATCATTGACGTTTCTCTCCCCCTTCCTCTCTGACGTCCATGGGAATACATGGTTACAAAGGGGCTCTTTGTGGGGGGCGGGCAGTGAGTCCCATCACAGCAGACACACCGAAGGACGAGGTGGACGGCCCATGGCAGGTGCCACCGATGCGGACAGACCGGGGCGGGGAGAGCCGGCCTTTCTATCTCTTCTGACCTGGGACCCCCAGGAGCCCCTCAGCCCCCGAGACCTTCCTTCCTCAGGGTTCCAGTGGCTCCTCTGGCCAGAGGAGGCCCCGGGAGCAGGCTGCCGAGGCAGGGCCACTGCCTGTGACGTGAGGGGAGCCCCCGGAAGAGGCGTGGACCCCACGTGACTGCGGGCTGGGAGGGTGGTGAGGTTCAGTCTCCCCTAGAGGAGAGGAGAGAAAGGTTTCTCAGAACCGTAACCGGGGCCATGGCGTGTTTGTCTCCCCGCACGCGGTGCTGTGCGGAGGAGGAGGGGCGGTGGGCTGCGTCACGTCGGAAGGAGGCCCCCTCGCTGGCGCGGGGTCAGGCGCTGCCCGGGACCCGGCCCGGGGGAAGCTGCCCCCACCCCTCCCCCGCGGGTCCCCCGCTGAGCGCACGTCCCTGGGTAAGAAAGGAGCGCCTGTTGGCTGTGCGCGCCCGGAATAGCACACAGGAAGCCGAGCTGCCGAGGTCGCTGCTTCCGGCAGGAAGGGACCACGGCCATCCATCTGCAGCTGGAGCGGCAGCCCTGGCCTCTGACCCCGCCTGGACCGAACAATCCAGGGGCCCCCCTTCCTGCGGACGGGCAGGCAGAGTCCCGCCCGAGGCCGGCCGCAGGGCCAGGCTCGCCTTCTGCCTGTGGCGGTGCCTCCCCGGAGGAGGCAGGCGTCCGGATGGAACGGAGGGGGCGAATTGGAAGCGGAGACATCGAGGCCGTAGCTAGGAGTTCCTGTCCTGTCGCTCTTTCCCCTCCCTGCTCCGGCGGTTCGGTTTCCTTTGGTCAAACACAGCCCAGGACCGTCTTGGGACAGAGTGAGAGCTCCTTGGAGAGAACTTTGCAACTTCCAGGTTAAAAAAAAAAAGGACTTGTGCAGCCAAGAGCAATGGCAAATATTAGAAAAGAAACGGATGAAGGCCGGCCCAGGGCGGCACTGTGCGCTCCGCTATGCGGCGCCTGTAACCAGCAGCAATGATGCGGGCGGCCCGGAGCCGCACTCACCTCACAGCAGGCCTGCCCGCTGGCCCCGCAGGAAACCTTTCTACTTCTCCGTCCTGGGGTTTCTGAAGCTGGGAAAGGAGAGTGTCAGAACCACCCGCGTCCTTGCTAAAACTTCCAAGAAGGACCTGCAGTGCCAGTGCCCGGGTGTGTGTGTATGTGTGTGTGTGTGTGTGTGTGTGTGTGTGTGTGTGTGTGTGTGTGTGTGTGTGTGAATGTGTGTGTGAGTGTGTGTTTGTGTGTGTGTGCTTGTGTGTTTGTGTGTGTGTGAGTGTGTGTGTGTGTTTGTGTGTGTATGTGTATGTGTGTTTGTGTGTGTGAGTGTGAATGTGTGTGTGTGAGTGTGTGTTTGTGTGTGTGTTTGTGTGTGTGTGTGTTTGTGTGTGTGAGTGTGTGTATGTGTGTAGGTGTGTGTGTGTGTGTGTGTGTTTGTGTGTGTGTGTGTGTGTGTGTGTGTGTGTGTGTGTGTTGACTTCTTAACCAGCAGGTGGCCCGGGAAGCACTGCCTCTGCTCTCCGAGGCCCACCGGCTCCAGGAGGTCTATGTTTCTCGGGACCCGGGCTGACCCTACAGCTCGAAGCTAGAGCTACAGACACAGGCCGAGGGCAGGCATCCGGTGTGGCCCCAGGAAAGCAGCTGAGCCCTGTGCCGGCGGTGTCCGCATCCACCCCTCTCCTCGTCCACCCCTGGCGTTGGGATCGTCAGTGGAATCCTGCATGGAAGCACTTGAGCCATATACGCTGACTTGGTGGAGAGCACAACAAATAATGTCCCGGTTAACAACCAGGTTATGGGTAAACAGGTTAGGTAACCAGCTCGGATGGCTCAACAGCCGTGGTTCCTCAGTCTGTCCTTGGAAGGCAAGAGGCATTTCTCAGGGTTCGCTTTCCAGGCCCTACCTCCGAGTTGCCGATGGCTGCTGGAGCAAGTGGGTGAACGAAGAGAGGACCCCGCAGAGCGGGCTGGACTCCCCTGCCGTCTCAGGTGGAGTGTCCAGCTGCCTGGCCTTGCGAGGGGGACTCTTGGACCAGTTCTGATGGCTTTAAAAATAATATATATTTTTTATTTTTTAAATATATTTTTATTGATTTCAGAGAGGAGGGACAGGGAGAGAGAGATAGAAACATCAATAATGAGAGAGAATCATGGGTCGGCTGCCTCCTGCACACCCTCTTCTGGCGATGGAGCCTGCAACCTGGGCATGTGCGCTGACCGGGAATCGAACCATGACCTCCTAGTCCCGTGGTCGGCAAACTGAGGCTCTCGAGCCACATGCGGCTCTTTGGCCCCTTGAGTGTGGCTCTTCCACAAAATACCACGGCCTGGGCGAGTCTATTTTGAAGAAGTGGCATTGGAAGAAGTTTAAGTTTAAAAAATGTGGCTCTCCAAAGAAATTTTAATCGTTGTGCTGTTGATATTTGGCTCTGTGGACTGATGAGTTTGCCGACCACTGCCCTAATTCATAGGTCAAGCTCAGCCACTGAACCTTGAGGGCTGGGCGGTGGCTTTTTTAAAAGGCTTGCTCTTTGTTGGGGGGGGGGGGATTGCCTTGGGAACACGGGGGACATTCGGGGGTGGGGAGGAGGTGGGGGAACAGTTCCCTTCCGGGAGGGAGAGGTGCTGAGAAGGAATGTCCTCACATGTCGGCCACCTGCCTCTGAGAGCGCGGCGCGGGGCCCGGCAGGCTGGCCCAGGTGGTTCTCCCCGCCGGCTCCACAGCGGGATCACCTGCTCTAAGGATCTTCTCCGCGGGACTCTCAGACCCCCGAGGAGAGTCTGAGGGTGATGATCTGGGTGGGGCGGGGTGGGGAGGGGGCAGCATTAGCTCCTTAACTCTCTGGGTCTAAGCTAAGGTGACCAGACGTCCCGATTTTCAACAATTGGTCCTGCGTCCTGAGGCGTTTTTAAAAAACAGTTAAATTGTTAAGAATTGGGACTGTCCCGCCAAAAGTGGGATGTCTGGTCACCTCAGTCTAAGAAGTCACAAGGTGGGGAACGGGCAGAGTCCACAGGCGGGTGACAGCGTCCCGGACACCCAGCTGCGTTAGTCTGAGGCCCGCTTCGCTGCTGCTCTCCGGGGACCCCGGGGCCACGTCCCCTGACCCTAAGCCAGGCTCACTGCTGGGAGAGGAGGAGACCACCAAGGACTGGGGTGGGAAGGCAAGGCCCTCCGCTCACTGGTGTTTCCCAAACGCCCCGTGCTCCCCAGAGAGTCTCATTCCAAAGGCGAGAGTGAGCCCAGGACCTGTCTTTTTTTTTTTTTAATAACTTTTTTTTATTGATTATGATATCACATAATTTGTCTTCACCTCCCCATTCCCATCCCAAACCCCTCCCCATATATGCCCCACCCCCCTGTTGTCCATGGCCACTGGCCAGGCCCATATGCATGCACACAAGTCCTTTGGTTGATCTCTGGGACCTGTCTTTTTAAGCCAAACCCAGATCCTTTCTCAGAATTGGGGAAGTCTTTTCTGGGCCCAGGCCATAGACAAGAAACCAGAGTCCCTGGTACCGAAGTCCAATCTGCGGCCACACCTCCAACCCTGTGCCCGCCTGCACGTCCAGGGTGAGTGCTCAGGCCCCAGAGGTGCACCTGGGGGCTCCGGGGCCAGCCGGGGACCCCCGCCGGCTGGAGGCCGCCTCTCAGAGCCGCTACCTGGGTCCCGCGAGCTCCCTGCGAGCCCAGCCGGCTGCAGCGAGCCGCCGAGTCATCCTTTCCAGCCCGGCTGGAAAAGCTGGACCGGCCGCCGCCGCGTGTGCTTTCCTGGCAGCCGGCGCGGGCCGCGGCCACATCATCCCGGGGCGGGGATGCGCGCTCGGGCCACGTCTGTGCCGCCGGCAGGGCCGCCCGGGGTGGGCGAGCGGCTGGGGGCGGGACCTGGCCGGGACCCCGCGCGGGCTCTAGGACCCGCGGGACGCCGGCGGCGGCGGGGAGACAGATTTGCTCCGTGGGGACGGGACGGGCCGCCGGCCGCGGGTCCGGGTCCGTCTCTCCGGCTCCGCGCTCGCTCAGGACCTCCGCGGGCCGCGCCAGCCGCTCTGCGGAAAGTTTGTGAATGTGAAAGCCTGGCCCGGTCCGGAGCCGACTCCCCCGATCCCCCGGAGGGAACCCCGGGCCCGCCGCCCGGCGCGCTCGCCGCCCGCGTGGCATGGTGCGCGCCCGCCGCGGGGCACGGGGAGCCGCTGCCGGAGGCGGAGACCATGGCCGCGCGCCCCCCGCCCGCGCCCCCCGCCCGCGCCCTGCTGCTCGGCCTGGCCGCCGCCCTGCTGGCGCCCCGCGCCGCCGCCCGAGGTGAGTCCCGCCGGCCGCCCGGTCCGGGTCGGTCCCGCCCTCCTCTCCCTCCGGCCGCCTAGGTCCTGGGCACCTCGCGGGCACTGGGGGTGGCGGCGCCGGGGAGCGGGGCTGCCCGGCCAGGAGCGCACCGGGGCGCACGGCGGAGGCCCCGGGGCTCCGGCTACCGGCACGGAAGGGACCCCCACCCGCAAGGCCACCCCCACCCGCCCGCCACCGCCAGGTGCCAGTTCCCGGAGCGGGAGGGGGAGTTGGCTGCGGCCCCAGCACGCAGCCCAGAGGCTCCGCAGGGCTTGCCGTCCCCTCCCTCCCCGAGGTCTGTGTCTTGACAGTTAGGTCCACGTGTCTCCCGGAGGGTGCCCCGGGGCCAGCTCACCCTGTCCCTGGGGGACGCCCCGACGCCAGGCCCTGGGCAGACTCTGCACCAGGCTCCCTCCCCCGGCCTCTCCCTTCTCTTAAAACGGACTTGTTTTCTGTGGTTTTCTCTTCCTCTCCGTTCATCCCGGGGCGCTCCCAGCGGTCCGGGGTGGCCAACCGTGAGCAGAGTTTTCTCTGCCGGGGGTGGGTTCCCGGGCGGCGGGGGAGCCCTGGAGCCAGGGCTGGCGTGGGAGCCACGTGTGGAGGCAGCAGCTGTGTGACAGCCGCACCCGGCTCCCCGGAGGGCACCTGTGGGCCCAGCAGGTGTCTTTGCACAATTCGGGGCTTCCCCGTCGCAGCGCCGCCTCTCCGCCGCTAGGGGCGCTGTGGGCCCGCCAGAGGATGGCTGGCTGTGGGGGGTGGGTGGCACCAGGAGGGCTCTGTGCACAGGCTGCTCCTCAGCCACTGGCTCCATCACACCCCGTCCCACCTTGTCCCACCTTCTGGTACGTCTTACTCTGCAGCCGCCGCCCTCCACGCCCACCGCACCCCTGTGATGTGGCAAAACCCCAGCTCGCCCCAAAATCCACGGGCAAGCCAGAGCCCGGGAGGAGGGATGGCCAGGCTGCGGGAAGCCAGGGAGAAGCCAGGAGACGGCCGGGCAGGGACCCTGCCGACGGATCAGACAGAGTTTTGAAAGACTTTTGTACAAACGAGTCCCTGTGAATGTTTCCTGAGAGAGAACTTTTTAAAAACGGAAACAGAATCCCAGAGTGGACTCGGCCCGCGCTCCGAACAAACAGAGCCGAGGCCACTGAGCGTGGGTGAGAGGTTTTAGACGAAAACCTGTCCTCAGTCAAGCAATCCTGGGAAGGCGTTTCGCGGAGGGAGGGGGCTGTGATGTTGTGACTGCAGCTTTGGGGGACTTTTCCTAAGGGGGGCGGGGGGGGCGGCAGAAAGCCGGCGGGTCGGGCTTCCTGCGATGGATGACCTGGGATTTTGCCGTTTCCTTACCCGCCTTCTCAGTGTCCCGTCCTAAGTCAACGGGCTCTCAATATGGAGTCTTCGATCCATCGAGGTTGTTCAAACACCCAAACGAATAAGGAAACATTTCTTCGTGTCGGCAAGAGAGAAGGAGGAACCCCTGTCTGTCAAAGACAGAGTCCAGCCTGGGGTGTGACCCCGAGCCCCAGAGCCTGCTGGGTGCCTGTCAGTGGCCGTCAGCCCCGACGGGTCCAAAACAGAGGCCTCGACCCCAAACCCTCTGCTTCTGATTCCCTCCTGCCCCAGGATGCCCAGCCCGGGAACGACACCTCAAACCTCTCCAGGTGCCTCATGGGAGCGCCCAGAGAGGACCCCGAAGCCGTCCCTTTCTCTCCATCAGCCACCAGCCTCCAGACACACTCCCGTCTCCCCTCTCTCCTTTCTGCGGAAGCTCTGGCCCCAGCATAGCAGCCCTCTCCGTCTGCTGCCCTCCCTGCCTGTCCTGCACCGCGTGCTCTTCCCTCCCACTGCCCGAGTCACCATCCTCAGCCATCAGCTGGACCACGCAGGCTTCCTGTTAACCCCAGTGCCTCTCCGTGGCTTCCTGTTAACCCCAGTGGCTCTCCGTGGCTTCCTGTTAACCCCAGTGGCTCTCCGTGGCTTCCTGTTTACCCCTGTGGCTCTCCGTGGCTTCCTGTTTACCCCTGTGGCTCTCCGTGGCTTCCTGTTAACCCCAGTGGCTCTCCGTGGCTTCCTGTTTACCCCTGTGGTTCTCCGTGGCTTCCTGTTTACCCCTGTGGCTCTCCGTGGCTTCCTGTTAACCCCAGTGGCTCTCTATGGCTTCCTGTTTAAAAACTCTCTCGTGGCTCTCTGTGGCTTCCTATTTACCCCCAGTGGCTCTCCGTGGCTTCCTGTTAACCCCAGTGGCTCTCCGTGGCTTCCTGTTTACCCCTATGGCTCTCCGTGGCTTCCTGTTAACCCCAGTGCCTCTCCGTGGCTTCCGTTACCCCCAGGCCTATCGTGCGCCTCTCCGTGGCTTCCTGTTACCCCCAGTGCCTCTCCGTGGCTTCCTGTTTACCCCCAGTGCCTCTCCGTGGCTTCCTGTTAACCCCAGTGGCTCTCCGTGGCTTCCTATTTACCCCCAGTGGCTCTCCGTGGCTTCCTGTTTAAAAACTCTCTCGTGGCTCTCCGTGGCTTCCTATTTACCCCCAGTGGCTCTCTGTGGCTTCCTGTTTAAAACTCTCTCATGGCTTTCCGTGGCTTCTTTTGGGGGGAAAAAAAACCCAAGCCTGTGGATGACCTAGTCTCTATCTTCCTCTTTGACCTTTTCCTTCCCATTCCGCTCACTCTGCCCAGCTGCACTGGCGTCTCTTCCTACCTGCCTTCCAAGAGAACATCACCATCCTTTTCAAAAGCAATCGTCACTGTTTGCACGGCGAGGGCTGCCAGCACTGCTCACAGCGGGCCACCCCTCGGTCTGTGATGATGGTATGGTGATGGTGAGGATGGTGGTGATCATAGTGATGGTGATGATGGTGATGATAGTGATGGTGATGGTGGTGATGGTGATGATGGTGATGGTGATGGTGCTGATGGTGATGGTGGTGGTGGTGGTGGTGATGATGGTGATGATGGTGATGGTGATGGTGCTGATGGTGATGGTGGTGGTGGTGGTGGTGGTGGTGGTGGTGATGGTGATGGTGATGGTGATGATGACTGGCACCTGGGGCCTGCATGCCTCCGGAAGTCAGTCATGCTTGAGCACCACACTCCTCACACACGTTTTCTTTCCCTCCCTGGTCGTTTGGCTCTTTTCCTCCCTTCCTTATAGAAACAAAAATTACATCCATTTTTCATGTTTTGAAACTTTCTCTTAAAGTTGTATAAATACTCCAAGTCATCATACACCTAATTAGATAGATGCCGCAGCTGTGGGAGCTGAGCATTTGTCAGGAATGTAGCTACAGCATCGGGGAGCGCATCCGCTCCTGGCGGGCATGACGCTGAAGGAACCCATCACCATGGCAGGAGAATCGTTTATTTGGAATCGGAGGGGTTCCTCTTTAGGCGGGACTGTCCCTGCAGCATCGTAATGACAGGCAGGTCTGAGGGGCATGTTCAGCTGTCACCTCCCTGCCGAATGGACAGCCTGCGGCCCCTGGCTGTGCGCCCACGAGGAGTCCTGTGAACCGCTGAGTGTGCGATCCTTAACCGTCAGCTCCCTGGACTGAGAGCGTGCCACTGACATACTCTAGACAGAATGCTTTAGGAAATGGTTTCTGTGCGTTTTTAGTAGCTGTTTCTTTTAACATTTTATTCAACCTGAAGTTTTTAGCCTGGCTGACGTGGCTCAGTGTTTGAGTGACAACCTGGGAACCAAGAGGTCATGGTTCGATTCCTGGTCAGGGCACATGCCCAGTGTGGGGCGTACAGAAGGCAGCGATCAGTGATCCTCTCTCATCATTGATGCTTCTCTCTCCTTCTCCCTCTCTCTGTCTCTGAAATAAAACAATGAGACAGAAACCACTGCAGTGTTCTTTCCAGCCGGTCACTGACACAAACTTCCCTGGGAGCGTGGGGCAGGGCTGTCCTGAGACCTTTGCACGCTCTGGCTCCTCCCACTCTCCTGGAAGGACCTTGCCCTTGGCCCTTCCACAGCCCTCTCCGCCTTCAAGGAGGGGCCAAGCCTCAGGGGTTGGACCTGCTCAGTGGCCGACGCTGGGCTGTCTCTAGGCCGCCCTATGGCGGGTACCAGATCCCAGCCTCGCCGCGACCAGCCCTCTGTGACCAAGACCACCGCCTGCAGAGAGTCACCACTGTAGCCAGGAGAGTGAGAGCTCATTGGGTGTTACACTGAGTGGCAATGGGGTTCAAACAAACTATTGTCCAGGGGAAATGTTCCCTCGGAACCCCACACTCTCCGACAGGCCTCCGTCCATCCTGCCTCGTCTTTCCTGTCAGTGTCTGTGTCATGCCAAGGCCACGGGAGATCTTGCTTCTAGGCAGCTGCGTGCACAGTGGGCATCTCGGGGGTAGCCCTGGACCTCCGTCTGCCTGTCCACCTGCTTCTGGAAGCTCTGGCCTCCCGGTCAGGTCAGGCGACCTGCCTGGACCTGTGGACAGACCTCCCACTCTGCCCAGCGGGCGAGGTGACCTCTGCCTGCAGCTGGGCCAGGAGAGCCCTGGGCTTGTGTTTTCTTTAATTGCCATTAAAGCGAGAGAGGGTGCACACTTCTCATTCCATTGATGGGCACGTGACCCTGAGTAGCATCTGAGAGCCTGGTTTTGCTTGTTTGTTTGTTTGTTTGTTTGTTTGTTTGTTTGTTTTTAAGATGTTTTCAGAGGGAAAGGGAGGTGGAGACGGAGAGAAACATCAATGGGGAGAGAGAACCATGGACCGGCTGCCTTCTTCATGCCCCCACTGGGATCAAGCCCTTAACCCCAGCATGTGCCTTGACCGGGAATCAAACTGTGACCTCCTGGTTCACAGGTCGATGCTCAACCACTGAGCCATGCTGGCCGGGCAAACTCATAGTATTTTAAAAGCACATTTTTCAGCTTGTGCGTATTTATTTTTAGAATACATTTCTCTATTGGTGGTTTACCATCAACCCACTGTAGAAGGAGCATGACAGTGGAGCCCAGATCCCAGCATGGAGGAGGTTTCTGAAGGGAATCGGGAAGTGAGTGCTGCTGGGGGTGTTAACGTAAATAAGAGCAGGGTGGCCTGATGAGGTGCGATTCTGGGAGATGGATAGTGAGGCCCGCAAGTTGGCATGCCCTGCTTTTCCTGTTTACATCCAATGGACAACTTAGGGTTAGGGGTGCCGACTCCCACCCGCTCCCTGCACGCATCCAAACGTCCGCTCTTAACTTTGACTCCTCCCAAATTTAACTGCTAATCACAGCCTACTCTTAACTGGAAGCTTACCAATAACATAAAGAGGCGATTAGCACAAATTTTGTATATGATATGTATTTAAGACTGCATTCTTACAATGCTAGGCTGGAGAAAAAACAGTATTAAGACGAAATACATTCACAATGTTTGTTGAAAAAAAAATCAGCCTATAGGTAGACCAGGTGAGGGTTGTTCAAGTCCCTGTTGTGGTATTTAAAGATCAAATCTGTGTATGTGTGTGTGTGAGAGAGAGAGGGGGGGGAGGGGGGGGGAGAGAAACAGAGAATAGTGCTGGGTTTGATTTCCTAATATTTTATAGAGGATTATGTCTAAGTTCATAAGATATATCGGTTTGTAATATTCTTATTAATCTCCTCATCGAGTTACTGAGGCCTCAGAGTGAGGAAGGTCTAACTTCCTCCTGTAGTTTGTGAAAGAGTTAGAGTAAGATTGTTATTATTTCTCTCTTAAGTGTCTGATAGAGTTCACCGGTGTGGCCATGAGGACTGGAGAGGGTTGTACACATGTGTGCGTGTGTGTGTGTATGGGTGAGGGTGGTGGAGGAGTTTAATCATGAATTCAGCGTCTTATCAAACACAAGGCCATCCAGATATGTTTCATTCTGTGCCAGTTTTGGTTGTGTCTTTCAAAGACCAGGTCCAAGTCATCTGAGTTAACGAGTTTATTGGCATTTGTTTTCATATTTTCTTATAATTTTAATGCCTGCATCCTCTATAATGATTACCCTCACCCGAATTCCTGAAATCTGCTAGTCATGCTTCCCTCGCCTTTCCTCCCATCTTGCTGAGAAGTGAGTGTGTTGTCGGTATTGCTAACAGCCTGGGTCTCACGGATTTCCTTTTTCCCCTTCTCTCGCCTTCCGAGTGTCTTTCCCTCCAGGTTTCCCATCTGCTCCTCCTGTAGCTTCTCATGGCGGGTCCTTAGGCTCCCGACACAGATCCTCTTCCCATTCCCGCCTAACCTTTGGAAATGTAACCATTCCCACTCCCGCTCCTTAGCTGCATATCGCAGTCTGAGACGCTGTGTTGTCCTTATACTTCAGTTCCAACCATCTCAGAACTTCTCTTGTGATGATTTTCTTTGACTCGGGGTTTTAGAATTCGTGGCCTGCCCCCCACAGACTTGAGGGTTTCTAAAAATGCCAAAGCACAGGTTCTGTGCTTCCCACCTTCACGGCCGTGGAGACAGGTCTCACACTCCAGCTGATCATCTGCCGGTGGCCGCCGACGGGCCGCGGAAAGGAACGCGTCTCCCGCAGCTGGGTCCCCTCCACCAACGGGCGTAGCCGTCTGGTGGCCCGGTCACATCTTCCGTGGACTCACCGGCGCTTTGTTCACCGTCTGTCCATCACCAGGATATCAGCATATGTCCTTGAACTCCAGTGGCTCCTGATCTGTTTCTCCTTTTATTTCTATCCGTTCTCTTCATGAATTTTGAAACTCTTACTAGGTCTCTACACATCTAGGATTGTTCTGTCCGCCCTTTATCCTTCCAACGTTGCCTCTTCCCCTGAGGTAGCAATTCTCTCCGTGTCTGCATTGACCGATGCTACGATGGCCACGTTTTGCTTCCTTAAGCACAGCGTAGGAGCATATAGGCACAGAGCATCTTTCCCCATTCTTCTTACTATTGTTTTTACTTTCATCGCATGTACTGATGCTGGAAGTGCGTGCCTTGTCAGCAGTAACCAGCTGACCTTGCGTTTTAATCTGCTCTGAGGGCCTCGGAACGGGACGTGTAATCCAATTACAGCTAATCTAATTATTCGCAAGGGGAGTCCGCCGCTCATTATCTTGCTGCTCCTTTTAAGTGGCCCCCTCGCATTTTTGCTTCTTTTTCTTGCTCTTCTTGTTTTCCTTTGGGTGGGGTGGTCTCAGCATTCCGTGTCTGAGCTCCGGTTCTGGATTAGATCAGGGTTCTCTGCAGCGGCTGCTGAGGGATGAGCTGCCGACCTCAGACTTACCGCCGTGATCCTGGGAGTCGGGGAAGGAGCCGGTGCTGCCAGGAGCCCGGCCGGCTCCACACTGCCACAGTCCTGGCACAAGTCCCCGGTCCCCGAACAGTTATTCTGAGAGAGAGAGAGAGTGAGAAGTCAGGACCCGCTTTCTTTGCAGAGGGCTCCCCAGTCGTGAGCACCGTTTCATTGCCGTTGACCTGAAACACGACCTGGGTCAGACCCTAACTTTGAGGCCAGGTTTGGGGTGAGGGCAGGTTTGGGGTGAGCGCCTCCATTCCGTTGGCTGCCTGTCGGGACACCACACCGCGTGCTCATCGATGGCCACTTGGTCGTCCTCAGACCCAGGGGGCCCAGAACGTGCCCCCATCTCCGGATCCCTGTGCCCCGTCGCTCTTTCCCACAGGAACCTGAGCTCAGCGCTGTGGCCGCGGCTCCCTGAGGTCGCTGCACACTCCGAGGGGGAACCCCGAGAGGACTCGGCCCGGCCGCGCTGGGCTGCGCTCCGCCTGCCAGAGGCTGCACCCTCTGTGCTCCTCCGCCTGCTCTCCGGAGGCCCTGCGCCGCCTGCCAGCGGCGTGACGGCTGTCAGCCATCGTCACGGGCCTCCGCCAGGTTTCCGGGCGAAGACCTTTCCCTTCACTTAATGCACCCACTGTTGGGGTTTTTGGCGTCTCCTAAGCAGCACCTCTCTTTGCCTCCTAATTAGCGCTCATTGACGGGGCAGGAGAGGAAAAGGCTGGTCGCTCCTGGAAAGCCAATAGAGACGCTGTGGCCGAGGGGGCTTGCTGGGTAGCCCGGATGTGAGGCCACCAGTCTTGCTGGACCGGATGGGATCCTGCCTCCCGGGGCCACTGCCCTTGGTGCCTGGCAGAAGGCGGCCAGAAGGAAGCACGGTCCACAGACAGGCCCACAGAGAGGAGGAGGACCCGGGGGAAACTGAGCCACAGGCCGGTCCCTCCTCCTGTCATCTTCCATCTTGTACATCCCTGTGCCCTCCCGGGGGAGGTGGGTGGGAGAGGAGGCCAGGGGCCAGCCCCTGCGCCCAGAAACAAGGAGGGGGGTTGGGTGGAGGGGTGGAGAAAAGGAGATCCTCCTTGAATAGTTCCTGTTGCAGTTGAGTTTGTCTTCCTTCTTCGTATCAATTGTTTGTGGTGCTATTTTGAATCGGGTTCCTGTGAAATTGAGGTCTTTGTCTCCTCTTAGTGATTTGTGAAGCACTGTTTATATATTACGGCCCTGATCTGCTGCGAGCCATCATTTTGGATGAATAACAGTGTGGTTCAGTTCTTACCTGCTTCTTTAGGTGATCTTTTCCTAGTTGTTTTTCTCTTCTTGTCATTATAAATGGGATAACAGTTTTATCCCAGTAATATTGTTTTCTTGTGCTGATTTATTTACATACATCCCGGGACGTGCCTGCTCACGAAAAGCCTCTTGCTGCTGTGAGTAGATGTGCGGTGGATTATTTTGGGTTCCCTGGGTGGTGAATCATGTCAGCTCTACATGACTCCTCTTTCTTGACATTTACTTTTCTGCATCTCCCGTGGCCGCTTTCTCGCCGCCTCTCCAGCACAGAGAACCGTTTTGGAAGCTGTTCGAGGAGCAAGCATCCCTCTGATGTGTGGCCTCTGCTGGAAAGGCCCCGGAACCCCGCCATTGACCGGAATATCAACTGCAGGTTTGAGGCGCAAGTGCATTATTTGAAGGACGAATCTGTGGCTAGTTCTGATACAGGGATTTTTTTTTTAATCCGCCCTGGATGCGGAATTTTATTAACTGTCTTTGAGGCACTCACTAGGGCGCCGTGTCTTTCCGTTTCTCTCTCTCTCTCTGGATCCTTTGACCTCCTGGCACAGCTCCCGACCAGGGAATAATGAGCCAGTGATGGATTTACTGCCCCGTATGGAAGCATCTTTCCGCTGTTGGGGCCCAGCCAATGCCATCAGGTTGTGTCCCGTTATTCAATATGCTGCTGATTTTCATTTCCTGGTGTCCTCGTGAGGAGTTCTCACATCTTTAGGAAGAGGGTAACGTGGCCTTACATCAGCTGTTGACTGACACAACAAGGCTGCTTGACAAATTAGGCCCGGAGTCAGTGGCTCTAAACAGGAAGACGTTTCTTTAGATCCCGAGTCTGCGAGGCAGGGACTCACATCCCGGAGTTCTGGCCTCAGCGAGGCTGCCTGCTGTGTCTGAGGGCCACGGGCTGCTGACGAGTGGCTGGGCCTGCCGGAGTGTCTCCCCGTCCCTCCAGGCGGCCTCGCCCGGAACACTGTCCTCTGATCCTGGATGAATCACCAAATAGGGATGTGCCCCCGGAGAGAGCAACCTTTGTGCTTCCATTTTAGGGTGTGGTCGGGGCTGTTGTTCAAACGCCAGGCTGTCTGAGACTGGGGTCTAGATGGCCTGCGTCAGAACCACCCCGGGGAGAGGGCTGGGAATGCAGATCCACACCTCACGTGGCCCCCACCCCGGATCAGGGTCTCGTCTCTGCCCGGGGAGCAGGGCGCTGCTGGTCTAGCGAGCCCCTCACACACAGAGTGCCGCCGGCCGCTGCGGTCCACGCCGGACACGCTCCCCACAGCGTCCCAGTTCCTGGTGAGACGTCATGGTGTCAGGACCTGTGCATGTCACCTGTGCGACCATTTCCTTAAGCAGCACTTTTTCTTCATTTATTTGAAAACTAGAGGCCTGGTGCATGAAAATTCATGCACTGGAAGGGGGGGAGGGGTGTCTCTCAGCCCGGCCCGCCCCCTCTCACAGTCCAGGAGCCCTCGGGGCAGGAGGCAACTTGGCAATTGGGGAAAGGTGATGACCCCATCGCACCTCTGCTGCTGCCACTGCCAGCAGCGCAAGCCTTGGCTGGCCCTGGTTACCTGGGCCTCAGGCGGCCCTGGGTGGCTGGGCAGCTGCCATCTGAGCTTGCCTGTGCCTCAGGCTCTCCCTGGCAGCTAGGGGCTGAGGGACTCTGGAGGCAGGTACATGGCAAGGCCCAGCCTACCTGGGGGCGGGCCTGGCCTTGCCTTGCACCTGCCACCCTGGCAGGGCTGAGGGGACTGGGCACTGGCAGTCAATTAGCATATTCCCTCCTTATTGGCTGTGTGTGCCACCATCTTTGAGAGCATGGCAGTCAATTAGCATATTCCCTCCTCATTGGCTGTGGGCACCGCCTGGGCCTGCATTCCTCTCCCTGCTCCCGCCATGTCTCCAGTTCTGCCTCTAAAGTTTCATGTGTATGAGTGTATATATGCATGTACATACATGTGAGTGCACATATGCATTTCTATGTATGCACACATGTGCATATACTCACACACGTGTGGGGTGTGGGCATACATGAGTGTGAACACCTGTGTGCGCACGTGAGTGTGTGGGTTGAGTGCATGCATATGTGTGCATGTGTGTGGCTGAGTGCATGTGTGTGTTCATGCATTTGGGAGGAGTTTCTCTCCATATGGCTCTAATTTATGCTGATACCGTCAAGTTAGGAAACAGAAATTGTATTATTTTCACAGAAAATGGATGAGAACATTTCTTTGCACCCCACCCAGCCCTCCTCACGGAAAACGATTTCCCGGACACCCGGGGAGAGTCTCCGAGGCTTCTGGGGGGCAGGAGGGGCCAGCCGCTCCCACGCCGCCCGCTCCCGCCAGGCTGTGTCTGCGGGCGGCCGATGGTGGAGGAAAAGGGGAGAGAGGGAAAAGGAAATCCATAAATACGTGGCTTTTTGAACGTGGAATCGAAACATCCATCTTTCTAAAATGTCCAGTTTCCGCCCGGAAACGAGGCCGAAGGTAGGCCATTGGGAAGAGCGGGGCCCGGAGCAGGCGGTCACTCCGCCCCTTTCCCTGCTTGAGGGCCCAGCACACGAGTCAGCGGAGGCCCGGCACCTCACCTTCCGTGGCCTCCAGATGGCAGGTGCTCAGGACGACAAGTTATGAGCATCTCTCTGCCTCCCCATCCAGACAGCTTCCTCCGAGGCTGGGCCTCCGAGGGGAGCGCCCTCTTAAGAACACGCGGCTGCTCAGCGGGGTCCGGGCGGCTCTGTGTCCCCGCGGATGGCGGCCCGAGACGGATGCTCTGCCTGAGCTCCCCTATCGAACTGCGCGCTGGGGCCGGGGTGCAGACTCAGGAGGGTCCCCGGTTACTGTCTGGGGCCGGGGTGCAGACTCAGGAGGGTCCCCGGTTACTGTCTGGGGCCCACACCCTGGTTACTGTCTGGGGCTGAGGTGCCGATGCTGGGAGGGTCCCCGGTTACTGTCTGGGGCCGGGGTGCAGACTCAGGAGGGTCCCCGGTTACTGTCTGGGGCCGGGGTGCAGACTCAGGAGGGTCCCCGGTTACTGTCTGGGGCCGGGGTGCAGACTCAGGAGGGTCCCCAGTTACTGTCTGGGGCTGGGGTGTACACCCCGGAGTGTCCCCGGTTACTGTCTGGGAGTGAAAGCTCCCGAGGCCGCCCGTCCGTATGGGAGCCACGTGTGACCGAGAGCAACTCGGTTTGGAAATATCTGGTCGCAGCCCTGGGCTCGCAGTCCGGGCCAGACACGTGCTTCCGTGCCGGCGGATGCGTGGGGGCCCGCAGCGGCTCCCGATGGCGTGAATGCGTCGCCGGCAGTTGGGTCAGACAAGCTGGCGGGTTAGGG
The DNA here is from genome assembly GCF_014108245.1 of Pipistrellus kuhlii. Lineage (NCBI taxonomy): Eukaryota > Metazoa > Chordata > Mammalia > Chiroptera > Vespertilionidae > Pipistrellus > Pipistrellus kuhlii. The sequence continues at coordinate 46,244,111 of NW_023425460.1, forward strand.
GGGGTCCGGTTCCTCCGGGGTGTCTTCCCAGGGAGCTGAACACCCGTCCTCCCCAAAAAACAGGTCACGGGTGACTGTGCCACAGAAGGCACTGCCGTGCCCTCGGCGTGGATGGAGAACAGTGACCTCACAGGTGTGCTCACGTGAACTCGAGTTTGGAAATGAGAACGTGTCTGCCGAATGGACTGGGGCTTTGGCAGCCGGTCACCATGGACGGAGCAGGGCCGGGGCTGCAGAGCAGAGGCTCCCACGGCCACCGGGTCCAGAGGAGCATCACGTGGGCTTCAGGGGGGTCCCCATCCTGTTCGGGGGCCCCCATCTGGCAGGGACACACACTTTAAAAAAGAATCATTCGCCGTCCATCTGAAAGCCAGAAGGAACTGGGAGGCGTATTTTTGTTACAGAATCTGGCCACTCGGCTAGACCCCAGCTTACGGCTGGCTCTCAGAAACAGCAGTTGTCAGGGAAATTCCGCAGGGAGGAAGGTTTTGCAATTTTGAAAGTCCACGTGGATTAGACGTGGAGGAAACGTCCCGCAGAATAAGAACGAATGTTCCATAGAACAAAGCCGAATGTGAGTGAGTGGAAACGTTCAAATCAAAGCCAAATGCACTAAGGGTGCTACGCATCGGCTGCAGAGCTGAAAGGTGCTTAGATTGTATAAAATGTCCTTGTAATGAATGTTCTTAGTGTTTCTAACAATGGTTTTCAATTTATCACAAATCCACAAAAGTAAGCAGTATAAAATAAAATAAAGATTAACAACGTATAAAAGGGGGCCGGTAGTTCACCGCTGCCCTCCTGTTGGACCAATAACTTTGCCCCTCACACATGCCCGTTTCCTCCCGCCCGCGCTGCTGTCTGTGCTCCTGTCGTGCAGGGGCACTTGGTCTGAGAGCTCCCACGATGACAGTTCCAATTAAGCCCTCGGCTCGCCGTTCTGGCCTTCATTCGGCTTTTCATGAGCGATTTCCTGCTGGGGAGATAACGAGCAAAACGGCTCAGACGCGGGTCCTGACTGAGCCAAAAGGAGTGGACCGGAGTTCTGGCTCATCGGTCGGGTCAGCGGGACCCGGTGGGCTTGGGTCTGGGCCCTGACCTGCCGGGGACCGTCCGTCACTGAGGGAGCTAGAAATCGCTCACCTGTCAGACCCCCGAGACCCGACTAAGCCCTACACCCCCCACCCCACCCCCATCCCCATCCCCGTGCCGTTGTGCCCACAAGGCTGAGGAAGCGCTCACGTGTGTGGGGTGATGCATTCAATACACGTCTGCACACGGGGACCCAGCCGAGAATCGGACAGACAGGGCCGCGCAGACGGGGGCGGTGGTGGAGGCAGACGAAAGGATGAGGAAATAAACCAAGTTCAGCTCCTGGGAAATGCCAGGAGGGTGAGCAGGAGAGAGCCTTGGGTGGGAGGAGGGTGCTGGGCGAGGCAGCCTCTCTAGGGGCTGATCTTTGAGCTGAGACGTGAAGAGGGAAATTGGCTCGCGCGCGCGCGTCCATGCGTGTGTGTGTGTGTGTGTGTGTGTGTGTGTGTGTGTGAAGGGCTGAGAGCAGGATCTCCTCATGCACAGAGCGTGAGGTGGGACCCAGCTGGGCGGTGAGTGGTCAGAAGGGGGGTCGGTGTGGAAGAGGGAGATGGAGGGATCTGGCGATGAGGTTCCGGGACGGGGGAGGGGGACACTCGACGGGTCTGAGCCTCCTGGCCAGAGGGGCGGGGTGCTGTGTGCGGCTGCAGGGGGACCCTAGTCCGTGGCTGTGTGGGCGGCCTCCTACCGGCAGCATCTGTCGGACGGTGGGCAAGTGGCTTATCTTCTCTGTGCCTCCGTTTCCTCCCTGTTCCATGGGGATAAGCTTCACAGGGTTGTTCGAGGTTTAAATGAGGTAAACTTGCAGGGTTAGCGTGGACTCGATGGCTAGCCGCTGTCCACCGTGTTCCCCTGCAGCCTGAGAGGGCTGACTGACTGTGTAACCTCCGCTCAGCACCACCTTTCCCCCTGCGATGGTTCTCAGGGATCCACTCCCCGCCCACCTTCACGGCTCCCTTCTCGGGTGGGAAGGGCTCCCACCAGCCAGGCGCACCCTGCACCAGAGCCTGCCCTGTGCCCTGGAGGCCCACCCAGTCCGGCCTCGTCCGCCTCCTGCACTTCTTCCCTCCCCCACCCCATCCCATTGCCCCTGTATTGTCGCCACGGCGATGCTGACGGCTTCTCTGTCCTTAGAACACACACGCTCTCTGCTGCCCCGGGCATCTCCGTCCTTGTGTCCTCATTGGATGGCTCTCTCCTTTCAGGCTGGGAGGGAGGACTGCAGGGGAGGAGGGCGCCAGGAGGACTTAGTTCAGAAGCAGGAGGGGCTCAGAGCGAACACCAAGCACAGAACCCCGATTGGAGGGGATGGCTCGGGGGTAACACAGGGCGGCCGCTAAGACGTGGCCCGGCCACGTGCCTCAGGGAGCGGGGAGCGGGGAGCGGGGAGCGGGGAGCAATGGCGGCGTTGGCGGGGCGGGTAGGGAGGGAAATGCTTTGTTTTCTGGCCGGAGCCAGGAAACATGGTGAAGTGGAGGTGAGGGCAGGACCAAAACATAGAAATGAAGCGTCCGGTGAACACTGAGCACAGACTGTGCTGAGGGCCTTGGCCACATGGATAAATATTGATTTGGGCAGCATCTGCTCGGACATTAATGAGCTCTCAGGGGGACAGTAAGAGTGCAGAGGGAAGGGGGCCAAGAGGGAAGACTTGGGGGGTGTTCAAGTCCCCCAAGGAGGCGAGGAGGCCAGGGAGAGTGTGGGTGGAGGACGGCAGGACCCGGTCAGAGGAGGGGAGGGGCGGAGAGCCAGGCTCGTCAAGTCCAGGCCTCGCAGGGGCAGGTCCGTTTCAGCAGAAGGGGGCCAGTGGTGGCCAGCGATGGCCAGGAGCACGTTGGCGAGCTCTGGCGTGGGACTGGCCTTTCCCGGAGCCGCAGATGATGGCTCTTGAGTTGTCTGACTCCAGCCAGTCCGCGGGCATTGGGGATGGAATAAGCCAGGTCCCGGCCTGTCCTCGCGCTGTGAACATCTAAACGTCGCTCCTGGGCCTGGCTGATGTGGCTCCGTGGTTGAGCATCGACTATGAACGCAGAGGTCATGGACTCAATGCCGGGCCGAGGGCCGGATCCCCCGTGTGGGGCGTGCAGGAGGCAGCCCGCCAGTACTTCCCTCTCACTGATGTTTCTCTCTCTCCCTGTTCCTCTCTGAAGTCACTAAAACTATTTTAAATAAATAAGTTAGTAAATGTAATGAAAACTAAAAGCTGCACCTGGGGTGTAGGTCTTAATCATTGGGCCCATCCCCCTCCTGTCGTTTCTTTTTGGTTTGTTTGGTTTTTTGTTTTTGTATTTTATTGATTTTTTTTACAGAGAGGAAGGGAGAGGGATAGAGAGCTAGAAACGTCGATGAGAGAGAAACATCGACCAGCTGCCTAGGGAGAGGGGGGAGGCTGAGGGGAGGGGGGAGGCTGGGGGGAGGGGAGAGGAGGGAGGCTGGGGGGGGGGAGGGGAGAGGCTGGGGGGAGGGGGGGGAGACTGAAGGGGAGGGGGAGGGGGGAGGCTGGGGGGGAGGAGAGAGGCTGGGGGAGGGGGGAGGCTGGGGGGAGGGGAAAGGCTGGTGGGAGGAGGGAGGGAGGAGGCAGGGGGGAGGGGAGAGGCTGGGGGGGAGGGGAGAGGCTGGGGGAGTGCAGCCCGTTGGGAAGCGGGGCAGCAGCCAGTCCTGACATGGGCGGCAGCACACGTTCTTAAACGGGTTTCGCAACCTCTCAGCGCTGGCGGGCGACCCCCGGGGACGTTTGGAAATAACCCTCTTGGAGGGAGACTGCAGACAGAGGCTGGCTCTGGGGGAGGCTGGGACTGTGGGGGAAACGGCCTCAGGAACCGGGAGGGGCCCGGAGGCCGAGCGTGTGCTCCCCGTGGGTCCCTGCGGCTCCGGCCTGAGGTCACGGGGCCCTCGCCGGCAGCCCCCTCCCCAGCTCCCACGTGGGCCTGGGCGGGCAGAGGCTCAGGGAGGTGGCCCCGCATCGCAGGCATGGGCGCTGGGCCAGGGGACGAGGGAGCCCCTGGAGGAGAAAGAGGGGCTTTCTGTGCGATCCGGAATAAGTGGCTGTTGAAGGAGTGAGGGGGCGGGTGGGTGAAGGCACCGACAGGAGGCAGCCTGCCTGGGGCCGGGACACGCTGCGGGCACGGCTCCTGGGGGCGCCGGTCCTGGTCCGGGGTCTCCCCAGAGCCCCTGCTTGTGGCGAGGACGCGCCCTCCCCGGGTACGGGGAGGGCAGCACAGTCCGGCCGCCGGGCGGGGCCCCTTGAGCCGCGCGTCCACGCTGGGCGGCTCCTCTGCAGCCGGGAGGCCGGCGTCTGGTCTCCACGCAGGTGGCCCTTATTTCTTCCCCCCTCCCTCCCTCCTTCCTCCCCCTTCCTCCTCCCTCCCTCCCTCCCTCCTCCCCCTCCATCACCTTCCTTCCCCCCCTCCTCACCCTGCCCTCCTCCCTCCCCCCTGCCCTCCTTCCACCCTCATCCCTCCCTCACTTCCTTCCCCTTCCCTCCTCCTTCCCTCCTTCCTCCCTCCCTTCCCTCCTCCCTCCCTCCTCCCTCCTTCCCTCCCTCCCGCCCTCCCTCCCTCTTTCCCTCACCTCCCGTCCCTTCCTTCCCCCCCCCCCCCCCTCCCTCCCTCACCTCCTTCCCTCCCCCTCCCTCCCTCTCCCCCTCTCTCCTTCCCTCCCGCCCTCCCTCCTTCCCTCCCTCCCTCCCTCCTTCCTTCCCTTCCCTCCCTCCCTCCCTCCTTCCCTCCTTCCTTCCCTCCCTCCCTCCCTCCCTCCCTCCCTCCTTCCCTCCCTCCTTCCCTTCCTTCCCCCCTCCCTCCCTCCCTCCTTCCCTCCCTTCCCTCCCTCCCTCACTCCCTCTCTCCCTCCCTCCCTCACTCCCTCACTCCCTCCCTCCTTCACTCCCTCACTCCCTCCCTCCTTCCCTCCCTCCCTTCCCTGGCCGCCCTCCCCAGGGGCACCAGTGCCTCCGCCCGGAGCCCCTCTGCCTGCCCCGCGGCCCCCATCCTGTCGGGGTAGGTGCAGGCTCAGCCCCAGGCCCCCTTCCCCCCTCCTCCCCGTACTCATGACCCTCTTGCCCCCCCTCCATGCACCCCTCTGCCGCCGGCCACGTTCCCAGCTCTGGGTTCACCCCGATCCCCTTTGGTTCTCGACACCTGGAGTTTCAAACGCTTCGCGACCCGCTTGAGAGTTCTCCCGAAGAGGCCGTGTCAGGCGGCAGCGAACCCCCAGCCCCGAGGAGGGAGCTCTGTAACCGCAGACTTCCGCGGAGGAGGATACACCGGCGCGGCTTTAGGAGAGCCCGGGGACCGTAAAATGTCTGGGATTAAGATTTCTATACCACGCGTGCCCCGTAAACGGGAGCTCCGGGTAACCCAAAACCGAGCGCGATGACTCAGGTCTGGGACATGGGCGTCCGGCCGCGGCGATGGGAACGGCCCGCCCCGCCCTCCCCGAGGGCCCACTCCGTCCCCGCACCCCCAGGGCCGCCCAGTCCTCCCCTAGGGCCCACTCCGTCCCCCCCCCCAGGGCCGCCCCGCCCTCCCCGAGGGCCCACTCCGTCCCCCCCCCCCAGGGCCGCCCAGTCCTCCCCGAGGGCCCACTCCGTCCCCCCCCAGGGCCGCCCAGTCCTCCCCGAGGGCCCACTCCGTCCCCGCACCCCCAGGGCCGCCCAGTCCTCCCCGAGGGCCCACACAGTCCCCCCCCCAGGGCCGCCGGGGCTTCTGGGGGGGGCGGAGTGGGCCCCCCTCCCCGAGGGCCCACTCCGTCCCCCCCCCCAGGGCCACCCAGTCCCTCCCCGAGGCCCACTCCGTCCCCCCCCAGTTCCGCCCAGTCCTCCCCGAGGGCCCACTCCGACCCACCCCACCAGAAGCCGCCCAGTCAGCCCCGAGGGCCCCACTCCGTCCCACCCCCCAGAAGCCCACGGTGAGGAGAGCCACACTCCGCCCCACCCCCAGAAGCCCCGGTGAGTGGGGCCACGTCCTCCCCCCCAGGAGCCCCGGTGAGGGGGAGCACACTCCGCCCCCCCAGAAGAAGCCCGGTGAGGGGGGCCACCTCCGTCCCCCCCCAGAAGCCCCGGTGAGGAGAGCACACTCGTCCCCCCCAGGAAGCCCCCGGTGAGGGGGGCCCACTCCGTCCCCCCCAGAAGCCCCGGTGAGGGGGCCCAGCTCCGTCCCCCCCAGAAGCCCCGGTGAGGGGGGGCCCACTCCGTCCCCCCCCAGAAGCCCCGGGTGAGGGGGCCCACTCCGTCCCCCCCAAGGAACCCCGGTAGGGGGCCCCACTCCATCCCCCCCCAGAAGCCCCGGTGAGGGGGAGCCACTCCGCCCCCCCCCAGAAGCCCCGGTGAGGGGGGCACACTCCGTCCCCCCCCCCCCAGAAGCCCCGGTGAGGGGGGCCCACTCGCCCCCCCCCAGAAGCCCCGGTGAGGGGGGCCCACTCCGTCCCCCCCAGAAGCCCGGTGAGGGGGCCCACTCCGTCCCCCCCCCAGAAGCACGGTGAGGGGGCCCACTCCCGCCCCCCCCAGAAGCCCCCGGTGAGGGGGGCCCACTCCGCCCCCCCCAGAAGCCCGGTGAGGGGGCCCCACTCCGTCCCCCCCCAGAAGCCCGGTGAGGGGGGCCCACTCCGTCCCCCCCAGAAGCCCCGGTGAGGGGGGCCCACTCCGTCCCCCCCCCAGAAGCCCCGGTGAGGGGGGCCCACTCCGCCCCCCCCAGAAGCCCCGGTGAGGGGGGCCCACTCCGTCCCCCCCCAGAAGCCCCGGTGAGGGGGGCCCACTCCGCCCCCCCAGAAGCCCGGTGAGGGGGGGCCCACTCCGTCCCCCCCCAGAAGCCCGGTGAGGGGGGCCCACTCCGCCCCCCCCAGAAGCCCGGTGAGGGGGGCCCACTCCGTCCCCCCCAGAAGCCCGGTGAGGGGGGCCCACTCCGTCCCCCCCAGAAGCCCCGGTGAGGGGGGCACGCTCGGAGAGCAGGTCGCCCCGCCTGGTGGAACGTGGGTGGCAATCGGCGGCCCGGAGGGGTCGGTACGGCAGCGGGTCAGGCAGGCAGGACGGAGAAACAAGATGGCACAGATGTTCGCTGAATGACTTCCCTCTTTCACGGCCAGGCTGGTCCGTCTGAGCGGGCAGGTTACTGCATCTCTAGACCCCCGCCCGGACGCACATCACTCCGGCCTCCGCCCGGCCCGGGTGGCGGGTGTGGGGCCCGCTCTCCGGCTCCGGAAAGGGGTCGTCCCAGCACCGGAGCCGGGGACTTGGCAGAGCCGATCCCAGGCCGAGCGCCAGGCGGTCCCCACAGGCCCCGCTGCCCGGGGGCTCCCGTCCGGCCGGGGTGGGGGTGACATCCTTTCTCTCCGATGCCCCCACGGGCCCGGGTCTGAAGGGAACGGCAGAGCTGTGTCCTCAGCGGCAGAGCTTTGTGGTCGGAGAGGGCCGGGCAGAGACTTCGCCCGCTGAGCACTTCCTGATGCAGGCGATGGCGGTTCCCTTCCCCCTCCCCCTCCCCCTCCCCGTTCACCTCCCCCTCCCCCTCCCCCTCCCCCCTCCCCGTTCACCTCCCCCCCCCCCCCTCCCCCCTCCCCCTCCCCCCTCCCCGTTCACCTCTCCCTCCCCCTCCCCTCCCCGTTCACCTCCCCCTCCACCTCTCCCTCCCTCTCCCCCTCCCCGTTCCCCTCCCCCTCCCCCTCCCCCTCCCCCTCCCCATTTACCTCCCCCTCCACCTCCCCCTCCACCTCCCCGTCCCCCTCCCCGTTCACCTCCGCACCAGCTCCCCCTGACCCGCTGAAGACGGGCTTTCTCTCCCCGCAGGCCTCGCCGTGGGACGCACCGTCGCGCCTGCTGCTCCGGCCGGGACGGAGGACGGGGCCTCGGCCTATGAGGTGGTCCGCGCCGCGCTCTGGGACGGAGACTCCTGGCACCCGCTGCCCAGCGCCAGCGGCAAGGTCAGTGCGTGCTGCTTCTCTCTTTCCCGGACGGTGTGAACGCACCTGCACGTCAGGCCGGCTCAGTTCTGTCCTTCCCCGACCCCAGCTCCGGCCTCAGAGCGTGGGTCCCCGTGCTTACAAAGGCGAAAGGCACGCCAAGGCGGGGCGGGGCCGGGGGGCCGGGGAGCCGGCATTGCTGCCCCTGATGATAGTAATTTTCACTCTCACACACACACACTCAAACACACACACTCACACACTCACTCACTCACTCACACACACGCACTCACACACACTCACACACACACACTCACACACTCACACGCACACGCACTCACATACACACTCACACACACACTCACACACTCACACACACACACACGCACTCACACACACTCACACACACACTCATACACACTCACACACACTCACACACTCACTCACACACACACACTCACATACACACTCACACACACACACTCACACACTCACACACACGCACTCACACACACTCACACACACACTCATACACACTCACACACACACACACTCACACACTCACACACTCACTCACATACACGCACTCACACACACTCACACACACACTCATACACACTCACACACACACACTCACACACTCACACACTCGCACACACGCACACACTCACACACACACTCATACACACTCACACGCACACACTCACACGCACTCACACGCACTCACACACACACACACTCACACGCACTCACACACACACACACTCATACACACTCACACACACACACACGCACTCACACACACACACACACTCATACACACACACACTCACACGCACTCACACGCACTCACACACACCAGGAAGTCCACTTCCTGACTCACAAGCCCCCGTTGTTCTTTCCCGAGAGCCGGGTCTTTTTCTACAGTCATGTCTAGATCATCGTCACTTTGCTTTTATCGATCCGTTATTGGTAGAAACATATTTTTAAATATATTTTTAATTGACTTTTTACAGAGAGGAAGAGAGAGGGATAGAGAGTTAGAAACATCAATGAGAGAGAATCATCGATCAGCTGCCTCTTGCACACCCCCTACTGGGTATGTGCCCACAACCACGGTACATGCCCTTGACCAGAATTGAACCTGGGACCTTTCAGTCCGCAAGCCGTCGCTCTATCCACTGAGCCAAACCGGTCTCAGCGTTATTGGTAGAAACATCTTAATGCAGCGTCCTGGTGGAGCTGAGGGTGCGGTGTCAGGCAGTGTCACATGTCTGCTCAGACACGTGTGTGACTGCGGCCTCGGTGACGTGAAGGGAGAGTACACGGAGGCTGCAGCATTAACGATGGGATTCGGTAGTTCGCTGCGTCTTGCCTGCCGCGCCGAGGTGACTTCCTGGATGCCAGCACGCCTGGGCACGGCTGGAAATGGAGAAATCGATGGAAACACGAGCTCTTCGGAGAGACCCGCAGAGAGTTCTGTCCTCCTGCTGTGGGCCTGTTTTTAGGTTATTTTTCATGGCGGAAAGCAGGCCGTGTTTCTTTGTGAAAGAAGCTGAGATGGTGGAAATGCTTCCTGCCAGGCTGCCGTCGGTGACAGCACGCCCTCGCCGCTCGGTTTCAGAGGCTCGGCGGTGGAAGCGAGCACTCAGGGTCAGAGTTTGGTGTAAGGATCTAGGCCAGCCGCACCCTGGAACGGCCCTGGGTCTGGGCACTGTGGCACGCGATGCGCCAAGTACGGCCAGTCGCGGTGACACTGACGTGTCCTCGGTGGGTTGGGTGTTGTTCCGGGGGTTGGATCCCTGCCTGGTAAGGGTGTGCAGAAAGGTGTAAGACTTATCCTGTTTTTCTTTGTTTTGTTTTTAAATTTATCATGTTAAAAAATGTTTTTATTGATTTTTTGACAGAGGGAGGAAAGGAGAGGGAAAGAGAGAGAAACATCAACGATGACATAGAAACAAAGAAACACCCATTGGCTGCCTCCTGCGCCCACCCTTCCCCCCAGTGGAGATCGAGGCCGTAACCCGGGCACATGCCCTGACTGGGAGCTGAACCAGCGACCTCTTGGTGCACGGGTCAATGCTCAACCACTGAGCCACCCCAGCAGGGCTAAATTTTTCTTAATATATATATTTCAATTACAGTTGACATACAATATTGTGTTAGTTTCAGGTGTACAGCACTGTGAGTCGACATGTATATATTGTAATTGGCCAAGGGACACTGCCTCCCTATTGCGTTCTCTCTTCATGTTCCTTTAGTCACAAATAGTTACTAAAAATCCATGCCGTCTGGCCTGTGTGAGGGGCCTGAGCGCGTCTGCCTCTGAGAAAGGCGGGAGCCCGGTGGCCGGCTCCGGGCTGGGAAGCCGCTCAGAAGGACTCAGGAAGCGTCAGATCCTGCGCAGAAGAAGCTGGAGGAGGAGGAGAGAGGGCCCCCGGGGCAGAGCTCCGTCACAGCCCCTTTGAAATCCAGACCCTCCTCTTAAAACAAGGCCACGGGGGCACATAAGCTCCGGTGCTGTCTGCTCAGCGGACAGGAATGTGCGTGCGCTGCCAAAGGCTCTTGCCCGTTGGAGCGTCTTAAGTGGGAAACGTGGGGAAGGGCCGAGCCCCCGCCGGTGGGTGCCTGTGCTCATCGGGCACCGAGGGCAGATGCCGGCGGCCGGCGGGCAGTGCCATGTCTGGGCCGGCTGGGGGGCGGGAAGGAGTGGGGAGTCCTTGTTCCAGAGACCCCTTGCCTCCTGGGTAAGCCAGGGGAGCAGGGAGCTCCTTTTTTTCTTTTTTAAAATATATTTTTATTGATTGCCTAGTGCCGTGGTCCGCAAACCGCTGCTCGAGAGCCACAGGCGGCTCTCTGGCCCCTTGAGGGTGGCTCTTCCACAAAACACCACGGCCTGGGCGAGCCTATGTTGAAGAAGTGGCGTTAGAGGAAGTTTAAGTTTAAAAAAGGTGGCTCTCCGAAGAGATGTCCCTCGTTGTGCTGCTGATGTTTGGCTCTGCGGACCGATGAGTTTGCCGACCGCGGCCCTAACACACCAGCTCCTGGTGAAGCCGCAGTGCCCGTCTGCCTCCTGGTGTCCCTGCCTCGCACCCTAATGGGCAGCGGACACAGGCCTGCGGGTGCGAGACGGCCCCTGAGCCGGGTCCAAATGGGAGGAGGCGGACGGTGCCGGGCCCAGACTCGGGGAGGCGGCGGGAGGCATGTGTGCGCATGGCCTGCGATGAGGGGCGCGGCTCACCCCGCTTGTGGACAATCTGTGCCGCCCGCACGGGCCCAGGGGCCTGTTGTCCTGGAAAGACAAGAGCGTCTCTCTCTCCGGAACCGGGGGAAAGGCCAGAGCAATGAAAGGGGGCGTGCTTCGGGAGGCCGGCCGGGATCCCGGGCTCTGTTTGGCTCGGTTGTTGGGATTAATTACGAAGGATTCAGAGTTCGAGCCCCAGGAGAGGTTCCTGCCTGTTTATACGTCCCTCCCCCTCCAGGGCCCCACCGCAGGCCCGCCTCCTCCCTGGAGCCCTCCCTGACCACCCAGGCTCCCTGACCTCACCGTGTCCCACCTCCCTCCCCCTCCCCCTCTCCTCCCCACCCCCGCCACGCGGTCAGGACCACCCAGCGGCACCCGGCGCTCCTTCAGTGCGGGTGTGGAGGGGAGACTCGGCCTGTCCTCGGCCACTGGGACCCAGAGGCACAGGCCGCTCCTGACTCCGGGGCTGGTCATCCCGGGGGTGACGGAGGGCAGGGCCGGCTGCCGGAGAGGCGGGGAGACGGTCCTGACACGGTAACAGAGGGCGAAGGCCCCGCGCCCTCCGCTCAGCCTGTGGTCCCGCGTGGGTGTCCCGCCCGCTCCTCGCAGTCTCTCCGCTCTGCCCACGTGCTGCTCAGCCGCGCGAGGCCGCTCACACCGGATGCTTCGGCAGAGGGGCCCTGACGGTCCTCCCCCAGGTCCCTAACCCCCCGCCCCCCCCCCCCGTTCCCCTCCTGAATCCGCTCAGCGAAGGGGGCGGAAGGCGGGCTGCCCGGGGACTTGGACTTCAGACGGACGGCAGAGACTGGAGTGACGTGAGTCCCGGGCAGAGCTTGGGTTTGAGTCCCACGATGAACCAGATGCCATTTCCACTCGTTTCTGCTGACTCCACGGCCTCCTCCTCTGCACCGACGCCCAGATAGGACAGTGCATGGAGCATGCTCCCCGCCTGGGGTTTGGCCAGGAGAAGGTGACACCTCAGCAGAGGAGGCAGCTCCGGGAGCTATGCAGACCCTGCCCAGCGGGTGTGTATGTGTGTGTGTGTGTGTGTGTGTGTGCACTGCCTCCTGGTTACCAGGGACAGTGTTTAACAGGGACCTTTTCGAAGTCACAAACAGCCAAGTCCTGGGGCATCTCCCGCCTTCAGACAGGACAGCCTGGGTGACTCACACGTGCCCGCAGCCCTGACCGTCATCCCTTAGCTCCGTGTGCAGAGCCCGCCTTCCTGGGCTGCCGGCTGCTGGCTGCCTCCCGCGCGTCCTCCCCAGGAGGCCCAGCCGCTCAGGCCTCTTCCTCCCCAGTAATAGGGCCCCGCCGAGTGTCTGTGGGGCCACTGGTCAACTTGGGAGTGGTCAGTGGTCCGAGGAGAGGGAACAGGGACTGGCCAAGCCCGGGCCATGGGTGGGAGGAGGGCGTGGCCAAGGACTGAGCCAGGGCCTGATGGTCACAAGACAGAGGGGGCCGTGGTGACTCCCCGCAGGCCCCGGGGGTCTGGGCTGCAGGAGCGGACAGGGGAGGCCGGGTGCCAGGTGTCTCCGCCTGGGTACAGGCGTCTCCCGTCACCCCAGAGCCGCCCGCGGCAGCTGACACGCATCGCCGCGGCTGCCGTGTGGAAAGGACGCGTGCAGTCACAGCTGTTCCTGGCAGCTGCCAGGATGGATGACATGGCTTCTCAGCCACAGCGACTGCTGTTACACTTCTGGGACGTGGTTTGAGGGCATTTCCTTAAAAGGAAAGAGGGGATTTGAACAAAGGAGTCAGCACACTTCCTCCCGAAAACGCCAGAGAGGGGCAGACGTTGGCGTTCATACCCTCTATAAAATGCCAAGTACGTGAAGAAAAGTGAAGAAAAGGGTTGGCCTGTCGAAAACATATACTCTTAGCAACCCATGTCTTTTGATGAGCAGGATTTTTTTGAATCCAATTTACAAAATGGCATTTCCCTTCCTAGTGTCTGTCACTTTCCGTTCTTTGACGGTTAGCTTACCTGCTTTTTGTGATGTGTGTTTCTTGCTGACAGCCATCTAGGTAAGTCTTGTTTTTTCAGAGTCCGACCATCTCTGCCGTTAGTTTCGAGTGTTTAGACCATTAACGTTTAATGTAATTATGGACTTGGTTAGCTGTATTGAAGTGGTTGCTTTTGACCTTCTGCTTTTCCATCTGTCTTTGTGTCCACTTTTCCTATTTCGGTTCGGATTAATGTAGAGGTTTTTAAGGGTTCCATTTTTCTACATGTTCCCTGTGTCTTCCTGGATTGTTTGATCAGCTGATGGGTGATGTTTGGTGAGGCGTAGCCTTTGTCAGAGTCTCTCCTGAACCGCAGGCTCAGAAAACGGTTGTGTCCTTTCTCAGTTCTCCCAAGAAGGACGCATGGCCAGCACCGCCTGCGTGCACACGAGCGACGTGAGTGTGTGCTGCACAAAGGATGGCTCACGGCCCTGGGCTTGGTCCCTGGAGGAAGCCAGCTCGAGGAAGGCGGTGGGATCCACACTGAGCTTCTTTAACTTGCTCATGTCCGCTGTCAAGTCATGTTACACTGTGTGGGGGGATTTTTAAAATTCCTTCGGCCTCGGACCTCCCCTTTTCTGCACCAGCCCTCCGAGGTGTGCGGGTCGAGGCGGTCTCGCTGATGGGAGGAGCCAGGCAGGGCTTTGCACTGCGGCGGCTGAGGAGCCTGAGCCGGAGGGCGAAGAGGCTTGGCCGTGCCCCGGGAGTCCGTTTCCGCCAGCTCCAAACACACCCCTTGTTCCCGGTTGTGCAGAAATAGCTTCCTGTCCCCACGCCCCCTGTTTAGCTCTGAGCATAAGACCTCACCCCAAAACCTTCCCCAGAGCGCGGGACGGCGGACCTTCCGGGGGGGGTTCGGGGGGGAGTGGTCGGGTGCCTTCTCAGGGTCCGACGGCAGTGAAGGACCCGCCCTGAGAAATGGCGGGACCTCAGAGAGGCCGATCGCTCCTCTTTGCAGCCGGCTTCCTCCGCCACCAGACTGTCCCCGCCGCTCAGAGAGGCCAGGCTGAGGGGGAGGACGGCCGCTCTGCAGGGGCAGCCCAGGGCCCGCAGCAGCCAGGACGGTTGTGGTGTGGGTGACCCCCAGGTTAGCACGAGCAGCTGGGAAGGCCACGGAGGACAGCCCCCTGACGGACGGGGTTCTTCCCACCAGCACACATCCCAAGACAGAGCGGCCGCGTCGCAGGGAGAGGAGCCCCGGCCTCCTGCGGGAGGTGGGCGGGAGGACCCACTCTCGGACATCTCCGGACCAGCCCTCTCCCCCTCCCTTCCCCCCCCAGCCCCATGCCCCGGTGCCCAGCTTCCCACCGGCTCCTTCCCTGCCTTATCCTCTTCGTTTTTTAATTTTTATTTTTATTTCAGAAAGAGGAAGGGAGAGCTGGATAGAAACATCCATGATGGGAGAGAATCACCCACCGCTGCCTCCTGCACGTCCCCTGCTGGGGATGGAGCCCACAACCCCCGCTTGTGCCCTGACCGGGCATGGAGCCGGGACCTCCTGGTTCAGAGGTCAGTGCTCAGCCCTGCGCCCCACGGGCTGGGCTCTCTTCTGCTCTTGTCCTTAACGTGCAGCCCCTTTCGGGGCTCCGTGACCCGTCTGTAGCGCCTCTCATGTGCAGGTCGCTTCCGCCACCACAGCCCGGGCTCAGTGAGCAGGAGTTGGACGTAGTGCGTCGTTGCTGTGTTCAGAGTTAGAAGTCCCGCAGTGCGGGCGTTCACCGCTCTGGGAAGACACAGTCCTTGCTGCTGTGTGGGTCCTTCCTTTCTCTCCGCCAGTCCACGGTCAGTGGTGGCTAACGCAGTGCCAGCGGGGCTCTGCACTGTGGTCTCCTTCTGAAAAACACTGAGTCCGGCCCGGGCTGGCCCGCTAAGTGGTCCCACATCGGCCCCTGCACCAAGGGTCTGGGGTTTGACTCCTGGTCAAGGGCACACACCAGGGTCGCAGGTTTGAACCTCAGCCAATGTCGGGGTGAGTGTGGGAGACAACCAACCAATGTGGCTCTCTCACATGGATCTCTCTCTGTCTCTCTCTCCATTCCTCCCTCCCTCCCCCTTTCTAAAAATCAATGGACAAACCCTTCTGGTGAGGATTAGAAAACCAACAGCTGAGCCCACGCTCGCTTTGCACAGGGGCCAACTGTGCTTTTGTTTTAAAAAATACAGCGATCGTGTCAGACGCGGGGGACCCCTCGCCCCGCCCGGTCCTCCTTGTCCCAGTTGTCCTCATGCGAGGGGTGAGTCCTCCCGCCCGGGGGGTGCGTTCCTTCCCGTCACCAGGATTTCTGTTTCTGCTAAAACGCATTTATCATCCTCAAGCCATCATAAAAGAGCAATTACTTTCTGGAAAATGCTGACTTTCGGTTTTTGGTCCAAATCCCCGAGATCGCACGCACAGGGAGCCCGGGTCCAGAGGCACATCTGTGATCGGGGCTGCAGCCCCCGGGGTTCACCCTGAGCCTGTCCAGGAGAGGGCCGGGCCGGAGGCCGGAGGGAGGCCGGGGAGAGGCTGGGGGGAGGCCGGAGAGAGGCCGGAGGGAGGCCGGGGAGGCTGGGGGGAGGCCGTAGGGAGGCTGGGGGGAGGCCATAGGGAGGCCATAGGGAGGCCATGGGGAAGCCGGGGGGAGGCTGGGGGGAGGTTGTAGGGAGGCTGGGGAGAGGCTGGGGGAAGGTTGTAGGGAGGCCGGAGGGAGGCTGGGGGGAGGCCATAGGGAGGCCATAGGGAGGCCATGGGGAAGCCGGGGGGAAGCCGGGGGGAGGCCGGGGGGAGGTTGGGGGGAGGCCGGGGGGAGGCCGGAGGCCAAACTCGCACGGCCTGGCGCCCGGACAAACGTGCCGGAGGGAATGAGCCGCCGGGAGTGATAAGGGGTGTGTGTGGGGGCGGGAGGGGGGATAGGGGGGAATGAGGAACAATAAGAGCGTGAAGCCAAACGATGATTTGATTTAAGCATCCAGCTTGGCCGGCCTGAGA
Source organism: Pipistrellus kuhlii (assembly GCF_014108245.1). Taxonomy (NCBI): domain Eukaryota; kingdom Metazoa; phylum Chordata; class Mammalia; order Chiroptera; family Vespertilionidae; genus Pipistrellus; species Pipistrellus kuhlii. The sequence continues at coordinate 46,260,313 of NW_023425460.1, forward strand.
GCCCTCCGGAGGAGGCGGAGAGTTCAGATAAGGCCGGGATGTTTGCACACGACTTGGCCTTGAGATGTTTCTTAAGTGGCCAAGCTGTCCCGGGCCGAGGTACATGCTCCCATGTATGTTCCTCAAGATTGAACATGATTCAGTGATTAAGCCCGGCCGCAGAGTCTAAGCGAGGATTAAGGAGGCCGAGGGTCAGGCCGCGCCTGGAAACAGGAAGTTCACAGGCGTGTTTGGAGGTGGGGGGGAGGGGGTGTCGCCCACGTGGATGAGGGAGCGGGGACCCACGGGTGCCCGTCTTCTCGGGATTTCTCCGTGGACGCTGCCCGTCCCTCGCTCCGGCTGTGATGCACATGGCTGATGACGGTCCTCAAAGCTTCCTGCCAGCCGGCCACACCCTGCAGAAACCACACCCCCTCATGAGTCCACACCCGCCCACAAGTCCACTGTGGCTGCTCTGCCCCCAGCCCCACCCACACGCCTCCCGCCGGGAGCCAGGGTTCCCCACACCTGGCTCAGGACCCCGAGGCCTCCCCTCCCTCCAGCCGCCCGTTTCCTGTATGTGGGAACTGCAGACCTAGCGCTCCCGGCCACGCTCCCCGATAGACACTCATCCCCCCCGCTTCCCACGGGCCCCGGGTGAGCGGCACCCTGCGCCCAGTGTGGTTCTTGCGTGGCGAGTTTTCTTCCCTGCAGCGGTGGCCTGAAAGACACAGCCTGTCTGTGTGCACACGCACGGGGAAGGTGGAGAGAGTGATCTGGAAGCTGCTAGGATTAGCACTTAGCGAGCCATAGACCAGCTGGCTGCATGCGGCGGTTCCTGCAGGAAACGGGAAGGCCAACGCCCCGGCTGGACAGACTGAAAAACGAGATTTCCCGCCCATGCACACCCTGCGTGCCGCTTCCCATTGGGTCCCCCCAAAAAGCAACGCTGCGCCCCTTGCAGGAGGCACGGTGTCCCCGATCTTGCGAGGCGGCCGCTCTTGGAAAGCAGCACCTTTAGGGGTTTCCCCTGTTTGGGGCTGTCCCTCCAGGGGCTCTCAGAGCCTCTGACCCCACCCGGCCGGCGGGACTCAGCATGAGCATCGACCTACGACCCAGGAGGTCACACCGATTCCCGGTCGGGGCACAGGCCCGGGCTGTGGGCTCCATCCCCAGTGGGGGGCGTGCAGGAGGCGGCCTGTCCATGATCCTCTCTCACCATTGATGTTCCTCTCTCTCTCTCCCTCTCCCTTCCTCTCTGAAACCAATACAAATTGCTGTTAAGTGATGTGTCTGCCTCAGAATCGGCCCTGCCCTCAGAGGGCGGCAGCGGAGGAAGGGGCCTATGGCAGGCAGGCTGCTGGGGCAGGGGGTGGACGGGCAGCTTTCCCATGAATAAACGCGGCTTTAGGATGGTGACTGTCCCAACAGTCATCTTACATGAACACCGAAGCGTCGCTGCACATTGATGCATCCGTGGTCCCGTCGGCAGCCACGGGATAACGGGCCTGAACGGAGAGCGCCCCGTGGGGGAGGTGGCGGGAAGGGAGACGCGGGCTGAACACCCGTAGGCGCATCGAGGCCGGGACACACGGTGACAGGAGTCCACACCGAAGGAAAGAGCCCAACCTTTACCCACGCAAACCGTCAACACAGCACGACGCCCAGCTCCCAGGCAGCTCTCACCAAGGTCCACGTGTGCCGTCTGCGCCGTTAACGGGGTGATTGCCAATGTCGGTTTCCACCGGGAAGAACTGCCGATAACTCACGAATAAGCATCACGGTCATCTGTGTGACGACCCGCAGGCCCCTCTGGGGACACCCCACATGGCTCTGTGCAGCCTTCCTCCTCCCCGCCTTTTCTGCGGTTACATCAGTGCCGTCCTCTCCCAGTTCTGGGCGCCGTGTCTCCCGGCTGTGAAACCAGCCCGCTGCTAGGCAAGTGGTAATCAAGATTCCTCTAAATATTCACGGCAGTGAAGACTCCCTCGCGCCCCATAACGCCAGGGCTGCGGGCCACGGCATTGATTTGGAGCCGGAGAGGGAGCGGGTGAGGCAGAGTCCCCGGGCGCAGTATGTTAACGTTCCGCTTGGAAAATTAGATCCCTGTGCGCGTCCCGGACAGACCACCGAGCTGGCCGTTGTCTTCGAGAGGGCAGCCTGGAATGGTGATGGGAGTGGGACTTGGCTATTGACCCCCATTTTTCTAAAGAAATGTACGTCCCCTTTGTTGACTCACTGCCATCTTATTTCAACTCCATGGTCAGGCTCAGAGCTCCCCAAGTCATTGAAAATGGGCTGAGATCAAGGACAAAGAAACCTCCAGCTGAGGATGCTGTGTATCATTGCATCCACCAGAGAGAGAAATTAACGTGGCATCCACGGGAGGCCAGGACTGACCGGAGAGACTGCACCCACGCTGAGGGAGAAGATTTAAACCCGAGTTTGGGTGAGCTCCCAGTTACACACATTACAGGAGGGCAGCCACAGGGACCGGCCAGAGAAGACGCCAGCCCATCAGTCACTTGGGAAGCATCTGTTTGTAGGATGTGCTGGCGAGTGGCCCGGGGGACACCACGGAGAGAGCACAGGGCACCAGAGGGTCTCAGCCGGAGCCTCACTTTGCGGACCTGCCCAGGAAAACTACCCAGGGGTGCGGACCCTGCCCTGACTTCACTCTGGGAGAGACCCCTCACAAGAAACCAAACCTTGGCCTTAAACTTCTAGCTTCCAGAACTGGGGGGAAATGAATTCCTGTCAGCTAAGCTACCCAATTTGGGGCGTGTGGGTATGGAAGCCAGCCCAGTAAGGCAGGGGGCTTCTAAGATTGTTTTTCTGCTGGCTGGTCCGCACCCTGATGACGATTGTATTGTTGTTGTTTTTAAAGCTGTACGTATGCATTTTATATCAGCCCCAATTAGAAAAATAGAATGATGACTGCCCAGACATTTCCGGCTTATTGATTAGCATTCCATTGACTTACTCAGCAAAGGCAAGTCTGTAAGCATTCAATAAAGGACACAGTTCCATTAGGAGAATCGATATGTCATTTTTAAGAAAGGGATTGCCGTGTTTAACCAGCACTGGGTCGTTATCTCCCAGGCAGGAAAATCAAAAGAAAAATGGGACAAATACGTGTTTTTAAAGGAAGAAATCTGAAGCAATTAGTGCTTTTGAATTCAAATAGCTCCCTGTTCTCCTCCTCCATTGACTTCTCCTGTACCGTTCAGATCCTCGACTAAAGTATACAGATCCAGATCTTTTTACCTCCCTGGGGGAAATGCACTCTTTGAAAATGTTGACGTTGGAATGTTAGAACAGCTCCCGGAGGGACTTTCTGTGGAATTAGTACAAACGCTAATGTTTAATCTAGCCCGCTTCTTTGGGGGAATGAATGGGTACTGCCAATATCTTCTTTTTATTCGCAAATACAATTGTCAGGATTTCTCTCCTGAAATAGCCGTGTGTGTGTCAATATCTCAGACAAACAATTCATAATTAAGTTATTTACACAGACATACTAAGCACAGATATACACATAGACACTGGGTACATCTGTACAGAAAAATGATACATGCTTTTTGTCCTAATATTCATTGTAAATTTAATTAATATCTTGTTTCTCTAAGATACAATTAATGAGCATGAATTGCAAGCCTGGAGAAACATTCTGCCTGTCTCTAATTAATCCCAAGGGTCAGAAGGCACAGGCCAAGTTAGACAGAAGTCCCTGCGGCAGACTCAAAAGCAAATGGGTGTCTTAGGAACACTTTTGCACGCTGTGTTAAAATCCACATGAGTGATATGTTTAATGTCGCATAGGATAGGAATGGGAACAGGAATTTTTACAGTTCAACAAATACTCAGAAATCCATACCATTCTCATAAGCACCAGACACTGTCAGAATATATCAATTAAGAAGCGTGGTTTTCACCAGATCTCTAAAGTTGTAGTCATTTGCTAGAATGAACTTGTAAAAACAAAATCTGTTTAAACGAAGAAAATATACATAAGCATCGCTTCTATGTGGGTATTTGTCAGTTTAACTCTCAAGCTTAAGAAGTTACTTAAAAAATAACATCACCGCCTCCAACCAGTGTGGCTCAAGGGTTGAACATTTGACAGGAGGTCACAATTTTACTCCCTGTCAGTGCACTTGCCTGGGTTGCAGGTTTGATCCCCAGTAGGGGGCGTGAAGGAGGCAGCCGATTAATGTTTCTCTCTCATCAATGTTTCTATTTCTCTTTCTTCCTCTTTCTGAAATCAATAAAAATATCTCCTATATAATAAATGCTAATATGCTAAGTGTCCGGTTGTCCGATTAGCCATTCAACCAATCAAAGCATAATATGCTGATGATATGCTAAAGCCACTCAACCGCTCACTATGATGTGTACTGACCACCAGGGGGAAAATGCTCTGACCAGTAGGTTAGCTTGCTGCTGGGGTCTGGCTGATTGGGACTGAGTGAGATGGGCCAGACACACCCTGGAGCCCTCCCACGTTCCTCCTTGGCCCCGATCTTGCACCGGTGAGGTCCCTCAGCCTGGCCTGCACCCTTTTACAATCTAGGACCCCTCAGGGGATGTCAGAGAGCTGGTTTCAGCCCAATCCCCCAGGCCAGGCTGAGGGGCCCCACTGGTGCACGGGCCCCTAGTTTAAAATAATAACATCTCCCATCCGTTAAGATTGAGCAGTATCTTCGTAAAGCATATTTTTTTAACAACGCTTTGGGCATTAATATCCGAACTAGTCTCTTACTCAGGCAGCACTTGGGCTACGCAATCTTGGTCTTTTTGCTGAGTCAGAGATGTCCGATGACTGTGGTAATTTCAGTGAATTTCCTGGGAAGGTGGAACTATTCCCCCTCTGCCATGAAACCACAGTTTGCTTCCACGGAGCCTTGAAATGTGTCTGTTGCGAATGATGAACCGATTTTAAAACTTAACTTGATTTTAATTAATTTTAATTTAAACGCCCATATGTGGCCAATGGCTACAAGCTTAACAGGGAAACTACAAGGAGATGTCCAATGGCCGCCCCCCTCAGCTCCCGCCCCGTCCAGGGCCTCGTCATGCAGGCGGGCGTGCGATGCTCTCAGAACCCCGGGGACCTGCAGTTGTGGTTTTTGTTTAAATTTTGTTGCACTTAGCTAATTATTTTAATGTTGGATATTGGAATTTACAATCTGTTTTCTGTCTTTCCCCCCCCATTTTCTCTTAAAACTTAGCATGTGGTCAGTTAATTCCGTGTAGCTGAAACGCTGTTATAAACAAGTCTCTGGAACACTGGAGTTTGGGTGCCGTTCAAATGTGGAATCTTAGGAAACTACCGATAAACGGGCAAAGGCAAAGGCAGGCAAAACCGATGCCACAGCAGTTAGCAGCGATGGTGCCAGCGGGTGGTGGGCTGTCTGAACTGGACTGAAACCTCCCCAGCACTAGGGCGGGGCCGAGGGTCAGAGGCGGGGCCTATGTCAGGGGCGGGGCCTGTGTCAGGGGCGGGGCCTTGTGCCAGAGGCGGGACCTGTGTCAGGGCTGCTGAGGGTGCGGTAGGTGTGGGGAGTGGAGAGGCCCACGTGGCTGGGAAAAGGTGGGGCGTGTGGGTGTGGAGGGCCGAGGCCAGGCCACGGACGCCCTGGAGGCCAGGTTCACGCATTGACCTCTCACGGTCTTTGTAGCTGGGGTGCGAGTGCAGGCTTCTTCCACGCGAGGGTGGGCTGACCAGGTTGTGTTTTTAGTTTATCTTTACTGACTTGAGAGAGAGAGACATTTATGCGTTGTTGTTATGCATTCTTTGGTTGATTCTTGCCTGTGCCCTGAGGGGGATTGGACCTGAAAGCTTAGCGTGTTGGGGATGATGCTCTCCAGTGGTCGGCAAACTCCTTAGTCCACAGAGCCAAATATCAACAGCCCAACGATGGACATTTCTTGGGAGAGCCACATTTTTTAAACTTAAACTTCTTCTAACGCCACTTCTTCAACATGGACTCACCCAGGCCGTGGTGTTTTGTGGAAGAGCCACACTCAAGAGCCTCATGTGGCTCGCGAGCCGCAGTTTGCCAGCCACGGCTCTAACCAGCTGAGCTACCTGGCAAGTGCGGGATGGTGTTCTTAAAGACCGCCCTCTGCCTCCGCCGGAGAATGATGGGCAGAGAGCCAAGGCAGAGATGGACGGACCCCGGGTGGGAGGGATTTGCAGTCATCCTGGTGAGAGTGACTGAGGTCCCAGCTGGGCCGGGCCCCAGGCCCTGAGAGGTGTGATTCGGAGGCAGAGCTACGGGGCCCGTGAGGGAGGAGATGGAGCCGGTGAGGGCCGGCAGGCTTCGGGGGGACCTCTGCTCTCTGACCTGAGCCGTGGGGGGAGAGAGGCGCCCTGTGGAGCAGGGAAACTGAGGAAGCGCCGATTGCGGGGAGGCGTGTAGCGTCTGGAGGGTCCGCAGGGTGAGGCCGGAGGGAGGGCGTGGAGAGGTCAGAGTCACAGCGGCCGGAGCCTGGCCAGAGGGTGAGTCTGCACCCGGCTGTGTTGAGGGGAGCTGGCTCTTGGCATCGACTCAAAGAGCTTTGTTCTGCCTGACTGTCTGGCTCAGTGGATAGAGCGTTGGCCTGTGGACTGAAGGGTCCCAGGTTCAATTCCGGTCAAGGGCATGTATCTTGGTTGCGGGCACATACCCAGTGGGGGGTGTGTAGGAGGCAGCTGATTGATGTTTCTCTCTCATCGATGTTTCTAACTCTCTATCCCTCTCCCTTCCCCTCTGTAAAAAATCAATAAAATACATATTATTTTTAAAAAAGGCTTGTTCTCCCCCCCCCCCCCCCCCCCGCTGACTCTGCCTGTGGAGCAGCAGATTCAAATGTTGGCGAGTCCACGCGAAATGTCCTTCAAGGGTCCCTTCCCGCTTCTCTTTCAGGATCACCCGGAAGTGCTGACGGTGCGGATACAAGGGCAGAGCGAGGAGCTGATCGTGAACCTGGAGCGAAATGAGTGAGTGCGTGCGTTCTTGCTCACCGCCCGGCGGGCGCTCGGACGGGGCGTGAGTTCCCATTGGCGCTGGGAGGAGCGGGACCAGGGCTGTGGGTTCAGGTCCCGATTTGAAGGCGAGGCTGGGATTAGCTTCAGACGAGGCTCCGCGGGAAAGCAGGTGTCGCTCTGCAGAAGGACCTGCTCGCGGGGCAGGCTTCGCGCGGAGCCCTCGGAGGGAGCCTGGTGCCCGGGGACGGCGCCGGGCAGCTCTCTGCCCGGCCGGTTCCTGGTCGGTCTTAGGAGGGAGACGCTTCCGATGGGCAGAAACGCTTCTCTCCCGGAGAAATGCCCGGGGTGTATCTCATCTTCCCCACTTTGTCTCAGCGGTGTATTTATTTTATCTTGTTAGTTTAAAAAATGACCCTTTTTTTTTTTTTTTTTTTAATAAAATTACGTAAATTTCCAGAAAATGGTAGGTCTCACGTTGTTCTCCGGAGCACACGGCCATGGTCACACACTGTACGGCTTCCCGGTGAAAGCTGTCTGCGCCAGGGGTAAGCCACAGCGTGTGCGTGAAATCTCCGCACGTGCGGCTGCCCCCGGTCCTGCCGCCCAGGCCCTCGCTGCCCCGTTGGACGGGCTGAGAAGGGACGTGAGCGCTCCTGCTGAGCAGTCGGTATTCACAGCTACAGGCCCGGTTCCCAAGCCCCATGCATTCTCTCTTCCAAAACCCTGCTTCCTAGTCCACACCCATCAGTGAGTTGCTGCGGTTTCTATTGTTGGTTTTTCTTTTGTTTTGTTTTGTTTTGTTTTTGCTGAAATGACAGTTTCCCTGCCTTCCTATTTCTGGCACGTTTCCCTCTCACCATTGGGCTTTTGTAAGCAGTAAACAGTGTGCGTTCAGCCTTTTCCGTGCGACTCGGTCTCAAAATAGAGTTCTAGGCCAGGAAGCTGAACAGAAGCGTGTACGTTGCTTTTGATACGTCTCCCTTAGCCTGCTCTTTGTTTCCGTGTAAGAATACTGTGGGATATTTTGGGGTTTGTATGTTGCTATTGGTATACAGTTTAAAAAACCTCTCAGTGGACAGAACGAGGTGTTCTCCGAAAGGTGGAGAGAAAATAAGGCCCCGTTGGTGGTACGTCTCCTTGATGGGGTTTGAGGAGCAGCCGGGGATGTGGGAGATGTCTCTATGGACGTGGGGTTGTCTCTGTGGACGTGGGAGGTGTCTCCGTGGATGTGGGAGTGTCTCTGTGGACGTGGGGGTGTCTCTGTGGACGTGGGGGTGTCTCTGTGGACGTGGGAGTGTCTCTGTGGAGATGGGAGTGTCTCCGTGGACGTGGGAGGTGTCTCTGTGGACGTGGGAGGTGTCTCCTTGGACCCCCGGCCTGGGGAGTGGCAGACGCTCCCGCACCTGCTCGGGCACCGGGAAAGTGGGACGGGACGTGGTTCTAGAAATGGCATGAGCCCCACGGGCGTGGCTCAGGGGTTGAGCGTAGACCTAGGCACCAGAGGCCATGGTTTGATTCCCGGTCGGGGCCCGTGCCCGGGTTGTGGGCCTGATCCCCAGTCAGGGGGCCCATGCAGGAGGCAGCCGATCCATGACTCTCTCTCATCACGGATGTTTCTATCTCTCCCTCTCCCTTCCTCTCTGGCATCAATAAAAATACATTAAAAAAATAAAACGGGTCTGAAATAGTCACTCTGCCCTCAGGGAGCCGCGGGCTGCTCTGTGGGATGAGGTGGGCTTATCCTAAGAGCAGAACAAGAGTTCCTTCGTTTGTCTGACTTTCTTCCTTATTAGAAACACGTGGCAGATAGAAGCTGCTGCAAGCCCGACCCCCACAGCAGGAGAAATATTTGGGGACGTGATTTATTTATGCAGGAGTGTCTTTCCCACCCTCCTAAGCCCAAGCCTTCCGTTTCAACGGGCCGAGAGGTGGGGGGTCAAGTTCTTGGTTTTCTCTGAAAATCTGAGGCTCCGACAGAGATCCCCCTGTGACCACTGAGCGGCCCCCGAGTGGGAACCTCGGGGCCGGGGGAGTTCCCTGGGTGTGGGGCGCGGATGTCATGTGCCGTGTTCACAGAACAAGGAATTATTGATCTGTCCAGTAGAGTCCTGATGGCACTGCACTTTCATAACAACCAAATACACAGAGTGTTGGGAGGTGGGTTAAATGAAAAAATACATAATGATGTTTTAAAAACTTACTTTAAAAATTATTCCTACAATCTAATAAATATTTAAAATACATTTAAACTTTGGGTTGAATGTATTATCTTACCAAGTAAGATAAGACCAAGCAGGACGATGCTTATGACCCACACGTTTTATATTCTATAAACACCTTTCCATCCAAAAGTCTGATTTTACATTTTACTGTCCATTACTAGTAGACATTACTCAAATCCCTTTTTGTTTAGAAAATTATTGATTCCAAACTGATGTGTTTTCCAAAGTAATTTTTGCATGTAGGAACCTAGACATAGGTTGTAGACGGCAATATATTATTCAGTAGTTAATTGGTTGGTTTAGGCCCTATCATATTCCAGAAAAGATTCAGTTTGCTAAAAAAAAAAAAAAAAAAAAAAAAAAAAAAAATACCAAACAAGAAAACCCCACAAGAATGAACACAAGTCTTGGCTTCAGGTGAAAGACATTAGTACATCATTAAAACGTTTTTAAAGTGTTTTTCCCTAGGGCAGTGGTCCCGCAAACTCATTAGTCACAGAGCGGCAAACACGTGGCTCGCGAGCCTCGTTTGCCGACCAACGGAAGACACTGAGTCCAGGAGCTCTGAGAGGACCCAGGTTCTCGGGGACACGAGACCCCACGCGGGTCCCAGGCCCTGGGTCCCCAGGCAGACTGCCCGCACCGGCCGGCCGGCCCTTCACGCACCCGCCCCGCGCGGGCCCCCTCGCCCTCCGAGCCGCCGCTCACAGAGCTCCCGGGAGGAGGCGAGGACAGCGAAGGCCGTAAATCACGCCCACAGCAAGTCCGCGTGAGTCATCGGGACGGGGGCCTGGCGAGCGGACAGGCCGTGATGAAGACCAGGTGTGAAGACCGCACCAGGTCACACCACAGCGATGCGGCTGCTGGCTCAGACGTGTGATGTGTGCACACGCACACACACACACACACACACACACACACACCCCTGCTCTCTCCCTCACAGTGGCTGACGGTCACCAGTCCCCGCTCTAGAGAACAGCAAAGGGCTCCTGGCGGGCGGCTTGTTCTCACGGTTGGCGCCCAGACCTGTCCTAATGCGTCCCCCTCTCCCTGTGCGTGGGGCGGGGAGCGCAGGGTGCCCAGGCGGGGGGCACTGAGACGGCCCCGCACCACCGACCGGCTCGCCCCCTAACACACAGCATCGCTGTGACGGACGTGGGCGCCCAAGGCCCTGGCTCGGCTCCGGCCTGAGGGACGTTGTGTATCAGCTCTGGTGCCGGGAAACATTTCTCTCGGCTGATTTGGCTGACACTGCACGTGGCTGAAATCACAGCTGCGGGGTCGGGGAAGGATGAGAAGAGTTAATCCTATACGGAGCGTTGTACACAGTGGCACTCAAACCGCCTCCGGGGCAGCGCTGGTACAGACAGCACCTGCGTGGCTCCTGAGCTCCCGTGGCTCCGCCGGCGCCCTCCAGCTGCTCGGAGAGGAAGGTCTGAGCCCGACGCCGACCGGCGGCCTCAGGACCTGCGCCCCGGTCTCTCAAAGGACCGGCCCGGGCACTTTCCGGAGAGAAATGACCTCGTGCAGCTTCACAACCACTTTTCTCTGAGCGCCCAGTGGCGCCGTTCTCCGCTGCTCCAGGAAAGTAAGGGCTTACGTACGTGCCTGCGCGGGGCTGGCTGCGGGGGGGTTACCGCGGGCCGGCCGTGGTCACCCCGGGCGCGTATGACCGGCCCAAACGCAGTGGGAAGAAGCCTCACTCCTGTGTCACGCGAAGAGATCACATCCTTCCAGGCGTCGTCTGCGTGAACCCCCAGCACAGGCCCGTGACATCACAGATGCGTACATTCCGGGTG